>NC_089276.1:30954367-31314181 GCF_963678975.1 Dysidea avara
TGCCTCATAGTGTGGTCTCTATATAACATTACAGGATTTCGAGACCACGTTTTTAGCCAACCAAATTTCAGTATCAAACTTGTTGTAGTCTAAAATATTATTTTCAATTTTATAACCATATGCAATAATCTGAGTAGTTTTACTGTTTATTCTTCCAATATTAACATTGTCATGTGTATGTATAGGAATGAAAAAGAAAAGATTCAGCTACAAGGTGCAATACATGAGAAAGATCAACAGATAAAAAACTTTGAAGATCAAGTAAGAACACTAAACAGTGAAATAAGTAAAGTAAAAAGTGAGAGAGAAAAGCTGCAAAGTGAATGTGAGAAGCTGCGAACCACCATTGGTGAAAGAGACGATACAATCCACAATCTGAATGAAACAACAGAACATTTCCAAACTACTATTACCAAGCAAGTTGAAGAAATCAAAGAAATAAATGGTATAATGCGAGAAACTGAAGGCAAGATAAATAACACGATTCAAAAGAAAGATGAACTTGTAATAACCAAGAATAATGAAATTGATTCAATAAAAGAAGATGTTGACAGATTGACGAAGGATAAACAGAAATTTCAAGAAGAAATAAAGAAGAGAGACGATGAATTGAAGAAATTGGAAAACTTGCGTAGTCAGTTAAATGACAAAGAAAAGCAAATCTCAAACCTGACAGTGTTGAAAGAGCAATTCAAAAGGTAATTTAAGGTTTAAAATTACACTATTAAGGTTCTACTTCTATAATACAGTACTTGTTTAAACACCTGCTAACAAAATTAAAATACATTGAATCAAGCAAGTAGAAGTTACTGCCAAAATGCAATCAACCAAACGTAAGGCTTTAAAAAAAATTATAGCGCATTAGCTGTGACACAATGATCTACAATTTGCACTTTAGAGTACTTTAAATTTTTATATTTAAATAGGCTGTAGGTATCACAGAAAGGAAAGCATTGAAACAAGGCAACTATACTAGCTAATCTTTAATTTTCTACTTCGGCCTGTCAATAAAATAGCCATGATTGAAACAGAGATTAAAACTAGTATACCTTGAGGTCTAAATGTAGATAACTCCTCATTTCATTGCTTTTTTTCTGTGGTCCCTACAAATTTCTTACACTTGTTTGTTTACTATTAATTACAGTAACATAATTCTTTACTATTACATACCAAAGAATGATGCCAGACACATTAACCGTTCAACTGAATGTGCACTGTAATTATCAATGGCTGATATGTGTAGTCACCATTCTGCTTCATTTCAGCTATGTTCCACCCATTATACAGCATTACAAATAACGAACAGTGTGAGAAGCACCTTTGCAAATTACAGTTGAACATGCTCCCTGACTACCAATTTTATCTTGGAAGGCTCAGTCTTATATCAACATGTATTTGGCACAAATATAGCATTATGACAGCCATTTTGAAGATATACATGTGAGTTAAATTTCTAAAACAATAGTCTGGGTATAAAATCAGCCCGAGGTCATGTTTCATTGGCACTTTGTAGAAAATCTTCCTTGGAAATCATTAGTTTTCAACTCCAATGCAGTAACCTGGGTGCAATCAGCTTTACCAGGAAGTGTCAAAAAGAAAAAAAGGGATCCTACATAAATAAAATTAACACTGAAAATAAATAAATACTAAATTATTGGGAGAGGGGTGGGACATGTTGATATTTTATCTTCACCTTCCTCATATAACTAAAAATAGCAAGTACATTTCTGAATTCCCAGTCTCACATCAACAAGTATTGTTTGAAGTACAGTGTTCACTCTAAGGACAAAACATTTGTACCCTTCAGTCTCCTATAGTAGAACTGCTGAAAGGTACCTTTGAGGACCAGTCTGCAGCATCTAGTATTTACTTTGCTGTAACACCTGCTCTAGTAGCTTTAAGAACAAGTTGTTCATTGTACTAAGTGAGACTTCGAGATGCTGGTATCAATGCCATCTTCAATCATGACCAACTTCACCCATCTAGCAATAGAGCATGAGGTTACTGGGTTGTGTTCTCCAATTCATGAGAGAAACAATCAAAAAGAGAAGAAATTCCATAATTAATCAAACAGTATGCTAGTCTAGGACTGCCCCAAAAATGATGTGCACCGCCTAAAATTCAGCCTTCACAATCATCCAAGAGACCTCTTACACAATGAACATCACCTTTATGGAATAATATTAGTTCATTTAACATCAAATACAGCATTAAAAACAAGAAAACACTTTTAGGTGGCCTGATATAACTTTTTTAAATTTCCAAAATTTGAATTTTTTTCTTTCAGCTAGCCAGCCAGCCAGCCAGCCAGTGAACCAGCCAGCGAGCCAGTCAGCAAGCCAGCGAGCAAGCTAGTCAACCATGTACCAGCAAGCCTGCCAGCCTCTCTGCCTGCCTGCCTGCCTGCCTGCCTGCCTGCCTGCCTGCCTGCCTGCCTGCCTGCCTGCCTGCCTGCCTGCCTGCCTGCCTGTCTACCTGCCTGCCTGCCCTGCCCTGCCCTGCCCACCTTCTTGCCTGTCTACCCGACCAGTCACAAGGCTAAAGGCTACATGAAGCAAAGCACAACCACCATTTTTTGCCACACTAACAAACTCACCAGTGGCATGTGCTTTTAGGGCTTCCAGTGAGTGTGTTCCAACTGTGCCTTGTCTTTCCTTTTATCTTCAAACAAACTGGTACTCATCTTCTTCATGCAATGAAATCATATCGAGGTGGTAATTTTCTGTATCAAAACTTTTCTTGAGTAGCATATTTATGCGACCAAATTATTTAAACTGAAAGATTATAATAACATAGAATAGCAATTCGCATTTCATATTTGATAGTCGTTGTACATTCCATCCTAATTTCCCTAGTATATAACCAGATTTTTTTTCAAAGGTGCTTCTCATACAGTAATGCTATGTAACAGGTGAAACATAGCTGAAAATGAAGCACAATGGCTACTTTACATCTTAGTAATTGATTGTTTGGGATGCACAAGTAATTTTCATAGAGTGTCTAGCATTATTCATTCCTTTGTTGCAGTATGTGATGGTTTGCTTGTAATGAATTGGTATTTTAAAATTACAAATTTTGCAGTTATGTAGGTATCATAGATATAAAAACAATGAAAAAAGGGAGGTCAAGCATGCCAATTTAATTGCCAAGATGACAAATTGTGCTACAAAGGTGATGAATTGTACTGCTACAGCAATGAGTTCTATTGCAAACAAGATAAAGTCTCTTGCAAAAGTGACAAGTTCAATAGCAAAAAAAGTTGATTGATAATTGTATAAACAATTAGTATCATAATAATCACTTTATGGGGTCACACCAGATCAAAATCAAACATCAATTGTGTGACTGGATTTTGGAAAATCACCCTTATGGGCGCATTGTTGATCCAGAGAAAACGTATTTAATAATTTAAAGCTTTGTTACTCACCAGCCTTGGCAGCTACACGTTTGGATTTTTCAGCAAAGATGGAGCAATTCACAACCTTTAAGAGCAGCTAGTGGCCAAGGTAATCCCTATAGAGTTTCCCTCCATTTTAGATAAGGTTTTACACAAGTGTTGCTGTATCACGAGTCCTCAAAAAGGGGTGGTGGAGGGTGGAGGGTGGGGGGTGGTGGGGCGGGCAAGAGATAGGCTACAAAATGGACGAGAATGGTAAATGAAGGCACCAGACTATAAAACAGCCAGTCAGAGGCAGGAAATAGACTGAAATCTCACAAAACAGACATACATCACACGTTCAGCTCCCCGCTTGTCTGTTCAGAGTGTATGAACCCTCCAAAGCACTTCCCTGTTGTTCACAGACCTGTACAGATACCTGGGGTGGTTATACAGGCTGCCAGAGAATGGTCCAGCAAAAGTAGACCTGAAAAGTTGAAGGCGAGTTTGATATGGAAATTGTTAGTCTGATAGTGCAGCAACTTCATGCTGGTGTTATCTCACTTTTGCCTTTTGCGCCCATATTGTCGATTTTGCTACGTAAATCTGGTCACAATTATTGAACCCATTAGTAGTTTTTTAAACCAGGCATGCACCCACAGCTGGCCAAAGGCCGGCTGTGGGCATATGCTTGGTTTACTGAAATTGTTTTCGTAAACGTGTGTGTGTGTACCTATCTACCTATTTATGTTTGTCTGTATGCACCCTCGTGAGCGAAATCATTAAACTGTAAAAGCAGCTTTTATGTGTAAGTGAAATGAACTCTGCATTAACTTATGCACTGGTAAACTTTGCTCTGAGGTGGTTTCTTTTTGGCGATCAGAAATATGGGTGTGGCGACCCCCTCAGACTTTGTGAATTACCTAATTCCCTTTGGGTTTTACAGGTGTTTAACAATTGAGAAAACAACAGTGTTAGCCTCATAGACTACCAGGAATAGCCTATCCGTTCAAGATGGGAAGGGGGCATATGCCGCAAATGAAAATGAAGAGTAGCTCTGAGGCTTTGTCAAGAGAATTTGTGGGGAAAAACACAACAGTCAGACTATAAAACAGTTTAAAGATACTTCTGTGTGTAATATGTTGTTAAAAGTGGTTTGTTTAACAAGCACTTTCTTAGCAGTGCATAGCAACATAATTGAAGATTTACGAAAATTTCAAAAATTACAAAATCCGAGAATTACAATAAATTAATTATGTATTATTGCACAACCAAAAATCTATTGGTTGAGTTAGCTAGCTGTATGGCGCCTTAGCACATTGACTTGTTTTATTAGTACCTGAGAATTTGTTGTCACTCAATTTAGTTAATTTTCTTGTAACCAATTCAGGGGCGGATCCAGACTTTTAAAAAGGGGGGTTCCACTTTGGAATTGCAACTTCAGCCTAACTGTAAGTTGAAGACCAAAAAAAAAAAAGGTCATTACTTGCTGACAATAGCTGCATGCTCCTCACCATAGATAGATGCCCTCACCTAGTACATTTCCTTATTTATAACTGTATACATAGCTTGCTACACTGCTCCTCAAAAGACTACTATGACTGCTCTATTAGAGTATCTCGATTTGACTGCTCTATTAGAGTATCTCGAGTAAGAGAGGCTTTTTCAAAAGGGGGGTTCCATGGAACCCTTTGAACCCCCCCCCCCCCTGGATCCGCCCCTGCAATTGTCCAATTCAGTAAGCATGCAATTAATTTTGGCATCTTATATGGTATAGTTTTAAGTGAAAAGAATATTAAAGCTATTGTAACTATATAGAGATTTGGACCAGTTCATAGAAGTACGTGGAACCATGAAGGATGAAAAGCCATCAGATTCTCAAGTGGTGCAAGTATGTGCAAGCAGTCTCCTTGAAAGTGCTTCTGCAATAAATAAGGTGATGGATGTGAGTTTAAATACATGTGTATGGCCTTCATGATGCATACACATAATTGTTTTGTATAGAAAGTTCCCAATGCAAATATCCCATTGCATTCCCATAAAAGTGAGACTAATGAAAAGGAGGATGAAAAGGAGGAAACAATGGGGATTAAAAAGAAAGATGAAGTTGACCATAAAGATGAAGTGAAGGATAAAAGGAAGAATGAAAAAAAAGATAAAGTAGCAGTTGAAAAGGAGGGAGATAAAAGTGAGCCAGTTACTACAGCTCCACCTTCCACTGAAGACAATGAAGAAGGAACTACAGATAGCACTAGCTCATCAGAGTAGTGTGTGGTGCTGTTATATATTAATTTTATGTTGCTGTAAATTATAACTGTGATTTAGCATTGAGCACTGGTTGATAGACTTGTATTGTGTATCCCTGGTTGTTGTGTGTTACTTTAAAACTTACATTTATGCATGCTGAAAAACAGTGAAGATTTATGGTACAATTTTTGACTGACAGTCCATACTTATACATCACATACAGGGTGGGGATTTGCATGTACTGAGTAGTAACAACAGGCAGCAGTGGTAGATAGATTATTATTTTATTATTGAAGCTTTACAGTGACCAGCACTGAAGGTCTGACGGCAATATGTGCTGCAGCCTTAGGGTATTACCTAACCTGAATTTGAGACTTTAAGACAAGTTACTTAACTTAGCTACAAATAAGCCGAAACAAAAAATGAGCAAAAGTTGGAGTAGTTGTAACAGCTGTAACTGCTCACAGAGAGAATTTAATTTGTAAATTTGACATTTAAAACATAGGCCAAATATATGCTTTTTTCATTGTAAAAGTTTCGTATGTAAACTTGTATGAAAAATTTCTTACACAAAAGATTAATTTTTAGCTACTAAACATTTAAGCTAATAAATAGTGTGGTTAGATCATATGAAAATATTTTTAATTGAAACATTAAATAAAGCAAATTATGGTACTCTTTTGTCAAAGAGAAATCTTTTCCTAACATTATTAATCTTGTAAACCTTGTATACAATTTATATGGATGGTCCTTGGTACGTTACAAGTGAAAAAATTTGTTGTGTCAATGTCACTATGTCTCTTTAATAATATTTCAATATACTCGGCTATCACCTCTAAATTGACTGTACTGCATTATGTATGGTAAATTTAAGTGATGCAACCTCTCTTCATAGCTGATCAAATGAGTTAAGTTCTGAATTCTTGCTGCCCTTTATTGAACCTTAGTCATATTTAAACTAGCTACGTAGCTATATCCAAAGTTCTTCATAGCGTTACTGTCACAATGTTTTACCTCTGTTTAGGCAATGTGGACTCATTAAAACTATGTCTTACCCAAGACACTTTTTTTGCCTTTCAGCGTATCACGGGAGTCTATCAGCTGCTAGTTACAAGTTTTCTAGTTACAAGAGATATAACTGGTTAAAATTATTACTAGCATTATAGTTTCTTTAGAGGTAATCTTATACATAATTTGGTTACAAAAGTAACTTATTTACCCCAACTTTGTCTCTTGTTTGTGTAACTGTGTAGTGTTTTTAATTAAGGTGTGAAGATCAAATCAGCAGGAGACACACTGAAATACTAAGACTATATAGAAGATAAAATTAATGGACTAGAGAATGAAATAAATGCAAAAGAAATGAAAATATAATCACTGCAAGAAGACATTCAGAAAAAGAATTTATAGATTGAAAAAGTTCAAAGCAAGAATATTAAATTAGAGCAAGATAAGTATGTATACAAGTACGATTGTTATATTCGTTGTTATATTTGTTTTTCTGTGTAGTGCATGTATGAAAGGAAACCAAGATGAAGGTAGTCAAGTGGCTAAAGTTCTCAAACAGACAAATGATAGGTTATTTGGCATGGTTGGGCAGCCTTCTGGTATACGCTAGTTTCTATTTTTTACAAATAATAAAAATTATGATTAAATGTTTGAAATTATGTAGCAACACAGATCACAACCACATGTAGCCACTGTACGAAAGTGAAAAGACACCAAAGTCAGTTTGGATAGCAGTGAAACTGATTCTGATACTTAATATTACCAAACAATTTTAATCTAATTATGTCTGATATGAGCTCTGATGGTGTTAACCTACTAATTTTATATACTCCAGGTGTTCATTTTTAAATGTACATCATCACAATGGTGATGACTATTTGAATAGCATTTTACAGGTTATGAAATTGATAGCATATATAATCTAATTAAGGCCACAATGTTTGAAAAGTTATATTGACAAGCCACTAGAGTTGTATAGGGAAGATACTATTCAGTACAAGGTAGTGTGATGATTTCAATGGGTGAAGCATGTCTGCCAAATTTTAGTAAATTCACAGCTGAAGCATCTAGGTACTGTATTTGTATCCTTATGTGGATATGTATATTTGTCGATGATTGACTAACTACAACCCATATAATACTATTATTATTAGCATTGTATTAGGCCTAGGCATGTATTGTATAATTGTTTGTGTTTTCGCTTGTGGGGTTGAGTTTTGGGTCACGTGAAGGATAGAAGAGTCAACACGTGCTGGTGTAGTGTTAGTAGTCCGTCAACTCCTCCTGCTCCTGTACATCACATCAACGTGAAGCGTCATTCTCCCCTTCCCTACATGGTGCTGTGACGCTGGAGTCGTTTCGTCAAACGAGCTACTTCCGGACCTTGTAACCCCTCGCGAAAACGCTTGGTACCGTAGCATTTCTTAAACGAAAACATTCACGGAGATGGAGGAGACTCAACGTGCAAAGGGATCACGTGCGGCGTATCGCGCACATGTTACTCGTATATTTAAGAAAGTAGACGAGAATCTAGAGACGGAAACCCCATTGACGGACACTCAAGTCGCCAAACTCACCAGCAATTTAGAACAGTTAACCCAGAAGAAGGATACATTACAACAGCTGAACGGGCAGATCGCCTCATCAATACAGACATCAGAGGAATTAGAAACTGAGATTCTTGAAGCAGAAGAAATACAGGACACCATCATTGAGTATATGAGTCTGATTAAACACCGCCTTGAGAAAACTAGAGAACCTGCACGCACTCTCAGTGTAACAGCTCCAGAGTTTGTACCCACGTTGCCACCACCAGTAACCAGAGAACCGGTAAGCCGGTTACCTAAGTTAAGCTTACCCCACTTTTCGGGGGATACCTTGATGTGGCAAGTCTTCAAAGACTCGTTTGATGCAGCCGTACACAACTCTCCTTCCCTAAGCAAAGTGCAGAAGTTCAACTACTTGAGAGCGCAGTTGCAGGGTGATGCACTGAGGGCCATAGCTGGACTACAACTCACTGATGCTAACTATGACCATGCCATAGCCCTTCTTACACAGAGATATGGTCAGTCTCATAAGATCGAACAGGCACACATGCAAGCTCTGTCACAAACCAACTGTCCCACCTCGTCCTTGTCCAGTCTGCAGTTGTTCTACGACACAATAGAAGCCCACATAAGAGGATTGACTGCACTTGGCAAAACAGAAGACTCGTATGAATCAATGCTAGTGCCTATCATTCTGGGAAAGCTACCAAGTGATGTACATAAGAACCTTGTTCGAGAACACGGCGTTGGGGCATGGACCATCGCAGAGTTAAGAGATGCCATTTGGAAGGAAATCACTATTTTAGAATGTGGATCATTGTCCAACAAGTGCAAGACAATGGAACCCTACCAGTCTACAATGACTACCACTCTACATACCGGTGCAAGTGGACGTCAATCCCAACCTGCTAATTCAGGTACTAGTAAGAACACCTGTGTATTTTGTAAGGGTCCACATTTTTGTGGTCGCTGTGATGTTGTTAAGGATCCCCAAAAACGCTTTGAATTAGTTAAGAAGGGGAAACACTGCTTTAATTGTTTGGGGCACCATAGGGCTTCACAGTGTCCTTCAAAGTGGAGATGCAAATTGTGCAGACAGAAGCACCATACTAGCTTATGCGGTGCATTTACCAAGCCATCTGAGTCTAATACCACTCCAGTCACTACACAGGCATCTATCACAACAGAGAGAGTGCAACCTCACACTTCTGTTCAACCCCAAACAACAGTACAACCTCAGTCAACAGTACAATCTCAGACAACAGAAACCACTACACCATCATCCACTGCAATGAATGCTGCCATTATTCCCCCAGAGCCCGCCACACGTACAAATTCTATGTGCTTATTGAAAACTGCAGTTGCTCAAGTTAGTGTGAATGGCATCCGAGTGGAAGCACACATTCTGTTCGATGAAGGGGCCCAGAGATCCTTCATGTCTAACCAACTAGCCAAGAAGCTAATGATATCTCCTCAACAAACTGAACACATCAATATCTCTACCTTTGGAGGAGAACCAACCCTGACCAAACAGTTGGACAATGCTACAGTCAACGTTGAGACACTGACAGGTGAATCTATTCCAATATCAGTTCTACTGGTCCCAGTCATTGCGGCACCCCTACAGAACAGGTATCATACTCACTTGATAAACATAGAACACTTACAGGGACTTCAGCTAGCCAACCCAGTGTCAACATCCAGTAACTTTTACATCTCATTATTGATTGGTGCTGATTATTACTGGCAGTTCGTGGGTGACCACATTGTGCGAGGTAATGGACCTACTGCAATGCAGTCCAAACTAGGTTACCTTCTGTCTGGACCACTTGTTGTTCCACCAGCTCCTACTACTAACGCCAGTATGTTTCATGTTTCCACACCAGCTACTGACTGTAACAATGCTCCGACCTTTTGGATGATGGAATCTGCTAATGTCACACAGCCTGAGACAGCAGAAGTAGAGAACGAATTTCTGGAGAGATACCAACAATCTTGCATCAGGCGAGAAGAGGATGGTGCATACCGTGTGAAGTTTCCTTGGAAACAAGAATATCCACCCCTCCCTTCAAACTATGCAGTTTGCAAAAACAAGACCCGCTCTTTAGCTCGCAAATTCAGCCACACTCCTGAACTGCTGCACCTATATGGGAAAATTATTATGGAACAAGAACAAAGAGGTTTCATCGAGAAGGTAACTGCACCAGACCTTACCAAGGATGTCCACTATATACCACATCACCCGGTTAGTAAAGCTTCCTCGACAACACCGATCAGAATCGTGTACAATTGTAGCTACCGTCAGGCTAGACACCCCAGTCTTAATGATTGCTTGCTAACTGGTCCATCCTTCACAACAGACATGTGCTCTATCCTCCTACGCTTCCGTTCCCATGCCATTGGAATTTCTACAGATTTAGAGAAGGCCTTTTTACATGTTAGGCTGGATGAGTCCGACCGTGACAACACCAGATTCTTCTGGTTATCATCACCATCTGATCCAGAAAGTGACCTTGAAATTTATCGATTTAAAACTGTCTTGTTTGGCTCTACCAGCTCCCCATTTATGCTTATGGCCACACTACATCATCATCTGAATTCTTGGGATAGCCCAGTAGCTCAGGACATGAAGCAGAATCTCTACGTGGATAACGTCATTAGTGGATGTAATACCGAAGCAGAAGCTATTAAGTATTACAGAGAAGCCCGATTCATAATGACACAAGCCCAATTCAATTTGAGATCATGGGCATCTAACAGCTCACAACTGCAAGCTGTTACAGTGGCTGAGGGAACAGCTGATTGTGATGTTACTGTAAACCTATTAGGACTGTTGTGGAACACAGCTACTGACACCATTAGCTTCACCCCTAAACAGTTTCTATCCAACACAGAAGTACCACTACCTGTCACTAAACGTTTAGTACTCCAACTTTCATCAAAGGTATATGATCCTTTAGGAATTTTGTCACCGGTCACAATTCAAGCAAAGATTTTAATGCAGGATCTATGGAGATCAGGTATCGCTTGGGATGACCCATTGTTCCCAGAACACACAAACAGATGGTGGAAGATAGCTGAGGATCTACAAGATACCAGTAAGATTACAATACCTAGATTTTACTTTGGACCAACATACTCCCAGCCAGTAGAATTACATGTGTTTGCAGATGCCAGTATGAAGGCCTATGGTGCCATTGCATTTCTTAGAACTGGTGAGCACACCTGCTTTGTATTGGCCAGATCACGTGTGGTACCGCTCAAGCCACACACACTTCCGCGACTTGAATTGATGGCTGCTGTTGTCGCATCAAGACTGGCTCAATTCGTTGTTTCATCTCTTCCTCACCTACTTCAGAAATACGCAGTTAAGCTGTGGAGTGACAGCCAAATTGTGCTTCATTGGTTGTACAGTAAGAAACGCTTAAAACAGTTCATTTCAAACCGAGTTCAAGAGATTAATAAGACATTCCCAGATATTCCTTGGCTCTACTGCCCAACCAATGACAACCCGGCAGATTTACTAACAAGGGGATTGAGTGCTGCTCAGCTAAACTCATCGTGTTTGTGGCAACAAGGCCCACCGTGGCTCACAGATGAAACTCGTTGGCCTGCTTGGAATCATAGTGAGATCCTACACCTACAAGTGGATGACGATGTCATGGAGACAAATACCAGTGCTACTGACCTACCTAACACAGTAACCTCAGGTATTCACAACCTTATTGAACTTACAAAGTATAGTTCACTGATGAAAGTATTAAGAGTGTCAGCTCATGTTTACAGATTTGTCCATAATACTAGGAATCCCACCAAGCGACATATTGGTCCACTGTCACTGGATGAAACTAACAAGGCACTTACTCTCTGGATCCACAGTTGTCAGCACACCACCTTCCACAAGGAAATTTTGAACATTAGGGCTAAACGTGGAAAGAGATTACCTCTCGTGAGACAACTACGTTTGTTCATGGACAGCTCTGATTATTTACGTTGTGGCGGGAGGATCCATAACGCGCATGTAGATTCTGACACCAAGTTTCCTATCCTACTACCTAAACATCATCCCTTGACAAAGCTGATAGTGTTGGCTGTTCATAAGGAGCAACTTCATGCAGGTGTAACTGGAACAGTTACGTCTATAAGACAAGGATACTGGATCCCCTCGGCTCGACAGTTAGTAAGGCAACTAATCAGAAAGTGTGTCTCCTGCCGTAAGGTATCAGGAAAACCCTACATGGTACCAGAACCACCGCCATTGCCACTTGATAGAGTTAAGGAGGGTAAGCCGTTTGATGTTACGGGTGTAGATTTCACCGGAGCCCTGCACGTGAAGAACAATGGAACTGAAGAGAAGGTATATATCTGTTTATTTACGTGCGGTCTGTCTAGGGCAGTCCATTTAGAAGTAGTTTGTGATCTGAGTGTTGAAACCTTTCTGAGAGCATTCCGCCGATTTGTGTCACGTAAGTCACTGCCCCAAGTGATGATATCCGATAATGCGTCTACATATGTGTCTGCGAGTAAGGAGTTGGAACAGTTTTTTACCTCAGATAAGCTAGGAGAATCCCTGAATGCCAAGGGCGTGAGATGGAAGTTTATCCCCAAACGTGCCCCTTGGTACGGGGGGTTTTGGGAAAGGTTGATTGGTATTACGAAGACGGTATTGAGGAAAGTCTTGGGAAAGTCATTTATTACATTGGAGGTACTACAAACCTTAATAGTTGAAGTTGAAGCAGTACTAAATGATCGCCCCCTGACCTATCTATCAGCAGATGTGACTGACCCTGAGCCATTGACACCATCGCACCTGCTCTATGGACGACGCATGACTATGTTACCTTACCCAGCCGTAGAAGAGGAACAACATGACCCTACCTTTTTATCCAGTACATCACTGCGTGACAAGGTCAACAGACAAACACTATTGTTGAATCATTTTCAGAGGAGATGGCAGAGAGAATATTTAACTTCCCTCCGAGAGGCATACAAGGCTACAGGTACTTCTAAACAATCAGTGAAAGTGGGGGACGTCGTTCTGGTGCATGATGATATACCCAGACTACAATGGCGTTTGGCTGTGATCGAAGAATTGATGGAAGGCCTTGATGGATATGCTCGAGCAGCCAAAATAAGGACAAGCACAGGGAGAACAAACCGACCAATTGCCAAGTTGTACCCTCTTGAGTTGAGTTCCCCATGTGAGCCTACAACATGTGATGACAACAGAGATACTGATAAGGACAATGATCACGATGTTAGTTCTGAGCCTGTTCACCAGAGACCAACCAGAGATGCTGCTGCAAGGGCTCGCGTACGAATTAAGAGTTGGACTAATCAGTTAACCGTGGCCCCGGAGGATGTCGATGATTGACTAACTACAACCCATATAATACTATTATTATTAGCATTGTATTAGGCCTAGGCATGTATTGTATAATTGTTTGTGTTTTCGCTTGTGGGGTTGAGTTTTGGGTCACGTGAAGGATAGAAGAGTCAACACGTGCTGGTGTAGTGTTAGTAGTCCGTCAACTCCTCCTGCTCCTGTACATCACATCAACGTGAAGCGTCATTCTCCCCTTCCCTACAATATTCAAGCTTTTAGCAAAAATTTTATACAACTGTTTAGTTGGTTTAGTACTGAGTATATGATACCTACTGTAGAATTTTGCTAAACAATGTACTTTAAAGTATAGTATAAGTAATGCAGTGGGCCTATTGATGGCTACAGTATAGTACTTCTTTCACTTTATAGCATTAAATCAATAATATGTACATAATTATAGATGTATGTTATGCATTATAAACAACCATAAGCATTGTAGTGACTAAATACATCTGATAAGATACATACTATTGAAATGATGGAGTCCTTAGTATAGTATACATTGTTCATATACACTGTATGTATGTGTAAGGGAAAGCCACTTTTGTGAACTAGGCAGTCAGCTATCATAAACAGCAACATGAATGACCTGTTTACTACAAATACTGCAATGTCATCACCTAAACCACCACATAGTATATCGAACTAGACAGACAGCTATCATAAACAGCAACATGAATGACCTGTTTACTACAAATACTGCAATGTCATCACCTAAACCACCACATAGTATATCGAACTAGACAGACAGCTATCATAAACAGCAACATGAATGACCTGTTTACTACAAATACTGCAATGTCATCACCTAAACCACCACATAGTATATCGAACTAGGCAGACAGCTATCATAAACAGCAACATGAATGACCTGTTTACTACAAATACTGCAATGTCATCACCTAAACCACCACATAGTATATCGAACTAGACAGACAGCTATCATAAACAGCAACATGAATGACCTGTTTACTACAAATACTGCAATGTCATCACCTAAACCACCACATAGTATATTCATTAACTGAACCCTGTCAGTGCAGTTATAGTATTTCCCTATCCCATTGTGGATGACATGTAGGTGCTTTTCCTTGGAAGCCCTCCATGTGTTCCAGGAAAAACCATTGTCCATATAAGCTGTTAAGGAATACTTAAAATCACCCACAAATATGTGTTTTGCCTTGCGTATGCTTACTATATACAGTAATATGCACATGTGACTATGTAGGATAAAGTGATATTTTATACACACATCTGTTTTTACTAGATGTACAGTCTTGATAGTACTTTCTTATTCTTGAATTTTTTATGCTATCAGATAAATATTTTGTGTTCATGATGATGAATTTATCAGGTTAAAGGTAATAGCTTCATAACTCATAACTCATGTACTTTAGTCTGACTGATCTAGATCAAAAAAACAAAAGATGGCTTCAGTGATCTTGTTTATATTCACATAAAGCCATTTAATAATATGGTACGTATTTTGTTGTACTTACTTGGAGTGATCATTTTGCTACTTGTTTATGTTTCATTTTTAATGTATAATGTATACAGGCCTCAAATACATGGCATTATACGTCATATATAATACAAATTGATATGTTTTTTATTGACTGTATAATGAATTTGCGGCATATACAGGGAAGGCATTCCATAGTCTGATGACGTAGGGAAAGAAACAGTGTAGCTAAAATAATAGTAATATCCAATTATGACTTGAGGTTGGTATTGATAACTGGGTTAGATGATTACGAGGAACTCTATATGATTAGATTATCAACACTTTTATAATATGAAGCACATTTGTTTCTGGAGTCAAATTGTTCAACCATTCAAAAATCATTGCACACCATCTGGTTGATTGACGTAGAAGTCATCCTGTAGAGAGTTCAGCTTCAAACAAATCAGTTCAGCTAACAATAAGTCACCCTTTAGAGAATTCAGCTACTAAAATTCACCATGTAGAGTTCAGCTTTGTTACAAGTCACCTTGTATAGAGTGATCAGCTACAATCAATTGACCATGTAGTAAGTTCTGCTACAAACTAGCTAGAGATCAGCTACACAATCAAGTCATCATGTGGAGAGTTCAGCCACAATTGAGTAACCCTGTGAAAATTTCAGCTACAAACAAGTCGCCCTGTAAAGAAATCAGCTACAATCAATTCACCATATAGAGAGTTCAGTCACAAATATGTTTAGGTCACTCTTTGGAGAGTTGCAAACAATACATACATACAATGTGTATACCTACAAAAAAGTGAATGCACATAACAAAATCTTTATCTTCTTCCTGTAAAGAAAAAGACAAGTAAAAAGGAAGCTGGCCCACCTGCCAGTTTTGGTGTATGCAATTACAAAAAGAAGTGGTATCTAAACCAAAACAACTAAGCTATGAAAAAGGGTGCAGCTGCTAAAAAGGTAACAACGAAAAAGTGAAATTAAAGGTGGCGGCCAAGAAATGGCTACAATTATGTTAATGGTTATCATTTCTAATGATCATCATTAAAAATGATAGGCATTAACAGCCATTTCTTGGCCATCACCTTTGATTTCACATCTTGTTTCATCCTGGCTTTTTTAGGAGCTGCACCCTTTTTCACAGCTTGCATGGCTGTGTTACCTATTTTGTTTGCTCACCTGCTATTATTACCAAATGGGAATGGATTAGTATTGACAACTTCAAATTGTACAAATTTTCATGAGTGAGAGATTATTATCTTTAGAAGAAATTTCTGCAATCAAAGCTTTAAAACTATATAGCAGCGTGCACAAATATACATGCATACATGAATTGGATTGTATTTTAGAGAATCAGTGAAGCTTTCATGAAGTTTGTTCCTTGTGTAAATAGTCTGTAGTTGCTTTGTAGTCTATATAGCATAAATCATTATTAGTCAAACATATCCTTTACCGCAATAAACAGCATTATGATTTGAGCCATCAACAGTGCAGTCTAAGCAGGTAGCTGTGTGCCATGTGTATGCACATAGTCACTATAAGACAAACAGCCTTAGTATGAAGCGGTCACATTGACAAGTTTTATTATCGCTTAAATATACATATACCACCTAGTAGTTACATCAAGACACATGGCAGTGTGTCATGTGGCCAAGAAAGTCAGTGTGCCACACCATGTGTAGGAACAAAGTTTCATGCCAGCATAGCTTTATGCACACTCACACCATTATAACTGTCTGCCAGGTAGAGCAGGCCACACAGCAATTAATTTAATTTACACTATATAGCCGTATGCAAGATATGGGCATTCAAAGTTTCATCTTAAGTTTTGGGGGGCTTAGATTTCTTGTGCACACTTTTGCAACAAAAAAATGCTACAGTATAAAAAGCAAATATCAATGAACTTTGGCACAAATAAAGAGCATATATTATAAACATGAATTCACGTACTAAGTTTGCTATGAATCTGATAAATGTGCACAGTGTTAAGAAGATGGTAATGCCAATAAATTTCAGCCATTTACTTGCATTAACATAATTGCAATCATTCTTGGCCACCACCTTTTATTTCACAACTTTTTTCATCCAGGATTCTAAAGGCTGCACCCTTTCCTTACAGTTAAACCATTTGTGAGGAGGCCTTTCACAGTGGATGTGTGACAGAACACAATTTACCAATACATATTGAACCCTAACAGGAAAGTGAAGCAGTAGCTCTTGTCAACACAGACTTATTGCAACAGCAGGTACAAGCAGTGGCGTAGCCAAACCCGGGCAAGCCAGGGCATTGCCCGGGCATCAGACTTCTTTGCCCCACCATCAGCTCCTAGAGTAATTATAAAGACGTGGGCTGGATAGCTCGAGATTTTGCTAATGTTACTTAACTAGTCACTGTACAAGAATAAGTATAGCACAACTTATACAACACTCACCGTGCCATTTTCGCCGATGGTTTCCTTCTTTTTGGCTAAACAGAGATGGGGTTATCCAAGGGATTTTCCCTCCGAGTAACTTGATTGTGCACAAATAGAGGAGGCAATAAATAGAAGCAAGATCACGTGATTACAAAAAACTGCGCAGCATTGTGGCAAGGAGTGAAGGACAAAGAATTGGTTTCACTATAGTGGGCTGGACGGTTTACATTTGGATTAAGTAATCACGGTAGCTATTGGTGTGGTCAAAACTCGGGAGGCAAAGCAGTCTAGAGGTATTTGTGAAATTAGCACCCATCTATCCGTGTGGATACTGCTCAGTTCAAACGGTATGGAGTACTTGTTCAGTCAGCAATTCTTTTCTTTTTGTTTCCACTTTTCTAGGCTAACAACTGTAGTGGCAGAGCATTAGTCATCACGTGATAGAGCGCCTCGTGCTTTAATTCAAGAATCTTAGTAGTCTGGTATTAAGACACATGTAGCTAGATGTATGTAATGTGTTAGAAGGCCAATAGCTAGCTAGGCGTTCGCTTCTATTAGGCTGATATTAGTCATCTTGCATACAGTAGTGTAGGATGATACATAATGCATTTTAAAAATGTTATATTGATGTCCATATGAAGATGGGCATTTGTATGTGTGTTACATAGGAAATGGCTTGCCCACCCATTGCCCAGGCATGGCGAAAAGTCTGGCTACGCCACTGGGTACAAGCACAAAAGTAAGAGTGCATGTTATGAACAGATGTACATGTAAATAAATGCATTGTTATGCTTTAAGATGAAAGAAATAAAACAGCAACATAATAGTTTGAAGCAGGGTCACAACAAAGCTCAAGAAATAAACAGGAAAACTATAGCTGTCATGGAAAATAAGTATGTAAAATAATCTTAAAACTATCATATACAGGCAGTCTAGTATACACTGTTATCCACACTTGTGAAATGTCTGTAATTATAAAATCCAGCAAGAATCACACTATCACACTTAGACTGTGTTTTATTTGCTATTATTAATGACAAAATCACACTAGCACTACCAGTGGGTACCATACTATTGGTTTGGATCCTGAGAATGATTTAAGAACTGTCTTTTCTGGGTGGTGTGGCAACCTCAAATGGGTCTGACCTTGCTAAGGACTTGGCTTGATGAGAATCAGGCTAGAGGTGTTCTGGTTGATGGCCTATTATAGTTTGCCAAAATATTTTCAATGTTGATTCTGCTGGATATCAGCAACTATAGAGCCAATACAGCCCTGTAACCTCATGTCTGGACTTTGATCATCCATTTTTACCTCACCATCCCCACTTCCTCCCCTTTTGAGCACTTGTGATACTACTTCACGCAACTAATTTGTCAGATTTTCTATCTTGTTTGGCAAGAATCTGTACAAGCAGCTACAAGTGCTGGGAATGTTCTGAAAGGTAATAAATTGATGCACCTCTTGTGCAAATTTCATACAGGTGCTCATTACCCTTGGCAAGTTATAATGGCTTGAATTCTTTACAACCACCTACTGTGAAACTGATTATGTGTGATTTGGTTTGTTTTTCCAAAATCCAGTCACAATGGCTATTTCTGTAGTTAATACTACTACTATATAGAAGAGTTGTAAACCATCACCTGAACAATATTAATGTACACTCACTTACAAGGCTAACATCAACCAGATCAAATCGTCCTTGTAATTTTTGTCACATTTAATCCTTCTGTGGTATCTTACAAATTCTTCTTCCCCAGAATGGTACCTGAATGGGATATGACATTAACTAATTTGAGATTTGTATAGCGCTTCAGGGACTTGATTAAATTAATAAAAATGAAATGAAGGGCTGTCACTACATGTAGACTTACTGTCACTCTCTTGAGTTGCAAAGTGTATCTCACATGAATCAAATAGCCCTGTTGATATTAGAATAAACAAGGCCACCAAACGTAAACCTTGTGGTTCCTTAGTACTTCAATCCAATCTTATGTACAAAGTTGTAGATAGGGATCCACTAATTATACTTTAAACAGTTCCTTCAACCAATTATTTTATTTCCACCTAAAATTATGCTTGGGGAGTACAAAATCCTCCTGGAAGTAATAAGAAGCCAATGATGTACTTTAATTAAACAACTGCTGTAGTCAAGAAACAAGCACAAAAACCAAGTAAAAATCAAGATACCCTAATAGAGCAATCACCTACAAGTATTAATCTAGTCACTGTATTAATAACTGCTCCATCAGTGTATCTTGATCTTTCAATCCAGTTTTATGCTAGCAATGTTTCTTGGGTGCATTTTAGAGCTTTTCCTTTACAAATTCCTTAATTTATTAAACCACACACCTTAAATTATGTTAGCGTAATCAGCAGATCCCTAGTTGTTACACACAAAATTTACTAGGCTTGTTTATAGACACACCAAAGAGATGAAGCTGCTGTAAGAAGCAATGCTTCAAAAAGTGGGATGAACAGATACAATTCTTTAAGCTGCAGTAAAAGCACTGATGAAAGAAAAGGCTATGTGATGAAAATGTAGAGGAGATGAGAGTATACAAAACTTGAATAACAGAACTCCACAATTTCTAGCCAGCAGCAAGTTGAAGAAACCATATAAGTAAATGGTATAATTCATGAAACTGACAGTAAGATTCAAATCCAACACAAATATGAACTGGTGAAAGACAAGGCTGGTAAAATTGATTCATTATACCAGAACAAATTGTCAGACTGACAAAGGACAATCAGAAAATGCAAATAAGAGACTTGGATTTTTAAATTTGCAAAGTGAAAAAGAGAAGAAAATCTCAGAGCCGACAACCACTTTGCAAGAACAAGCTAAAAAGTAATGTTGCTTGTTAAATGCACCTTACTGTTTTATTATACTGTATGTACACAATTATTCATGAACTAGTTATCATTTTGCAGTGATGATATGTACATGTGACTGTTCTATTAGAACTTAATACATGGCATGGCCGTGTGTTAGGTTGACTGCTTTATTAGAATATCTTGATCTCGCTGATGAGCCCCTTGTGAAGTATTTGATGTGAGATAGATCATTAGAGAAGTGGTCACTGTGCTCTGTTTTCTGTGGTAAAAATCATTGTCATAATTTCATGGAGCTATCTAATCCTTCTCATGCACAATGGCTTCATTACTTCACAATTTTGTGACATCTATACAGGTGTTTGAAAAGAAAGATGTCAATACAAATAATTTATCCTTCAGTATGGGAAGATTATGCAAAGAATTGGCAATGAAAGGGGATTTTGTTGGAATTTGCTGTATTTTTTGAATACATTAGACGTTTACATTATACGATGCATCATTTAGCTTCCATCCTTTAAATAAGGACATGAAGGCAGACAAAAAGGGTTTGATACATATTAATGTAATAATGCTATATTAAATTTAATGTTAGATATACTTAGACTCTTTCATGGTGTAAAATATTTTGTTTCACTATTAATTGATATTAAAAGTTTCACTTCAAAAGTTCAGTGCCACTAAATGCAAAATGAAATAGCCATAGTACATAGTTAATTCAAATGCCAATGCACTGCTGACATTGTGGCTGTACCCATATACTGTAGATGTAAAACTTTTCAAGATGCACAATTTTTGTGGACTAATATTTTTGTGGGTCACTCAGTTTTCACTTTTCATTCAGGTTACGTTTTATGTACTAGTCTAGATAGCTATATTTGTTTTCAAGGATGAAAATTTCACAGCCAGCTACGTAATTGTTAAAATCTGCAAACAATTACACTGCTCAAAAATTTGCACACATAGAGTGTTTGAACTGCATCATGTTTAACCAAGTAATGTAGCATAGCTGGCCTGTATGCATACATATTCATTTTTACCTCAGTATTTTTCACATACTACTGTACATCATGCAAGGTAAACTAGTATCAACAAGAGGCATTCCTACTTAGGGGTGGAAAAAAGGACAAGTCATGTAGGGTGGCTTTAAGCTACAAAGTGTTTTAAAATCATTAACTGTACCTTAGCACTAGGGGGTCTGGGAGCATGCCCCCCCACACAGGAAAATTTTGAAATTTGATTGCTTTGAGATTGCACTCCCATCACTAATTCATGCAGTATTCCATTCCTGCATAACCATTGGCACAAATTATAGTAAAACTAGGCAAAGTAAGTTAGCTAATTACCACAATAGTTACTTTACTTTGGCAACTGGGAATTGGAAAAAGTGAAAGGGCACTGCCCATCCAATTTTGAAAGTGTGTGTTGTGTGTGTGTGCGTGTGTGTGTGCATGTGTGTGTGCATGTGCGTGTGTGTGTGTGTGTGCGTGTGTGTGTGTGTGTGTGTGTGTGTGTGTGTGTGTGTGTGTGTGTGTGTGTGTGTGTGTGTGTGTGTGTGTGTGTGTGTGTGTGTGTGTGTGTGTGTGTGTGGGAGTGAGGGGTTGGGGGGGGAGCAGTTGCCCTCTCCCTCTATTTCTCCGCTCCTGTCCCTACTGCTCCTAGAAGAAGTGGTACTGAAAGTGGGGATTACAATGTGTATGTACCTAGCTGTATCTCTTTGTTTCATTAGTTAAACTTAGCACAATATGTCTCATTTCCTGGAAAAAAATTACATGCATGGCATCCACACTTGCACAAACAAAATATAAACAAAAAGACTTCTTGCAACGGATATAATTATAAAAAAGCACAGTAACTGCACTAAATGCCTAGGTGTGTTTTTGCTGTATGGGTATGTGACATGTCTATGATAACATTGTGTAGTGATTTTTATGTGCCATATGGGTGTGTTATGAGAATAGATGTAGTCTATTATTGCTGGCTACTTGGCTTCCTAATTTAAAATACTTTATTCTGAGTACTGAGTAATGGTATGACAGTCATCTTGTATATTTAGTTTGTATAATAAAAATTAGCTGAGAAATACATGCTTGGTGTATATAGCTTGTAGGAATTAGTATTATAGCTTCAGAGATCTATATAGACATCTGTAGAGAAGTGCGCAAAGTTGTGCAAGGTACCAAGCCACCAAAAGTGGTGCATACATGTGCTATAGCCTTCTCACTGAATGGGGCATTACATTGCAAAAAATGATGGATGTGAGTGTTATGCATATTGTTATTTCAAACCATATCTGAATATGTTCAGAAAATTCCTTAACTTACTACATCTCACAGAAACGAGAAGAAAAATTCCCAAAATGGAGTAAAGAATGAAAAGGAGGATGAGTTAGAACACAAAAAGAAAGCTCACATAAAGAAAGATGAAGTGAAGGATAAAAAGAAGAATGAAATAAAGGATAAAGTGGTTGATGAAAGAGAAGGGATAAAAGTTAGCTGGATACTGCAGCTCTACCTTTCACTGAACTAGTAAAGAAACCACTACAAATAGTTCTATTCATCAGAATAATGTATGATATAAATATTATTGTAATTATATGCATGAAGCACATGCATGAGCAAGCAGTGTGTACACATTATTGTATTAATGTTGTTTTGCACAGTTATTGCTTGATAGTGACACTGAACTTACTGCGTGGTAAGGGTACACTACAAGGCTTCATACACATCACTTGCACGCATACACTCCAGATGATTTCACTTCTGTAAGTATACAATCGCACAATATAGAGGACTATTAGAGGTAGCATTACATGGTACCAAGGTGGTGGCTGTGAAAACTCACAATTTCACTTTTACATGAACTATGGACTACGGTGTACATACACCCTGTACACAATGAAGATTATATCCGCACAAAAACAGCCAAGCTGTGAAAAAAGGTAGCTACGGCCTAAAAAAGCCTGGGTGAAAAAAGTTGTGAAATCAAAGGTGGCAGCCAACAAATGGCTGCAATTATGTTAATACTAATAAATTTTAACAATGCACAGCCATTATTAATTTTATTAGCATTAACATCATCAACTTTGATTTCACAACTTTTTTCACCCAGGTTTTTTAAGGCTGCATCTTTTTTCACAGCTTGGCTGTTTTTGTGTGGATGTCACTTCCTTTTGTAATTGCAAGTTCCAAAGCCAGCCTATGGTTGACCTTGATAATTCCTTTTAAATATTTTTCCCTTTACTACAGGAGTCATCGAAGGCTGCATGGATATAAGATGAATTTTGAAAGAGCGTATAGTGCGAGACATCATAAACTTCCAAGAACGACACACTCAGAATATTATAACTTTAGTCAACATAAAGCCACCAAATTTCGATCAGGTGTTCTGTACACATTCATTTCATATTGTGTCTAATTCTCTACTTTAGAGCACCAAGTGTATGCTTTATTAGAAAATTGTATTTTTGAATTTTTTGCAAGATTGGGTGTGTCTGCCAACTATTTACTAAAACTCAAACTATCTATAGTTAAAACAAAATTCCCACTGTAAAACATTTGCAATTTTACCCTCAGAAAACATGATATAGCAGCATTTTCGAAAGTACGGCTTGTAAAAATCTGGTAAATCTCTATAAGCATAGCTCTGAAATTTATGCTATAAACAGTGTACACATATTGTAAAATTTCCACTGTAACAGAATTTTAAAATTCTAAAGTTAACAGGACTAAATAAAAAACTAGGCTATGAAACACCACCCACACAATTAGTATCGTAGAGCCATTCCATATTTGGAGCAAACAAAAGTGCTTTTTTGCATTCCTTTATGAGTACATCATAGTCCTAAAAAGATATTTTGAAAAAATCTTGAAATTTTTCCCTAAAACTTTAAGTGTTGGAAGTTTATGATGTCTTGCACTATATACCCCAATGATAGGTGGGTAGATTCGACTCAAACTAGGAATGGGAGATGCCCTACCCTGAGGAAGCTTCCACTGCAGAAATGGTTAATTATACCCTTCAAGCGCTATTGAGCTATGGATATATGACACTCTGTATGCAATGAAAATTATATACATTTAACCAGTGAGGACTTCGCACGCACGCACGCACGCACGCACGCACGCACGCACGCACGCACGCACGCACGAACGCACGCACGCACGCACGCACGCACGCACTCACTCACTCACTCACTCACGCACGCACGCACACACACACACAGATTTTCTGTGATATGTATACCGGTTCAGGTTTTGAAAAATGGATAACAATAGAGTTATAATTCTCAGGATGTTTCATCAAAATTGACTACACTGTGGTACATAGCTACTTAATTATAATTCCTAAATGAATCAAATGTGAGAGGTCATAGCTAGCAATACAACACCTTCCTGCTCTGATCAATTAGCACACGGAAGAGGATGTCCCACATGTGTTAGTGTAGCAACTGCTTCCTTGAAACAGGTAATTGCTACACCCATATCCATTGACCGAGTTGGATGTCTGTTGGTTCAATTTATGCCACAGCTCAGCTGTACCTTCATAGTAAATGCATGCCTCAGTAGCTAGCAATTTTGCATGCACACATGATGCAGGCTACAGGAATCATATATCCCAACATGCACTGCAGCTGGCGGAAACGACATCATCCCCTTTACCATTATTATAATAGCTACAGTTTTGTAACTGTATTGACTGTACCACTTTTAGAGGCTACACATGCATAGCTATTACAGCTTACAGTGCATGGGACCATGGGTATGACTCCTTTTATTAATCCCAGTAGCTATACTACAAGCTTCTCGGTAACTACATGCACTCTGTTGATTGCAGAAAATTGATCTGTATAGGTGGTAATCGTGTAGGTTATCCTTTAGTCATTTGGTCACGCGAGAAATGTACATGTATTACGTCGATGGAAATGTAGAACTACGCAGGACTGATAGTTAATTGCTTCTAGGAAACAGCGGGGATTTTTTGGTCAGCACTACTCTTTGGCGAAGTTGACTGTGTACCGAAGTTGACTGTGTACCGAAGTTTAGAAATGAGTGAAGGACTCGAAACTGACTCACCAGTGCAGTGCGCGCATTCTCATAATATTGCCGACCAAGTAGCAACAGTCGGCGCTTCAGGAGAAAATTATATTGTCCCTGTGCCAATTGAGGAACGGTCTAAAGGCGCAAATGATCTAATGATATACCCTGCACCCATTGTATTTCATGATATATGCGAGAAATCAGATGCTTTGACACAGACTGTACAGGTTGTTAATGATATTATTGAACAGCTAAAGCGTATTTGCGAAAATGCAACAAATCCGCCTTCTCACCCTGGACAAGCCAATGCTAATGATGAAGTAGGAGCAACTTTGAGGAAGGAAATAATGGAGAGTGCCAAACAGATATATTTTATTAACGAGGAAATGAAAAAATTGGGTGATATGTTGAAACAGTGGGTTCCTACTCTTAGTGACAATAAGGTAAACTTTTACTTTCACACAATATAGTGAATTAACTACTTTGGCATGCACAACGCTTTAAAACTGAAAAAAAGTTACACTTTTCTTTGGGGCTCCCCATACATTTAAAGGAAAAATGGCATGATTGGATTTGGAAGCCATCTAGCAACCTGGACTGTCTCGAAACTACAGCTGCTTGTTTGCACATGTAATGAGAGTAACTTTAGGGTTTATTGGAACTTTGTATGCTTTGAATATGTTTCACCTACTGTACACTTATCAATACCATGGTGTAGCTATAGTACCCATAAGCAAGTGGCTATCTTAAGTTAAAAGATCCATGTTAACAACTTATCTGGCAAACAACTAAAGTAAAGGTGTTACAATGATGCCACAATACCTAAGGTGGCATTGTTATGCCGATTTTGAATAGGTTTATACCTTTGAGTTGGTGACACAACCATCAGTAAACCGTTGTGTAGCTGAAAACCGCTAACCTGTGCAAAGTAACTACGCACTTTTAAGTAAGTGCCAGTGAATACCTTCCACCTGACAGTTTTTTTTTAAAGTATCAAAGTACTCTACTTACATTACAAAACTTTAAAAGATTACAAAAAGAAACATAAAACTTACTTAGATGTAATGTGCTCGATAAAACTAAGATTTCCAGCATCTGGACAAACCCCATAGCAATTTTAATTCTCATTGGAGTTCGGTTGACGGAGCAATCCCAAGTTAAATGCATTGCTATATTGTACCAGGAAGCACTGAGTCTCATGCCAGTAAAGCATGAGTAAGTATTCAGTAAAATATCGGCCAAGCACCGAGCACTATGCATTTCCATGACCAAAATACATTTGCATGTACTGTATATACGGCAATAGCTATATGTGACCAGGCCTGCGAAAATAGGGCATGTGGGCACAAACTACACCCCGACACATAACAGGTCAATACACATCTCAGTACTGGGATAGAGTATTTTTATTCTGTAACTTGTATTTTAACGCCAACTAAATGTTTAATAAGTGTTGAAAACTTCATTGCCAAACAACAATTAAATACAAAATTATGACACATCAAAGTTTGAAGAAGTAGGCAATTAATTTTTAATGTGCCCACATGCCCTATTTTTGCAGGCCCAGTCACATATGCTGAAACTTTAGTTTTACCCTCTGGACAATAAAATTAATCGTCCATAAAAGAAAAAAAATGCAAACTAGTTGGGTTTTAGCTCAGCAGGTCACAATTTTTCTTGACTCCATTCAGTTAGATGTTACTGATTGACTTTGCTATTGTTCTTGTTATTCTAGAGAGGAGATGCAACAGCAATGTTAGAAGCTTTAACGAAAAAGAGTGAAGAAGTGTGAGAAACTTCATGCAATACTGTAACAGTACTTGTGATTATTATCCATATGCAGAGGGTTTTTGGACTTTTTTCGGTCTTGTTTTATAAAACTTCAGCATTACTAATATTAGCTGCTGAATTATTATCCCTTGTGTCTCACCTTGTGTTTCTTATTAGTACTACAACATTAACTTTTTTTGCCTGTACCATCTATATATAGTATATACGTGCCATCTTTATTCCAGAAACAAGTCAACCTTATTTCTAGCACCCTAGCAAAATATAGTGTACAAAATGTATAGGTACAATGCGAAAAAAATCGAAGATCTCAATTATTGCAGTTCCTTATAAGAAGATGTTTAGATTGTGTGTTGCTGGGTCACTACTGGGTCTGCAAGTTTTTCTGTATCCAGCACCATTTAGACATCATGATTCCCTATATTTATTTATTTATTTATTTTTATTAGTTTAACCAAAAGGTAAGGTGAATGCAAAAGGCAAATATGCCTATATGAGTACCACCTACAAAAACAATACTATACAAAACCAAACAACTAAGGATACATTACAAAGACAATTACAGTACATTGAAATAAAAGCCTACATTAAAAACATACATGACTTAATCAGAAACAAAAAGAAAATTGTATAACATTCGCCTAAAAGTAGTGCGGCGTGTAGTTGACAGAATGTCAAATGGGATGGAGTTCCACCAAAAACACTGTTCACAAAAAAGGAGTAATGGTAAGAGTTTATGGAGGACTGCTTGCATAGAATAGACAATGAGTGTGATCTGGTAGAGGCAGCAGAAGAAAAAGTGAAGTAATTGCTAAACTTTAGAGATATATGATGGTGAAGAATATCATAGATAATTTTCAATGACAGATATTTACGTCGGGTGGAAAGAGATGGCCATGATAGCTCTGTACAGCATTCCTCAGATGATTTAGATCATTTATAGGTCCTAGGACAAAATCTGCTTCCACAAATCCAGCGAGAACCACGGTTTTGTACTCGTTCAAGGGCAATGGAGTTTTTATGAGTGTGTGGATTCCACACAGTACTTGCATAATCCAGAATAGGAATCACAAGTGACCTAAAGGCCACAGGTTATAAACTTTAGACAGGCTTTGAACTTCAATAAACTTTTGCTCTTACAGGACTCTAGTGGGATGGCAATTGTGAGCAAGTAAAAATTTACCATGGCTTTCCAGTCTGTTTTCAAAAGTAAACTCTGCGCACGCTCATTAGCATCATTTGGTGCAAGTGTGTTCTAGACACCATAGTAGATGACTGAATATGGCAGAGTCCCTAAATACTTTTGAACTTTTATTACACATGTGTAATTACAATGGAGTTTGTGACAATGGAGTTTTTGTGACAATAGATTGGAAAACCATGGTAGGATAAGGGAATTTTTGCTAATAGGATGTGGTCAACTGTAAACTTTTTGCTATACAAACATTTGTAGCATGTAGATTCTATTCAAACATTTCTTGGAAGAACTTATTGGCAAAACATTGGAATTTATCAGCTAACTTTTAGAGCCATTCATGTTTGGTACTGTAAGATTATATCATTGACCATTATATTTATGAATGAATATAGCAAATTAAGGAAATATGATCATAGCATAGCTGGTATAAGTTTTGAATATTAGGTAATTAGGTACGTAATTTATGGTGTAGTAGCCACTGTGATTGAAAGCATCCTCTGATTGCCCCAAATATTGAGCTTTGTACATACACCTTAACACATTTCTATAAAAACTGCTCAGAGTTTGTACTGCATGTACACCCATATGTCAGGATTAAAGGACAGTTTGGCGTGATCTTATCTTGGCATCACCATGATCATGACTATAAATGTATTCCTGTTCTCTGTTTAGCAACTGTGGATAAATTAGGCAATGAAACAAATCATGTTTTTTTTTATTGAGTGCACACCATATAGTTGCAGCTTTGCAATTATTAGCTGTACAGTTATTCACATGATGAAAGCTACTGTACTTTGTAGTGCTGTAACAATGGTCTTGCAAAGCATACACTAAATATGTGTCTACTGATAAAAGAAACTAGAGAGTTGTAACTAGCATCTTTGTGCATATAAAGTCTTTGGAAATTTGTGCATCAGATACATATGTATGAATATACTGATTACACTTATCCATAGTACAAAATGCATATATGTGACCGGGCCTGCGAAAATAGGGCATGTGGGCACATGATTTTTGCCTACTTTTTCAAACTTTCATCACTCAATGTTTTGTACCATTATGCTATGGCAATGCAATTTTGAGCATCTAGTAAGCATTTAATTGGCTTTATGATGCAAGTAACAAAATACAAATATTCTGTTCCAGCACTGAGATATGACCTGTAGAGTGACACGGTGTAGTTTGTGCCCACATGCCGTGTTTTCACAGGCCTGGTCACATATTATGGTCTATGCTATTATACCGTATGTGTAAAATTTTATTTGCTGATATTAACATTAGGGAACATGATTTAAAGGATCGGGTTTTTGTAAAAGATGCACAGATTAAACAATTACAAGATGATTTCAAAGAGCAAATTCATGCCAAAGATGAACAAATTCGTGCTAAAGATGAGCAAATCAAACAAATGCAGGAGCATCAGAAAGAAACTTATAAAACGTAAAGTTACAAAACCTAACATGAAATAACATATCTATAGCGATATTAATTTTATGTTGCAATATGTTCAAAGTGCTTCAAGCAAACGGAGTTACAGAATTGGATTGTAGCAGTGTGTAGCTATGCACGTGATCACTACAGTACATTTCAGTAAAATTCAATGTTGCCAATTAAGAACATTACTTGTGACCCGTAGGATATTAAGTATAAATGCCATATCCTATATGTACAGTGAAACCTGTGTATTAAGGACACCTCAAGACCAACCAAAATATCCTGATTGTCAAGGTGTCCTTATTTTTCAGGTCAGTTTACAAACTAAGAGATACCTTTTGACCATTAGTAAGTGTTCAGATTGCACAGGTGTCCTCATTTTCAAGTGTCCTGATTAACAGGTTCCACTGTAATTATTTTGTTCCGATCAAATCTGCATTGCATCTACAGCTTTGCTCTATGATTACTTTGATGTTGAGTAAGTGTACGATATCCATTTAAAGTTATTTTCCATAGGTGTAGCTACAAGCATTGCCAGGTGCTTAAAGTATTTAATTGTTTTATCAGTGTTAAACATGTGTAATTACCACGTTCTAATTAATTGATTAGTTTACATACTACTGCTCTGTTAAAATATTTCATTTTGTTTGTATATCGAGATTAGATAACTTTTCTCTTAGTTTAACAACAAAGTAGACTAGAGTATTCATAAACATATACACACTAACAGTGCCATTATATATCTGCTGATCAAAATGTATATTCTGTTCAATGTGTTTAGCTAATACGGTATGACACACATGCATTCTCTTCAATTTGTATGCATAATTAGGAACAGTGCTGAGCTTACCTGGAGGCATGAAGTAGATCGTTTGCAAGCAGAATTAAATTCAAAAATTAGGCATCATGAAGAAGAAGAAAGAAAGTTAGTTATCATTAGCTAAGCAGTGATGGATTCAGAATGGGGAACAGGGGACACATATCCACTAACCATACCCTCATTTTTTATTCAAGTCAAAACTGTGAGATACTCTAATACTCTAATTAAAGAGTCACAGCATGCAATATTGTAAGAATCCTTTGAATACTTTCTATTTCAAATCATAATGAGTATATCCCCCAGAGCACAGTATTACAAATGGCAATTTTCATACTGTGTATATAGTGACTGTATTACCTGTGGTGTATCACTTTAGCTGAAGGGCGACCATTAATTCTGTTATCTCAAAATCCGAATTTCATCTGGTTTGTTGACATACAGTTCCTTAGCTATATTTACATTTGGTTTACACATACATGGGAATCACCATGCCTAGGAACTGATCAATGTATCTCGTGTTTAATAAAGTATAATTTAGAGTAAAATGCCTCATACAGTTTGACAGACTGTATAGTAGGGACCACAGAGGAGTAGGTGAAGCCCCCAAAATTACATCAGCCTCAATATTCCCAGACAATGATGAGGCAGCATTGGTTAAGCCCAAACAAGCTTTCAGATCGACCCAAAATGCCTTCAAAAAGTTGCTGCGGCGTTAAAAAAAATATTTAATGAAATTTTCTACTGACTGACTGACTGACTGACTGACTGACTGACTGACTGACTGACTGAGTAAGTAAGTAAGTAAATGACTTACTGATGCCTTAGACAAGCATAACTTGATAACGGCTAAGGATATACGGGCTTGATTTTTTCACTGTTCGACATTGCTTCGACCCGATAGGTGCCTTTTGGTATACTGCAGTAAGAACAATGCATTCTTCATAGACTTACCAGTGTCCTCCTTTGTGTCCCATTCATCTTTGCTGACAGCTTTGCTGACAGCGAAAAGCATCAATTTGGTGGTAGCACGTGATGGCTTCCCATTGTAATGGAAATTGTCCATATTTTCATGGTGCTGTTTTGATTGCAGCAGTGCTTTTCGAAATTCTTACTGCTGTGCAATGGGATGAACATAGCCGACAACGAAGCGTAATGGATACTTCACTTTTCAGACAATAATTGATATAACTGGGGCATGTGGCACCATTTATTTCAGTATATGCGTGGATTGCAGAGGTGCTTTTCGAACAGTTCTTGATTCATAATGCTGTGTAACGGGTTGAACATAGCTGACAACAAAGTGTAATGGATAGTTCACTTTTCAGATGATATTATGATATAGCTTGGGTGCGCGGCACCATTTCAGATGCAGTATGTGTGGTATGCATGGGTTCACCAGTCATAATAATTATTTACAAAAAAAAGTTTACAAACATGTAAACAAAAAATTTTGAAATTTTCAACTAGAGTATAGGGACCATAGCACATCGATAAAAAGCACTGAAACAAGCTGGAGTAGTGCATGATATTAAATCACAGTAAAACAATAAAAAGTGTTTTATCCCTACGGTGCATTTTTACTATAGTATCTTGAGCACAGTAGTTCTTATTGTTTTACTGTGATTTAATATTGTACACTATTCCAGCTTGTTTAAGTACTTTTTATCGATGTGCTATGGTCCCTACTCTAGTTGAAAATTCCAAATTTTTTTGTGTACTTGTATATTAGGGATCATAGAGGTTTGCACATTTTCACCTATATACTATTGACCAGAACAACACCTTCAAGGTGTCTTATACATTGCTATGAAATATAATATATTTTTCATGACCATGACTGACTGACTAACTTACTAAGTCTTCAGACAAGCATAACTTAACAGCCAAGGCTACATGATTGATTTTTTCACTGTTAGACGTTGCTTTAACCTGACAGGCATACCATTGATAGTACATGCAATGCATGCGTCATGGACTTACTCTATGTCCCATTTATTTTCGCTGACAGTGCCAAGGTTTCGATTCATCATGGTAGCATGAAATGGCTTCTCTGTCACTGACTATTATATTTATTATGGGAATCGTCCATATTTTTCAATACTGACTGGATTGATTGCAGAGATTCCTCTCATACTGTTCTTCGTTTGTAATGCTGTTGAACAGGCTGAACATAGCTGAAAACGAAGCATAATGGCCACTTCACTTTTCAGTGTTTAGGGTTAGGGAACTCCTTCAGACACAAAATTAATTTTATGGAATGTCCAGTGCCATTCCTTTTGATGCAGTATGCACAGTCCTAATAAACCAAGCATACAAATACAAGGAAAAATGGATGGAATTTTAAGAAGTTAAAAAGTTGTAGAGTAAACAAGGAGTCATCTATACTTGAAGATATATGAACATTTAATCTCTAATATTCACAGTGTATCCACGGCATTATGTAAATGTCCACTAGTATATCTTCAGGCCTCCCTTGTTTCACTACTTTTAATTTCTATGATCCCTAAATGCACTTAGAGTTCCTAAAATTTTCAGTATTAACTGCTTACGGTGTCTAGAATTACAGATGCTACTGTTGAAGTCCATTTTTGTAACTAATAAACTGAAGTGCAGAAACACTGGTCACAATTAACATGTCTGGTTAATTTTTTTTTTACCTCTGAAAGAGGAAAACCTCTATATTACAGCAAAATATTGCCAAAAGTTCTGAGTCCCAAATGTCTGTAATAGAGAGGTTCCACTGTATGCTTAAAAGAAGATGTACTTCCTTTTCTGTGTTGTTACTGTGATCAGTTTAGTTTGAGCACTTAATTTATCTGATTTACTAGTGTGATATAGTTATGCCAAGGTCACATCACTATGTATAATTTACTATAGGGTTGACGTTGTTGAATTTAATGATCAAAATATCCTACAAAGGCATTCATTTATAGCAAAATGCGTACACTAAATCTTTGGTGGATTGTCAGCAAAACATTTAAGAATTATTGCATGCAAATATACATAATTGTACAACTGATGTTTGTGGTATATAGCTAGGTCAAAACCAATGATAAAATGTGGGTAAAGTGTATATATGTATACTATACATACCTTCAGGCAAACTGCCAAAGTGGATGAGCTTCAAAAAGAATTAAGTGCTAAGGAGGTTGTATTAAAGGAACATGAATTCAATATATCTTGGATGATAGAAATAATGAAAGAGTAAGTATAGATGTCATTGCACACAGCTACATAGTTTATTACCCATCGATACTGCATCCATATATTACTTACATTGTATTTACTGTGATAACTTTATTAGTAGTGTTGTGCAAATACATGCCATGTACAAGATGCCATGCAAGTGCATTATGAAAAATAACAACAGACGAGTAAATTTCAACATGTACAGTAATAATGGTTACTAGTATAATTATGCATAACTTCAGGGCAGGTTTTTTTGGGATAAGTTACAAACCCCCCTCCTTTCTGTTACTATACTGTATGTGGGGTGCCAAGTGCAGATAGATTAGGTGGTGCTTAGAAGTTTCCGATCCAGTATGGGGTATCTATTATCTACACTTGTACTAAATAGCATGCAGCTTGACACTTGTACCTTATGTTCAAAATACAGTTTCTCCTAATGGTAACATTCATGTTGGGATTACATTACATAGTTTCATTCAATTCAATGAAGTATGCTCATATACTGTACACAGTACCGGGAGTTAGTAGGTGCACCACTATGGAATATAAAGTTTGGTCTATTCATAGTGGGTGTACTGATGTGTATTAGCTAGAAGTTTGACAAGCGCAAAAGGTTGATACGAGAAGTGTGATTTGTGAACTTGACTAAACTGGAGCGAATATACCATGAAACACATACCGGTACACGTAGCGTTAGTAACTAATAAGTATCAGCCATACACTATACTTGTTCAACCCACCATTTTCACAAACATGTGCAAATACTTTTTTTTTTAATTTTTAATTTATTATTAACACTTTACAGTGACCAGCACTGAAGGTCTGACAGCAACATGTGCTGCAGCCTTAGGATTTTATACAGAAAGTGCCTATACCAGTAGAAGGCCAATCACCACCCATGAAACAATCTACTAAACTTACTAGTTAAAGCAACCGAGCTGTATCCAGACAGTAAAACAGAACTTCGAATGAAAAAGGTTTTTCAAAACTTCAGTCGCGAAACGCGGATAGTCACGCAGTGGGGGTGTCTATTATCTGTGGTACAAGTATACATACTATAATAGAATCATTTTGTATGTAAGGCTATATACTTTGTGTGAATTGCTGATGATTCTTAAAAATTGTCTTTAGTGATATACTGATTTTGGCTTGAACATGGTGAGACTTTTCCCAATGTAGATTACAAGGAATTCCTGTCGATACCCTACTACTACTGTATAAGTCCACTTTGCATGAAATGTAGCTACTGTAATTTGATTCTGAAGAAGTCCTTACTCCCAAACCCACAGCAAGAGATTTACTACTCTAGACACAGATGGAAATGCCTTTAGAACCCCTAAACCATCTACAACCTTTTCAAACACACATATAGCATCTTTAAACAGGCTGTAGGACCAGGTGTCCTACAGACCTTCAGCACTTGTGCTGTAAAGCCTTAATAGATAAATAAGTAAAGATGCACTTAATAACTTGATTTCTGTAACAGGCAAAGCAACAAAGAAGAGGACTTAAAAACCAAAGTAGAAAAATTAAAGAATGAGCTAAAAGAAAAAGAAAACACGATTGGTTGGATGGATGTTAAAATAAAAGAACATGAAGAACATGAGAAATGGTAAGTGGAAATCACTGTTAACCAACGGAATTTGTTGACCCAAGTTAATTGCACTTTTGTGTACATTGCAGTACCATTCCTTGAGACACATAATAAGCTACAGTACCACTTAAATGTAATGTCGTCTTGTGAGAATGTGAGCAATTAAAAAAGCTTGCTAGTTAAAGGGTGTGGCACCTGTTTCACTCATGAGTATTCATCTCAAACGAAACGGGATAAATACTCGCAAGCAAAATGGGTGCCACACCCTTTAGTTAGCAAGTTTTTTAGTCATTTGCACTATCACAAGACGATGTTACATTTGCGCGATACCGTACATGCACACATGACAGTTATCAAATGTAAAAGTAAAGGCTATCAGTTGTATCAAGAGTAAGTAATAGAGAAGAGAGTATCCAATTGCCATATACCATATTAAAAATGATCCTGTTAAGTCTTTCTGCATATTTCAGTAAAATTTAGGGTATCATAGAAGTGTTCATATCTAGTAATCATCACCTTCAACACTTACACACAATACAAAGCCTGTGTGCACACCACTTGTTGTTAGACAATGGTATGCAGCGTTTCGTTTGATGTGTGGAGGTCTCTTATTTGCGAAGAAACCTGGTATCAGGTGTCTTACTGGTAAGACACCTGACAGTCGTTTACAACCACAATGTGGCCCACAGTAATGCAATTAGCCTTTTGTGGACAATTAGTATTTTGCACATCAGTAAATACCAAGCGATTGCGAGCAGATTATAAGAAATTACACTCAGGTACGCTGTTATCGTGGGTAGCTCAGTGGATTTATAGACCATCGTGGTAACTGGTTAATCAAAAAAGCCATTAAAGCGCGCTCTGTAGACCAAGACAGCCATGCTAGCACCGCGGCCGGCTATTCCCATTCGCTGCCATTCACACGTATCTAGCTATAATGCCTGCAAACATACTTTTTATTGACTTTACAAACTTTCAGTTATTCACGCTCCATGGCTTTCGCGACCTCACCATCATTTGCTCGCTGAAATACCCCGGTGTTTACAATGGGAACTCTCTGTACTAACTCACTGCTTCTACGCCATTGTCTAAAACACTTAGACACTCACAATAGGCGTCTTCGAGGATTTAAAAACCATCGGTGACGTCAATAATTACCTCAGGTTTTTAAATCCTCGAAGACACCTATTGTGAGTGTCTAACTATTACATAGACTAATTTAACACCTTCTTTGAAAATGTTTTAACAAGCAGAGTGGACTTTACAGGATCATTTTTGATATGGTATATGGCAGTTGGATACTCTCTTCTCTATTATTTACTCTTGGTTGTATGAAATGTACTCCACCTTCAATAGTCACCATACCAAGTTTGATATAATCACCCACAGCCCTCAGACCTACGGCCCTCAGGCTTGAGTGTGTATATCAGCAAAATCTCTTGCAGCCGTAGTATAACTATTACTTAGCAGTCACAGAGTTAACAAGTATTCATGTAATGAAGGTCAACTTGTAATCAATCTTATAGAGTAATCTGATATAAAATTGGTTATGGACAGAGTTGCACTTCAAAAATCAAGCATGTATAATAAAAGATTCTCTAAGCAAGTTGATGTTGTGCTACTTCTAAAAACCAGGTGCCATGCAGCAACTGGAATCAATTAACAGTGTACTAAACTAATATTTATATTGGGTTTTGCTTTGTTGCTACATACACAAATGAATCATAGTAATTTGCATTTCGTAATTGATAAAATATTTTGTAATTTTGTAATTACGTTGATAAGCACAGCTAAGGAGGTGTATCTCAAACAAACCGCTTTAACTCACTAATAATTCACAGAAGTATCTTCTTAACTGTTTTATAGTTCGTCTATATTATATTTTCTTACATAGATTCTCCAGGAAAAGCCTCAAAGCTGCTCTTCATTTTCGTTTGCATATGTACGGGCGTGCTCCCTTTTCAACTCGAAGGAATTCGTTATACCCGATAGCCTAGGAGGCAAGCTGTGTTGTCTTCAGCTGTTTGACGCCCATAGAGCCCATTGGGAATGGTCTTCACCACATCTTTATAAACTTGTTTCACCCATATTTCAAACCGGCACGTATTAACCATCTTAAACCTAAGCTTATCTGCCCAGACATTTAATACAGGCTCTGTATGACCTTTATTTATCACATAAATGCTGTTTTTAGCAAACGACGTTTTGCTCACGTGGGTGTGGAAAGACAAACAATATACAAACATACATGCAAACATACATACATACATACATACATACATACATACATACATACATACATACATACATACATACATACATACATACATACATACATACATACATACATACAAACGCACACACACACTTTTCGGAAAACAATTTCAGTAAACCAGCTGTGCACATGCACCCACGGCTGTGGGTGCGCACCTGGTTTAAAAACAATCATTTATCATAGATACTGGTAATTAGTTGAAATCAGTATGTAAAATAATAGTCTTCTTAAATTTTTTACCAAACATGTCAATAAAGATGCTCTAATTGAACAATCACCATATAATAGCTACAACATTCACCTAATGTGTTACAATACTGATCCAAATCACTAAAAACTATTTAACACTACCACTAAATAGTTACATTACCACACTTTTGGCTTGCAGCCTTGGTATTTCTCAAACTACACATGTTTCCTCTTTGGGTTGTGTGGCAAAATGTCAATCACAACTTCTGGCTTTGGTAAGGACCAGGAGCGTAGCCAGACTCTTGGTGATGCCAGGGCTAGCTGCATCACACTATAGCCTTAGTGCACAAATTAACTAGCATGCAAAGTTTACCAACCTAAAAGGTCTGGGGGGATTCCCTATTTTGACAATTAAACCCTCTGAGATTGAATCTAAGAGTGATTTCAGCAGTTTCTTTGTAATATTATATTTATTTGATTGTGTTAGGGTGACTGCTCTATAAGAGTATGTTGATCTTATATACTAAATACGTGCCATCCAGGAAAATTTGCAAACATTAGACACTCTGAAATTAAATGTTAGGTTGATTTGAGCAGTTTAATAGAATGGCCACTATTGTTGGATATTACACTGGATATTATTACCTGCTGTATTTGGGTGACTATTCTATTAGAGTATCTTGATGTATTACCGATGCCCGGGTCTGGGCCCAGGTGGACTGCCCCTGAATAAAGACCTGGCTTGATGGATAACAGTAGCACATTTTCTGACTTACTTTTGTGTAAAAGGTTTTCAGCCAGTGAGGAGACAACACAACTCTATACTTTTGTCTCTTGCCTTCTATTGTCTAATTTGAAGCCTATGCAGTACCAACAACAATGTTACACCTTTGGTAGTGAAATTGTATATACATGTGTGCTCAGTACTTTTGTTGAATTATATTAGCTAGGAAACCAGTTATCTCAAATCTACTGATAAATTTTCAACATGTGGTCATAAATGATGTTTTTATAACATTTACTGTTGTATTTAATTTCATGCATTGTGAACAATGTGCATACATACATGCAATGAGTATAACTCACTCAAGAAGAGTGTCATAAGTTTTATGCTGCATAAGCCACAGCAGTCGCCTTCGGAAGGAAATTTTGCACAATAGTTACCTGGATTTTATCCTTGTTAAAAGCTATGGTATGCACTGCTACGTTTTAATGGTACTTGTACAGGTACTTCATGGACTGCTGCTGTTATTTGTGTACAATTGGATTACATTAAAATTAAGTTCCTGTAATTCTTTGGAAATGGCCCAGCAATGTATTATTTTAGTTGTAATGCTTTATTATGTTTATAGCTACTACAACGTAATGTACTACTTTATGGTAGAGGTGTAAATTGGTTCAAAAATATCACCCAAGGACCAGCCTTATTTTTCCTTACAGTAGCAGTATTGAATGGTTAGGCAGAATTAAATCCAAACACATTCTTCCAGAGCAATTTTAAATGCTTCCAACAAGTTCAAGAGCATACACAGAGGTGTTTCCAGGGGTTTCAGAAAGCCCTCTTGAATTTTACATGGTGCTTGGAAGATTAAGAAATTGAGAATTTAAGATTAGGGATCTATAATGAAACAGGACATGCTTTAAACTATTTAGTTCCACATTGGGTACTTTGAGATAATAAGTCACTTTCTAGAGTTCCTATAGACACAAACAAGTACACAAAAATAGAATTTTCAACTAGAGTAGGGATCAGGAGCGTAGGGAGGGGGGTTCCAAGGGGTTTAGGAACCCCCTGTAAAATTTAGACTTTCTAAGTTTACGGCAGGACTGTAATACACCATTTAGTGTGGCAGGACATAATGAGTGAGTAATAGTGTATGGACAGCACAGCTATATATAAAGTTTGCATTCATCTCTCAGGGAAGGATTTACAGAGGTAACATGAGCCCTCTTGAAAACGTGTTAAAAAGATCGATATACTCTAATAGAGCAGTCACGTATACTCTAATAAAACATGCGTGTATATAAAAGGAACTTGGAGCATTCTAACACTAAATGCAAAACTGAGTATGGCCTTATACTGCTATAGCTTTGGTGCTCAGTGTTTAAAGATATAGAACTCCAATAATTTATCACTTGGGGCATGCAAAGTGAATCCATGTCATGCATGCATATTTGTAGTTATAATGTTTTGATTGTAAGTCATTTCATTTGTATCAGTGGATTCATGGTTCCAATTCTATACCAGTAGGATAACTATCACTTACAGCAAATGTAGAAACAATTGTAGCAACAAATGTAGAAGATTTTAAGAAGAGAATATTGATTTTTTTTTGTATAAACCTAGCTACTGTATAAATGTTGTGTAATTGTTTGTATCTGTGCATAAATACTCTACTTTGGAGGTATGCACAGTATTTAATATAATAAATAAATAAATAAACAGATGTCTAATGTATTTTGTGTCCCTATTTGTTATGCTGGCTGTTTCCACTAGGTAGCTTTATCTGCGCTTCATCCCAGGGGCACTTATATGCATTAAAATTAATGCACTATTTTTTGCATAAAATATAGCAATTTGCTGAGTTTTGATTCATTAAAACATTAAAAGTCTCTCAGCGGCTTGGAGCTGCGCCCCCAGACTCCTGCTTCTGGTAACCCTGCTGTTGGAACCCTCCTTCAAAAACTTCTGGTTACACCCCTGGGGACCATAGCACATCGATAAAGAGTACTGAAACAAGCTGGAGTAGTTCATGATATTAAATCACAGTAGAACAATAAGAAGTGTTGTATCTCTACTGTGCATTTCCATTATGGTATCTTGAGCACAGTAGGGATATAACACTTCTTATTGTTTTACTGTGATTTAATATCATGCACTGCTCCAGCTTGTTTCAGTTTCATCATTGTGCTATGGTTCCTACACTAGTTGACAATTCCAATTTTTTGTGTATTTTTTAAGTTTTTTTTTGCAAATAATTATTATGACTGGTGAACCCATGCATACTGCATCTGAAATAGTGCCAATGCACCCCAGCTATATGAATTGTTGTCTGAAAAGTGAAGTATCCATTACGCTTTGTTGTCGGCTATGTTCAACCCATTACACAGCAGGACGAATCAAGAATTGTTCGAAAAGCATCTCTGCAAACAAAATAGCAAAATACAGACGATTTCCATTACAAAGGAAGCCATCACGTGCTACCACCAAATCGACACTTTTCTCTGTCAGCAAAGATGAATGGGACACAAAGGAGAACACTGGTTGGTCCATGAAGAATGCATTGTACGTATTGCGGTATGCCAAATGGCACTTCTCGGGCTGAAGCAATGTTGAATAGTGAAAAAATCTAGCCCGTAGCCTTGGCTGTTATCAAGTTATGCTTGTCTGAAGGCATCAGACAGTTACTCAGTTAGTTACTCAGCGAAGTTGTAGTAACTTGTTGAAAGCATTTCGGTCAATCTGAAAGCTTGTTTGGGCTTAGTTGTACCTAACCAATACTGCCTTATCGTTGTCATGGAGAATTGAGGCTGGTTTTTGGATGAAGTTATTTTGTGGGCCACACCTAGTCCTTTGTGGTACCTACTATACTGTACTATCATGCTGTATGATACATGAAATTAACAGGGAGAAAACATCTTGACTACCGACTACGTAGCAGTAAAAGTAATCCCAGACCAAGCTACAGAGTATTATTTTTTTGGTAGGTTTCATGGTATAAATTGTGTAGCACTAGAGTTTAGGATCACAGAGTAAACGTGCTTCTGTTTTGTCAAAAAATGTCATTTCAGAAACCTACCAAAGAAGTTGTCAGGAGGCATGTTATCAACCTGAAGCTGTTCTTTATCAACCTGAAGCTGTTCTTCATCATGTTTAATCATGTGATACTTCCCTTTTCTATGAGCCTTATCCAAAATTACATCACAGATATAAAAATGGCTGCTATAGTAGGAGACTCTCGTGACTTTTGTATTGGCGACTATCAGATGAAGATTTGTGAACGGTCATATCTCAGCCGAGAACAAAAATATTGAGCTTTAACTTGCAGGTATGGCTATAAGGCATTACAATAAATACGAACAAGCGGTTTTCACTTGATTTTCAAAACAACGTTAGATCCCTTTTCTTTCGGCTAATATATAACCATACCTGCTGGATAGACCTTGACATCTTCATTCTTGGCTGAGATATGACAGTTTAAAAATTTTCATCCATACAAAAGTCATGAGAGTCCCCATACTATAGTGGCCATTTTTATGCCTGTGATGTAATTTTTGATAAGGCTCAACAACACTAAGTGTAACTACACATGTTTTGCCATTGTAAGACTTCTAACCAAAGTGGTGCAAAGTGGTCAAGCTTACCAAAACAATTATCATAACAGTACCACAAGTCTTGTGCGTAACAGGAAAGAGTTGTTAATACCACTGTTTGGTTAAGAATAGAATAACTTTTTTGAGGTGCAGCATAACCAGCTTAAGGACAGTAGTTCTTGTACAAAGTGAATGGGTGAACAGCACAATTCTAATCCAGGGAGTTATAATTATTGTCTATGATTGGATTGATTGAAAATTAGGACATTCCTCATACTGCTCTTTGTTTGTAGTGGAAGAAATATAGCTGAAAACAAAGTGAAAAGGAATGATTAGGATGCAGTCCACACAAATATAATTTTTTTATTAGTCATTATTAAAATTTATTAGCATACATCACTCAGCCATTCTTGGCTGCAACCTTGATTTACAACTTTCATCCCAGGCTTTTAAAGACCATACCATTTTTTCACAGCTTGGCTGTTTTTTGTCTGGATACATGTGTGGTGCCTTTGATAACGGAAGAATTCACCAGTTGCAATTTTTTTTATTTTGAGCAGGAGTCGGAAAGTCACCTACATCAGTCATATATAATATGTCAGTAGTATAGTTGTGAGGGATTAAATGTCCACTAGTACAGCTGCAGGTGTACTTAGGCAGCCTACTTTGTTTCATTTACTTTTTGATTCTATGACCCTTTAACAAATCTAAAATTCCTTGTACAAGTACAGTGTATACATACATAGGTACACACTTCTAGTAAATATTTGTGCATATTTTATGTAGTCACACAGAAGATATTGAGCATGTAAGAAAAGCTAGAGGTGATGAGATAGAACAGTTAAAGAATTTGCTAAAAGCTGCAGAAGAGAAACTTGAAACTAAGAAAATTGAACTTGAAGACCTCCAAAAACTGTTAAGTAAAGACGTTGATAAAATCCATGAGCTAGAAAAAAGTTTTGAAAACAGTTCAGAGTTTCAACTAACAATACAGTCACAAACTGAAGAGCTGAAAAATAAAAATGATGAAATAAAGTACCTACAAACAGAAAGGTATCCAACTGTAAACTTACTTTGCTATTGGTAATTAGCTACTTATACATTGCAGAAACCACTTGCAAGAAAAATTAGACTTATTAAAGGAAAATCGTACAACTGTCGACAAATGTTTGGATGTGAGTACAGCGTAATTATCCTGTTGAAATGTTTTATGCTGCTTTGATGTTATGTAGAAAATTCCCGATGCATCTAAACAACAGCCCATGGCAAGTAGTCATATTTCTTCTGTAACGACTGTGATTCGTACTTCCTCCACTTCCACTGCTGTTAATGTTCCTGAGCAAATGACCACAACAACAGATGCACTAGTAAAGAGAGACAAGCTGATCAAAACAGATAGCTCTAGTTCTTCAGAATAAAACCTTATTCACTTATCATTCAAATATTATTACAGGTGTAATTTAATATTATCAATAGCTTCAGTGAGCTAAAGGGAACTCATGGAAATATACTGTTCACCAGCGTGCAGTGTGTGCGTGTGTGGGGGCGTGCGAACGTGTCAGTGTGTGTGCATTTGTGTGTGTGTGTGTGTGTGTGTGTGTGTGTGTGTGTGAGTGAGTGTAGTGCGTGTGTGTGTGCGCATGAGTGTGTGTGTGAGTGAGTGTAGTGCGTGTGTGTAGTGTGTGTGTGTGTGCATGCGCATGTGTGTGTGTGTGTGTGTGTGTGTGTGTGTGTGTGTGTGTGTGTGTGTGTGTGTGTGTGTGAGTGTAGTGCGTGTGTGTGAGAGTGTGTGTGTGCGAGAGTGTGTGTGTGCATGCGCATGAGTGTGTGTCTGTTTGTGTGTGTGTATGTGCATGTGTTTGCATGTGCGTGTGCGTGTGAGTGAGTATAGTGTGTGTGTGTAGTACGTGTGCATGCGCATGAGTGTGTGTCTGTTTGTGTGCGTGTGTTTGTGTGTGTGTGTGTGTGTGAGTGTAGTGCGTGTGTGTGTGCATGCGCATGAGTGTGTGTCTGTTTGTGTGTGTGTATGTGCGTGTGTTTGCATGTGCGTGTGTGTTTTGTTTGTGCGTGCGTGCGTGCCTGAGTTTGCATGTGCATGCGTGTACATGTGCGTGTGTGTGAGTGTAAGTGTGTTTGTGTGTGTAAGTGTGTTTGTGTGTGCATGTGCGTGTGCATGTTCATGCGTGTGTATTTGTGAGTGTGTGTGCGTGCGTGTATGTTTGTGTGTGTGAGTGAGTGAGTGTGCGTGTGTATGTGTGTTAGGTGGGTAGGTTTGTGTCTATTTTTTCCAGCTAGCTTACACGATGTATTTGTCATCACATGACAAAGACTATATAGAATTTGATTTGTGGAATTAATGCACTTAAACTTGACTGTATATAGCATACATAGCACCCAAAGTGATGCAATACAGCTACAGTATAGTTCATAAAACATGTGTACAAAATTGCAATAGAAGCACAACTTTATTACACACCAGCTGAAGTTGACTAAAGTATGCAAAAATACTATTGTGGTTACCATAGTGAAATACATTTACACGAAGGTACTTTTCTAAGATTTCCCTTCATGCATTCTTGAAATAACCATAATGGTCATGAATACTTTATAAGACTAATATAGTGCAGTTTTTATACGTGATTATGTACAAGAAAAGTGTTGGATTGTTATACAGAGTACAAGATCACTATAAACATAGACTACTTGCTATAAGGGACATTTCAATGTGATGTACATTTATAATATTAATATTGCAACCATAAATCAAGAGCTCATGATAGTTTGGAAGGGTGTCCGCAGGCTTTGATGTAAAAATATGTTTATCACAGTGAGCATGCTAAATCAAGCAGACTGAATAATAGCTAGCTTCTAGTTTTCTTTATATCTTTAAAGTCATGAGTAGTAGCTACATTGCCAGAAGACTGGTATTAATAGTAGCTCTATGTATGCATATAATGTATGTACCTATATCTACAGCCAAACCATATGTACATGACATTAACTAAGCATAGTAAGCACTGAACAGTGATGCACAACTAAATTGACATCTCTTTAGCTACATCTTCGTGTTTCAGAATTTTCCCTTAGCATAGCAATGTTGCCAATGCATCACAAATATTATTAGCCAGCCATGAATATATCTAACAGGATGTGACCTGTATATGCATTTATTTATTTTTTATTAATGCTTTACAGCACAAGTGCTGAAGGTCTGTAGGACACCTGGTCCTACAGCCTGCTCAAAGACTTTAGCTACTTAAGATGTGTTTGAAAAGTTGGAGATGGAAGGCACACCATGAATTAGAAAGGGTTGGCAGATGCATTTTGTATTGTACTGTATAACAAAAGAACTTTTAAGGATGCAAGCAGTCAACATGTATTTTTAGGCAAGGCATGAAAGAGGCTATGGTCTAACGTGACATACACTATAGTTACATACGCATGTGCAGTATTTTTAGTTATAGATTTAGTTTCAGTTATAACACAGATTTGCTTTTAGTTATAGTTTTAGTTAACTAATACATATTTGTCTTACTAAAAGTACTTTTAGTTTTAGTTATAGTTAACTAAACCACCATCAGGTCACAAGCTATAGCATAATTATATTGATGTTTGGATGCTACATATAGCAGTACAGTTTCATTCTGTGCTTTGTTCCACCTGTAGAACATACGTATGTGAACTTATACATGCAGTGGTCTGAGCAACATAGTGTTGTTTTAGTAAAGAGTTTAGTTTTAGTTATAGTAATCCTTCTTAATTCATTTTAGTTATAGATTTAGTTATGGTTATATTGCATTTGTTGTTTTAGTTAAAAATATGAAAACGTTTTAGTTTTAGCTATAGTTTTAGTTGTGCATAAGAAAATCTTTTGGTTTTAGTTATATAGTTTTAGTTATCTTTCTTAATTCTTTTTAATTTTAGATTTAGTTTTAGTAAATTTTTGTGTTGTTTTTTAGTTATAGATTTAGTTTTAGATGTAATATGGATTTGCATTTAGTTACAGTTTTAGTTAACTAATACATATTTGCCTTACTAAAAGTACTTTTAGTTTTAGTTATAGCTAACTAAACCACCATCAGGTCACAAACTATAACATATATTGATGTTTGGATGCTACATATAGCAGTACAGTTTCATTCTGTGCTTTGTTCCACCTGTAGAACATACGTATGTGAACTTATACATGCAGTGGTCTGAGCAACATAGTGTTGTTTTAGCAAAGAGTTTTAGTTTTAGTTATAGTAATCCTTCTTAATTCATTTTAGTTATAGATTTAGTTATGGTTATATTGCATTTGTTGTTTTAGTTAAAAATATGAAAACGTTTTAGTTGTGCATAAGAAAATCTTTCGGTTTTAGTTATTTCTTAATTCTTTTTAGTTTTAGTAAATCTTTGTGTTGTTTTTTAGTTATAGATTTAGTTATAATATGGATTTGTTTTTAGTTATAGTTAACTAATACATATTTTCCTTACTAAAAGTACTTTTAGTTTTAGTTAACTAAAACAACACTATGCAGCACACATCTTTTGGCTGTTGTATACATGGTCACGTCAATACCCAGAACACTATAGGACACCTGTGGACTACTCATGTAATAAGAGTCAGTGCAGACAAATCCTGCAGGTCCCCATTTACAGCTAGTAGCTAGCTATAGACTGAGTAAAATTTTATGCCAAAGGAAACAATAGCAACTAGGTATTAATGAACATCAAAGCTGCAATTTTGCTGGTAGTTAGGCCAGGCAGTCACACATTATACAATAAATACTTGTATAACAGTCTCCTAACACCCCATTGAGATTCACCTAACAAGGGAATGCTGAATTAAACTAAGCTAGAAGGGTGGGCAGACCTCTTTGACAAAAGAATGGCCTGGATCATCAATATATACGTAGTCAAACTCCTACAAAAATTAAAGTACTTGAACACATGCATGATGTAGCTAGCTACGTAACTAATTCCCATTGCTGCTTTGCAAAGCCAGTGTGGGGATTCTCCTTATACCCCTGCTTGGTGTCTATACCACATGATCAGAGATGGAAGCACACACACAGTCTGCAGCTGCTTTCAGCTCAGGTGCATGAGAAATGAACAGGACCGTGATTATGCTGTAGCTATACTCACTGAATTGAATGTTGCAGCAGCTAGCTATATTCAAAGCAAAAACGTTGTCGTTGCGTACAATCATTTTGCTCATCTCCCATGCAAATAATTATTCATTTCTGTAGCTAACATTAATTACATCTTCAAGACACAGAATGGCATTTGGGCGGCGCATGTCCTATACGATGTGATACAGTGCCCGTGCATGCAGAGGCTCCTACCTTGGATCTTTCTTGGGAGTGAGACTTTTCACAAAGTGAACAATGGAGATACAGTCCTTTAGCCGCAATCATGCAATTCAGCAGTTATATTATAACTAGCACTTTAGGATTTCATGACATTATAATAGCATGGCCTCCTTGTGCTAGTTATATATTTGAAAGTGTTTGCACATAGTTACACCACTGAGTTGTGTATTACTAGCTACTAGTGTACAATATCAATAGCTACAAGGTGTGTGTGTGTACTAGGTATATATACATTACGATCGTGGCAATCATTACGCTACCATGACATCCGTGACTGGCTCACGTGATCAGCTGGACTACACACATTAATGATCATCTTGTGTTATCTAAGGGATGTCTTGCCAGTTTAACTACCTAGCTTCTATCATGTCCACACAGTGTAGCTATCTTGCAGCAACAGAATCACTGAACTTTACAATTTAATAATATCCCGCCTGGATTCCGAGTGACCTTTCAAAGTTCCAGTACACTGTTAGCGGGTAACCCTGTTTGCTTTCCTTATGCAACTCATTTCAGCCGTTGTCTAAAATAAATCAATCAACCGCCAAAAGAATTTTTGAACGAGAGATCACGTGACTGCCAAACCTCGATCATTCCTCAGGGGGTTCCTGCGCTTGCCGTTCCTTTTTTAGTCTCAAACGTCAAGTAAATAGCATAGCCAGTCATTAAAAATCCTGGGAGTGAGGAAGAAATTGTAGGCGTGAGAATACAAATGTTGGGCGTGAGAGCGTGAGATTGAAGGCCAAATCGTGAGAATCACGCCTAAGACGTGAGAGTTGGAGCCTCTGTGCATGGGGACGTGGTTTGCGGTTTATTGTACGGATATTCAGTGTCATAATTATTAAGGCGAGTATGAAGGTTTTCCCCAGTACTAAGAGAGGAGTAAAATGGCTACAAATTGTAAAGATTTTATTTCTAATAACGGAGAGGACGAAGTCATTGGTCTGTGTACTCCACTATCCCAGTCTGAAGAATCGTGCGCGCCAATGCAAGCCGTGTCAGATGGGACTTCTCAGTTTGCATCGATGCCATTTGGAAAGTACACAAGTGCTGAAGTGTTGCAAATGTGGACAGAAATTAGCGAGAGACTAAAACAGTGTGAAGAAAAAGTGAGGCCGTTATACGAGGGATTGCTAAACGATGTGGAAGCGCGTTTTAACGAACAGTTGCAGAGATTAAACCAGGAAAATATGATATCGGTGGAGCAGCGAGATGAAGCTATGCGAAGTTTGGTGCGCACAGAAATGAAAGTCATCATAGACATGTGCAGTAAAATTTGTGCAAGCGTGGAGAAGATGGGCAGCCCTACACTAGTTCCAGACCAAAAAGAGCATCACAGTCCAGAGAATACTGATTACAAAGTATGATGCATATCAGACAGTTGCACCGTCCACTTTTCTAAGGGGATATATTATAGCTATCTAAATTTAATGTACAACTAGGTGAAACAAATTGCTGTGTTACAGCTAAAACCAACTAATCAGTTAGGTGTAGCTGATTACTGAGCAATAATTTTGTAAGTTGCACACCTTTTCCATCGCCTCTATCAAGGTATTTACAGGCCGGGTGTAGCTAGCTATTGAATGGGTATAGTATGTTACATAGTTGTGATTCATGTGGTTCTGGGTAGAGAATAATTGCTACTATCCATGACAGCTGTCCACAAAACTCATCAAGTATACTGGTTAGGGCTGAAGGCCATGAAACCTGCCAATTAAAGGTACTCCATGCAGCACCTCAAACTTGCCTTCATGCATGCAGACATTATGATAGCATTAGGGCTAGTTTTGGCTTCTACTGTACATGGTATCTTCACTGAGTATATAGGTTTCTCCATCCTTTATTGTAATAGGTTTCTTCTTGATTGGCTAATATAAGTGTATATCCAGTGCTAACACAGTAGGCAGTACTATAGACTTATATACCCCATACAAGACTGGCTTAATTTTGTAGTAGCTATACTTTTTGTTCATTTATAATTATGTTGTTATTTCTATAATTTATATATCAGTAGAAGAACTTGGCTGCTTGACTTACTATACTTATAATTTGTTTGTTTGTCACATGAGAGTGAATTTAAAAAATAGTTTGTATAATAGAACATCTGCAGTTGAACTGTTACATAACTGTTTTAAGCCTTATAGCTGTTATGAAGCCTGAAATACAATGACACTTGTTAATGCAAGAGGAAGAAAAAGTGGTAGCCTACTTCTGTTAATTTACACTTAATATGTGTTGTGCTATTGAATGATGTCCTATACTGTAACTCCTTAAGGCATTACCAACCTATAGGCAAATAAACTTTTAGATGCTGTATTGCCCGAAGCCTGCACATGGAAGACACCTATATGTACCACATTGAGTAGAAGAGAAATTGTTTAGTGCTGTTTGTTGTGATGTAAATATGTGTTATACCGTGTAGCTAGTTATTTTCGAACCAGAAATTTTCGTAGTAACAGTAAAATTTGAATTTCAAAGGTTTTAATTTCGAAGAATGCATGTTTCAAAGTAAAGGTGGATTTCAAGCAAATAGAATTTCATGTCACAAATTACAAAATTATGTAGAGTCTACATGCTTGTGCTCACTTTATCAATGAAATATAGAACGGAATGATCTCCACTTTTGTAAGTGGAGTAGTTAACGGCAGCCACTGGCGAGGCAATCAGCTTGATCAGAGTACAGAAGCAGCAGCAGCAGCAGCAGCAGCAGCAGCAGCAGCAGCAGCAGCAGCAGCAGCAGCAGCAGCAGCAGCAGCAGCAGCAGCAGCAGCAGCAGCAGCAGCAGCAGCAGCAGCAGACGGCATGGATTCCCAACAATGACTATTATATGGATAGTTTACTGGCTGTTGATGCAGTAATGAGACTGTTCAACTTTTATTAATAATACTGAGCTTAAACTTATAAAGAATACACGAGCCAATACGCATTGTTCAATCACGTGAAAAAACATTACTTTACTTGTGGGAATTTATTTTTGAAGGACCTGGGAATTTATTTGCAAAGAGAAGGGCCTCTTTGAAACAACCAAAAATGAAAACCCTTCGAAAATAACCACCTATACGGTATTAAACCATGGTATGATAACTATTGATACAGTTCAGTATTATCATTATCATTTATACTGTCATATGTCATAGGGAACTAGGAACAAGTTGGCTGAAGATGTAGCAGACAATGAAATTAGTGTTCATCTACCCCATGTTATGCTGTTATCAGTTACAAATCACCAAATTGTATCGGTCAAGCAGCCGGCATGTGCATTTGTTGTTGATGAGACAGATTATCAAATGGCTACTAAGTTGCTGAATAGTAGAGATCTAGCTTACTCACCCTATTTCGTGGGGGTTAAGATGGTACGTACATGAAATATACACACTCATGGAAAAGTTGTACAAGGCCATAATATCATAAACAAAAAGTTATACTGTACTAATAAGAGAAAATTAACAGGGGTTCCAATCAAGGAGACTTGTGACATACAATAGTGAAAGCACATAACATAATTCCTACACAACTTCAACACTATGCAAACAGTTTGATATTGATTGTTGTTAAGCTCAAGTTTAAGTGAATTTCTTTCTTCATTACTTGGTGTGAAGATTCTTACTTATGAGGGGCAGGAAGACCCCATATACTACTGTACCATAAAACTTTTGGTGGGAGAAAATTTAGGCGGTTTAGCATTAGATAGTATTTGGCAGATAACAATACTTGTGTCATATTGCTTTCTCTCTATATATTTAGTTGGGGACAAGAATTTTTAGCAAATTGAAGTCCATTAGCCAAATTGCCAAATTCTCCAAAACTTTGTATCATGAATCCTCTTCGCAAAAAATACTGTAGCTAAATTTTGGCAACTTATCAAATATACTACATGTGTTGGAAGAAAACAAGGTGCCAAAACATATAATAGTCCCTGGGTACAATGGGAGTTTATGTTGAGGTCAGCTACAGTGGTTTTGTGTGGGGTACAAGGTTTGTGATGTAATTGTTAATGTGTATAGCTAATATTCACTTGCTTGTCAAGTGACCACATTCAAAACAAAAACATTTCATACTGGAATGACAAACAAAAAGATATTGTAAGCAGTTCATTGTCATCAAATTCCCAAGATCAAATTCCTGCTTTTACCTAAAGCTCTGATTCAAGTTACAATCACTTTCACATTTACATTTAATTTGTTGTTGTGATTTATTTTTTACCATTGTTCATCACAAAATATTGTTCTGTGTACTACGTACATACAGTAGTTTAAATGTTTATTAATATACTTGTTATTTACATTACAAATTCTTTTGAGATAACAAAAATTTTCTCAAAACACAAGACACCAAGCTACTGTATGAATATGAGCCATAATATTATACAGAAAATACAACTCTCTTAATCCATGTATCTTCTCTACAACATAATGTAGGGCTGCATGATAATGTATCTCAATATGTGTCTATAGCAAACTTCACAATGATTAAAGACATGTATATAACTAATACTTTCTGAAACAACACTGCCACAACTGTGACGGATGTTAATATTTGCTGGTCTCTCAACAATAATGGTCATTACATATGTCATACATATATCTCCATGCATTGCTTTATCATCAAACTGCCTATAGTTGATGGTTTTTCCACTCTCTATGACTCTACACTCTATGACCTTGTTCTTTTGGTATGACCTTCTTTATACAACTGTGTGTGTGTGTGTGTGTGTGTGTGTGTGTGTGTGTGTGTGTGTGTGTGTGTGTGTGTGTGTGTGTGTGTGTGTGTGTGTGTGTGTGTGTGTGTGTGTGTGTGTGTGTGTGTGTGTGTGTGTGTGTGTGTGTGTGTGTGTGTGTGTGTGTGTGTGTGTGTGTGTGTGTGTGTGTGTGTGTGTGTGTGTGTGTGTGTGTGTGTGTGTGTGTGTGTGTGTGTGTGTGTGTGTGTGTGTGTGTGTGTGTGTGTGTGTGTGTGTGTGTGTGTGTGTGTGTGTGTGTGTGTGTGTGTGTGTGTGTGTGTGTGTGTGTGTGTGTGTGTGTGTGTGTGTGTGTGTGTGTGTGTGTGTGTGTGTGTGTGTGTGTGTGTGTGTGTGTGTGTGTGTGTGTGTGTGTGTGTGTGTGTGTGTGTGTGTGTGTGTGGCCTGGTAATCAAAAAATTCCAGACCATGGTTATGCCCAGTTGTGGTTGTTGTTTCCTTGAGCAAGAAACTTTACTCCCATCTACATACCCAACCATTTTGGTGAGAACCTGGTGTCAATTTGGAAAGCAAATGCCAACTGTCATATATTACAAAATTAATGGTTGAGATTCACGTAGAATTTCATGTCCATACTGTCACAGTGGTGCACTGCACTGTAGGGTACTGGTCCTTCCCTAGCAGGATTTGCCAACATTGACTTGTAAACACTTGAGTTGGCCCAATCAACTGGCTAAGCATGACTTTATACTGTAACTGAAGGCTTTGTTTTGCTTGCTACATATAATATATGTGTGCATGTGTGTGTGTGTGTCTAGTCTATGTGTGTAGTGTAGTGTAGTGTGAGGCAGCATAGCCATGTGGCTAGAGTATCAGCCTGATAATCGAAAGGTTCCAGTTTCAATACCTGATTTTGGTGTTGCTGTTTCCTTGAGCAAGAATTTTTATTCACATTGCTCCAGTCTACCCAGCTATAAAATATAATGGTACCTGGTGGCCTGGTGACAACTGGAGAAGCACCCCACCCAGCTGTAACATCAATGTGTATCTGTTGTTTACCAGGGAAGCAAATGTCCAACTGTCCTTGTCTCGTTTAGCGGTGTTGGGGTCATAGTGGAACTTCATGGTCCACGTCCTCTCTATGTCAGACCTGGACAGTCCCCCTGTAGGTTACTAGTCCTGCCTCAGGATGTTGTCTGCACAAGACTCAAGTGCCTGAGTAGTGCAAAGGCATCCCAGTGCTGGTTCACTGGGCAGCAATAGCTGTGTTTCACACAACTGCCTTAGGCTTTGCTTTGTGAGTGCATAGTGCATGTGCGTATGTATGTACAGCAGGCTTGTTGTAATTACTAACCAAATTTAATCATTACAATTATCCAAAATTTGGTAATAATTAGTAATTAATTACTTGTTTAATTACAATTTCTAACAGTAGTTAATTGAAAAAATGGTAATGATTAGTAATTAATTACAATTACCATTACAATTATAATTACAACAAGCCTGGTGTACAGTACAGCTTATTGGACAACTAATTTATCAGCATACTTATATTATGTTAAAAATATGTAATTTCAGTATAGATGCACAAGTAAAATTTTGTGTTAGCAGTAGATGCACTGGCACTTGTTATAAGATGTTTACAGTTATTTGGCATGCCAACTGTTGACAATACTGTTAGTCTGTTACCAATGCATTCCACTATATTAAAGCCATCAAAAGACAAGGGAGAAGTGACTGGAACAACATATAGGCTTGAATCTGTCAATAAGGATGATGATGTTCGCATTCCAAGTGGTGCATCTGTAAGTACTCAAAAGTACTTGTATATTAAAAATGTGTAATTATTGTTCTATTAAATGCTTAGGTTGGTGACCACTACAAGCGAGGTACTGCAGCTAGTGTGTATGCAGAGGCAACACTTGATGCTAAGCCCCTAAGTGAAGGTACGCATATAATTTATGCCAGTAGATTTAGGAATTCCAAATTTTACTATATTCACGTAGTTGGTTAATGTCTGTAGCTACTGTAGCTTTCAACAAGGACATGTAAAAGTGGCTAATAAATATCCAAGGGTGCCAAAAAGTGGGAGGAACAATTTTAGTGAAGATTACACATGTGGGTTGAAGCATACAGCAAGTTTAATGAATACCCATGCAAATTAAGGAGTGAGAGGGAATACCCTCAGGCTCTATATGCGTACATAGTATTTTAGAGAATGGTTTCATTGTATTGGTAGTTTACTGTTCTGCTGAGTAGTTCATTGTTTTGTTACAAACTTTGTCCTTTGTCCATTGCCCCTTTCTCCCTCCCCTGTGTGGTTTTCATTACCTATTCCGACAGTGTTCAATCTCAAGCTATTCACCTCTCTTAACTTTGTATCATTGGCTCCTCTCAACGATACTATTTATATATGTATGTTGCCTGGTTTGTATGTATGCATCAGCATCATAATTGTGCCTTTTATTATCTGAGGACGTCTCTCATGACAATTTGAGGTTACAATGAGCTTACATGTTTGGCCATTATATGACCTTCAGCCAATTACAGTAATATAATACATAGTATCAATGTAATTCTCAATGTACTATAACGTATCATCATCATAAACTGTATTGGCATACTTATCATACATGTAAATAATATACATATTAGATGTACTGTATGTGAGTACGTATAACTGATTAATAGCTCTCAGGCACTTAAGTTAATACGTGCAGAGCAGAAGCAGCTAGTTACGCAGTTACTGTGACACTGCTTCTGCTCTGCTTAAGATGGCTACTTGTAAACTGGTGTAGTTGTCCCATTCATTGATTCAAGAAGATACACGACTTTGTGCATCACGTGCAAATTTGATAATTAATGGTCTTTGAATATAAAATGTTCGTATTTGCCAGCTTCTATAATGTGACTGATTTTCATTAAAACTTGGCAGCTTCCACACATAACACATAATCAGTGGTAAAGAACTTTGTGTGGGTAACACTAAACAAAATAGTGTACATTAAATTTTTTTTCCATAAATACGTACAGTTGAGGAATGAAACAGTAGCTGATCAACTGTACCTTATGAAACTTTAAAGTTTAATAAATTAAGTTGTGACAATACAGTAATTAAAATGCAGGCACCAGCAGTTTATTGTCAACAACCCTCTGGACAGCTAGGTACAGCCAACATTATACCTGAACGCAGTAATCTTGAGCTAACTCGACAGAAAATTGCTGAGTTTACTGATTGCTATACTAATTAACATGACCTGTTGTACACTACAAGAAGCTTACTCCTTCACTTGAGTCTTGTACAGGCAAACCCTCCTGGGGACCCAAAGTTTTACAATGATCTTAACACCACTAAACGAGACAAGGACAATTGGGCAATTGCTTCTCCAGATACGTAGCACCTCGTATTGATTAATGTTACAACTGTGTAGGCTGTTTCCTCATTTGACACCAGACCACCAGGATCCTATTGTACATACAGCCAGGTAGAATGAGGACTACCTGTTCACAAGTGTAAAGCTGACAATAAGATGTCTTAAGGTATTTCACACAGCTGTATGAAGACCATGTGATCAATGTGGTAGTGGAGAGGAAGTGTTGCATGTGTGTGTGTGTGGTGTGTGTGTATGTTGGATGATCTTCCTGCGGGTTACTAGTCCTGCCCCAGGAGAATGTGCCTGCACTAGACTCGACTGCCTGAGTGGTGCACATGTATCCCAGTTCTGGTTTGCTAGGTGTCAATAGCTGTGTTTCACATGGGTGCCAGAGGCTTTACTTTGCTTTGTGTGGTGTGGTGTGTGTGTGTGTGTGTGTGTGTGTGTGTGTGTGTGTGTGTGTGTGTGTGAGCGTGTGAGCGTGTGAGCGTGTGTGTGTGTGTGTGAGCGTGTGAGCGTGTGTGCGTGTGTGAGCGTGTGTGAGCGTGTGAGTGTGTGTGTGTGTGTGAGTGTGTGTGTGTGTGTGTGTGTGTGTGTGTGTGTGTGTGTGAGAGAGGAGGCAGCGTAGCCAAGTAGCTAGAGCATCAGCCTGGTAATTAAAAGGTTGATGTCTAGTTATACCAAGTTGCTGTAAGTTGTTGTTTCCATAAGAAACTATACCTGTTGTACATGTAGGCTTGCAAAGGCAACTCATGGTCACCCTGACCCTTCCTGGTCTCCACCACACAGTCAGGGCCAGGAGTGCTACCATTAGCCACACCACCAGAATGTCATGTCACCAAGCCCACCCTGAGGGGGTTGGGATCATGGGCCTACACACACCCACATCCACACACATGCACACACACGCACGCACGCACACACGCACGCACGCACGCACGCACGCACACACACATGTAAACATTCTACAATACTTGTGAAAAAAACTATTAGAAATTGTACAAACTGTAGCTGCTTCTCGAACGCTGGAAGCTTAATCTTCAATAAACTTGTATGTATACTAGCTGCCATTGCCCACCTTTTAAAACTTATCTATGATAGAACATTGTGCCCCAAAACTGATTTTTTGAAACAGCTTGCATACAATTGAATCCTACTATCAAACTTCAATCCATACTTTTAATGATGTACATACAAATGTTTACTTTCATAGGATGGTCTAAAATGAAAGATGGTGCTGACATGGCTGAACTAAATGAAGTGGTACATAGCAAAGTCATCCCTGAAGTCAATAAAGTAATGAAAATACATATGCAGCTATGTAATATGTGTAAAATGATACAAACGTATGTGATACAAACTTTCATTCATTTGCACACCTATCTAGTGATATGCAAGAGCTCAAATGTGAAAATGTTTTATTCCAAATCAAACTCTTACACAAATCAACTAATACTACCACAGGATACATACTGTATATACGTAGTTACAACTGCCTCAGCAATTCTCAAACTACAAAAGGCTAGCTTTAAGAGCTACCTTTTCTGGCTGTTGTGACAAGCTCAAATGATAAATTGTTGCTTTGGTAAGAAGGACCTAGCTTGATGAAAGACAGTGACCCAAGGGTAGTTGATCTTATACAATTACCTAAGCATTTTCTCTGTTTTGTTTTGCTGCATTTATCCTACTAACAAACACCTAGTACAGGCCTGTAATTTTATCTGTATATAGGCATCTTTATACCTTCATGTGAAAGCCCATCTTGCCACTTCTCATTTCAATGTAGTACCACCATCCACTTGTTGAATTTTAAGTACTAGTGCAAGAAAAATTGGTAAGGCTGTATAAATCAATTCTTAAGTTTTACATGCAATGATGCTTGCATGTTCATATTGGCAAGCTGTGTATAATGGCTTATAACATTAATTTTTAATCACAAAGCATATATGCTGGAACCTAAAACCTTATTATGTATGTATGTATGTCTAAAAAATAATATTACTCACATCTGCCAACTGTAGTGGGCTTGTGTTTCCAGCATATTATTTTTTACTTGTTTCTATATTATGTACAAATATGCACGTGTGCTTTTAATCTTTACAGAAACACGAGGAATTACCATCTCTTTGGAGTCAGTAAGTACACAATAAAATTCTGCATTGTTGAATACTGTACAGTGCATCATAAGCTTTCAGTCATTACGGGTATTTGACAAGAGTGGCAAATCCAGAGCTGACATACCATATAGCCTAAACATTTTGAGGGGCAAATATTTTGAGGTTGAGCAAGGTTGCTAAAAATAAAATTTTCATGGATTTGCAAACACTCCCAAAATGTATTAGATTATATGGGGGTCTAAATATTTCAAGGCTAAAATCTTCACTGATAACCCCCCAAAACCGCGAAATCAGCGAAAATTTTCCCCCTCGAAATATTTAGGCTATACAGTACTGTATAAATGGGAGGAGGGGGGCACAGCACGTATGTTGCAGTTTATGTAGCTTTTGTACTGTATGGGGATCTGGTGATTGCAATTTAGAATTGAATTTACAATATAATTATTATTTTTCAGAATTTTTAATTCAAATTTTTTTTTGCTTCAAAGTGGCTTGAAATTGTTGCTAAAATTAAAGTATGAAAAAATACCAACAATGCTAATCTATACTACTTTTCATGAAGATTGTATTGTAGTGTACTTAATTAATGTACAGAAACCTCCATACAGAGTATATATATACAACAATGATCATACTACAATCAGATAAAACTTATGTATTATATATTTTTACTGGAGGCAGCCAATGTTCTCCTCTTAGTGTTTAAACATACAGGGGATACCTCAGTTAACTATAACCCTGCCATCCCTCTATTGTTAGCTCAAATTGCATATCTCTGGAGTTGTGTATGAGCAGCGCAGAATATTTTCAGCATTGAAAGTAGTTGTCTTAAACTTTTTAGCACAAAACATTCCTGTCATTTTAATGACAATGATGTAAACGCAAGTGATACATACCTGGTGTTAGAAAAGCACTTCAGATGCTTGAATTAGCTGTAGACCTGACCAAATGCCCTTGTGGGTGGGACTTATTAATGCTAACTGTTAAACTCATCATTTGATACATACAGCTGTTCATGTGTCACAGGTTGATTGATTTGATTTGATTTATTGTTTATCCTCTAGGTAATCGGCATAAACCGTTCTTCCTTTCCAGAGCAACTAAGTACAGTTTCAACACACAGAGCAAAGCACAAACAAATCATACAAAAAAGTGCATTAGTTAATAATAACTACACAACACAGGACATGTAGTTACAAATTTAACACCCATAATTACTCAGCTAAGTATATAGGTTTAACATAATTAACAAAGATAGGATATTGCACCATTTATTTCATGGCCTTGAAATGCTAAATACACAAGTAATTTATGGGGGAAATTCGCCACACCGGATTGTTTAGACCATTAGACACACCTAACTTTCTATGATTTGGGCTTCTTTTAGTATCAATATATACTTGCAGATACAGTGGATCCTCACTAATCCGAACTCCAGTAATCCAAACAGTAGAAGTGACTGTTCTATTAGAGTATTTGTCAACTAGTATGTGTTCTATTAGAGTAGTTGAACTAGGCTCTGTATATAATCAATTGTTCAGTATAATATATGAGTATTTAAGTATAGAGCCCTTCATGGTTTTAGAAACTGAGGCAAAGCTGAGGTTTTAAGAACTAAGGACATGGTACCTATCTGATTTAGAACATGGCTCAGTGTTTAATTTTAACCACGTTATATTTTTTGAAACCCACAATCAAAAACAAGTTTTCATAACTATATTTTGTAAATACAGTACTACACAGTGAATGTGCTTGAAGTTTGAATAAATGACTCAGCAAGTTTCTAGCCAACTCAAGGAGGTTTCTTAGACCTCATTAAATATCAAAGATCAAAGCATACTATGCATGTTATGTTCTAAACGATTTTAGAAAATTTTACGTAACATTTCATTTGATGTCTGAGGTTACTAAACCCAATAGAAACCTGTGGCGAGTTTACTAAATAGTTAGTAACCTGTAGTCTTGCCGGTGGTTGTTTACTACATTCATCAAACGAAAATCAGCAAAGCTAAAAACAAAATGTCCTTATACTGTTAGCTCAAGCATCATTAGTGTTCAGATCTAGACGTTCATCAATGTCACAGTGTGGCACTAACACGATATACTTGAAGGATAAGTCTCAATGCTAGCATCCACAATTTGCTTCATAGTAGCTTATTTTATGGGCAAGACAAGCATCATTGTAGCCTGACATAGTAACTACTTGATACTGGCACTATTGTCATGTAACGTTATGAATGTCATGCCAGTGCAGTGGAACTGACACAATCAACTCAACTTTTAAGGATAATCCCAACACTAGCATGCACAGCAGTTTGCCTCTTTCTCTCACTCTTTACCTACCTCTTTCAAGAAGATTTTCTAATCACTTGGAACGGGTTGACATCAGTTTCTACAAAATTTAGAGCCCCTCAGGGCCTGGTTACCCATAATTAATTACCTCAGCCTGATGCCTCAGTAATTACGTTTGTGGGTAGCCTCACCCACATCGTCCTCAGGTCTCTAAATAGCATAGAAACCTTGTTATCTAATACTTAGATAGCTAGGGAATGGTACAATAATTCATTTTGAAGGTCTTTAGTAGCATCAATACTTGGATACTGTATGTGTATAGTAGCTCTGATTGCTGGATTAATGGCGGCTTCCTCATTGAATTAGTGCTCTCTTAGTGCTAAAATAACTCACTGGTAGGCTTCTTATATGAATACAATAATCTTTATAAAACGGTGATGACTTCTGATACAGTGCTAGTGATGATTTCCGATGATTGCTGTGACTGGAATTAGCGTCTTGTTATCCCTACTACATGTATTACTCCCAACTAAAGAGGATTCCATTGCATTTCAAGAATCATTGACCATCATTAACAAAGTGTATAGTAAGGTTAACAACATAGCTTGTCGCAGCAAAAGACCATTGGCAAATGTGTGAGTCAGCATGTAGTAGCCAGTGCCATGAGAAAATTCAAGGAGCAAAATCTCAAGCAGAGAGAAATAAAAAGCAATCTAGAACTCTGAGTCATTTGTGTCATCAAAACATGTTTTGTTCAATACTCTAATTAAGCATATGTACACATCCAATAGAATACATACCAGTTTTGCATAATGTTCTAACATAACAGTCATTTCTAATATTGTGTTTTAGAAATTCAATGAATCAAAATTCAAAGTCCTAATGTATCAGCATTTGTGAGAATAATAATCTCAAGGGACCTAACATCTGAATAAATTTTCAATCTTTAGAAAGTGCAATTTTTGTGTCGTGCGTATGGGGGATCCTCTATGTTGTAAAGTGGCCAATGTTACTTAAACATTATTGTTTTTTTTTGTACAGACTTGTTTATATAAATAACAGACCAACTTCTGGTGGTGGGACTCAATACCACTATGCATTATTAACATTATATAGGTAATTTCTTATTAAATACAAAATGGAATTCCTTATGAACCATGTAACCACAAACTAAAGCAAATGAAATCTTGAGTCAAATAAAACAGCCCACCTGTATAAGACGATTTGGCATTACTATGCAGTTGAAAGGGTTGTGAAGTCACTGGTGCAATAATGCTTATTATTCTTAGTAATGACAAAATAGCATGGAACATTATTAATCTTTCACAAACGTAGCATTTATGCAATTTTTTTTGTTGTACTGTTTTACTATGTGATTACCGACAGAAAAGATCCTGATGAAATATTATTAGTGAAGGTTCAATTGCTGTGGGATATGCAAGAGCAACAAAAGCAGTTGAAAGATCAAGTTGCTGCTTTGAAAAGTGAAGTTAAAGAAAAAGACACACTATTGAAAGAGAAAGAACAAATCATACATGATAAAGAGAAGACTATTCAAAGATCTGAACGGTATACACACACACACACACACACACACACACACACACACACACACACACACACACACACACACACACACACACACACACACACACACACACACGCACTACATCTTGCTGTGTCTAGTGCAGTGGTATACATCAGAATAATTTAGTTAAATGCTATTAGAGGTTTACAGCAATTAGCAAGATAACATGTTAGGTCTGCCACAAATGTCAAGTTAGTATTTTTAAATATACGTATCTCAGCCAACAAATACCAAGTTACTTGTTAGCATTTAAAATTAAAAGAACTTTACAGTTTAGAATTCAGCTGAATTTTGCCACATGTAGTATACAGTGTTGCATGCAAATAAAAAACATCTCTCCACGTTATAAATGAACATCCATCCAAAATTTATTACCTATGAATATCAGTTACTTAACACATGATAATACATTTTTTCTCCACTTAATCACAAGGCAGTCAATTATGTTGATTTAATTGTTTTGTAGGTTAAGCAGCAAAGCTAATCTTCACTTAGAAACTGAACAAGGTCAAGTATCTGGACTGATAAGTCTTTTCCAAGATATTACAAGGGTAATTAAGAAATGTGTGCTAAAGTTGGTATAATGTAGTACGTCAATTTGTACAGAAACTGCCTGATTCAAATCAAGTTTTACAAATGTCTAACAATGGTCAGCAAATTAGAAATCACCCACCATATGTTGAGCCAGTTAGGAATCAACAACCAAATGGTGAAGCACGATTAGAGGCAACCAATAAAGAAAAGACTGCAAATAACCTTTCTGCAACTGTACAAAAGCATATTCATGAAGCTAAAGTGTTTGAAACATCCACTAAAAAGTCCAACATATCTACTTCCAAATCAGCTAGCAGAGATCAAAATTCTGATTCTGATGAATCCGATATATCAAAACGTCTTGATGCAAGTTCTGAAACAGACAAAGACAGAACTGATGGAGCTACTAATAGTGCAAATGATAGCTTGCTTGAAGGCGCTAAAGCTGATAGTACAAGAAAGCTTGAAACAAAACACAAAGAAAAGCTTGAGGCTCATCCAACAAAAAGAAAACAGGAAGAAAAGTTATGCAAGGCGCATGTTTCCAGCTCAAAGGTTGAACCCAAAACTAACAGTAAAACCAAAGTTATAGAGAGTGCCGAGACTGAACACAAGCCTACTACTAGTCCATCCAAGGGGACAGCTGAGTTAGCTAACAGTGAAGAACGAAATTCAAGTAGTGAAAATGGGTCTAAGGTACAAAAACTTAAAAATCACAAGCCTGATGGTAAACATTGCAGCAGTGAACATGAATATGATGAAAAACTTGGAACACCTGTTTAATATTATAATATAGAATAATTTATGTACTTCAATTAGGTACACATACATATTGGAGACACACAAACCATTTACACAATTCTTCTGTGAAAAGTATGGTGGTGTTGATTTTGTCATAACAAATTATATTATACAGCTGCAGGTGTACATACTTGACAAAAAATGTGACCGTCTTTATGTCCCCAACTGTATGTATGGGAAGGGGGCTAGGAGGTAATAGGATTTTTATTCAGTCTTAGTTTTAATAATAATTAAAGATACAAGGAGATTTGAAACTTGAAAGCACAGTACATGCTACATGATTTAGTTACTTTACTGTAGTATAGCAAATCTACCAAAATATATTATTTTGAATACAAATGCACTGCATATATGCTATAAAAATAATATATTGAACAAATTTAATGAGTATTCTCTAATGTTTTGTATATAGAGCAACTGTTTGCAAAGCAGAGAATAATATAACTAATGTGATTTATTTAATGTAATACATCTCAACAGTGTTCAAGCAAGATGAATTGCAAGCCTTAAGATTCTTTGTCTCTGTACAACCACCAATCACCAGAATGGCTCGATCACCTATTGGAGCTACTGCACAGTGTGCTCTTGGACCAGAGAGTGAGGCAACTTCATTCCATGAATTACTGTAGGGATCAAAAGTTAAAACAGAAGATACTGTTTTGTTTTGTCGATCATCCCCACCAAGAACAACAAGAGGGTTGGATTGATGAACCACGGACATCTTATAATAGACCGTATCACGGCGCACTTCTTTCCAGGAATGTGTTGCAACAGATGAAGATATAAGATCACCAAATGGAATTGTATACACATTATTGCCACGGTTACTACCATCATCATAGCCAACTATCCACACCTGGTCTTGTGAAACAGTGACTGGCATGTCATACATCTTCGTTGGCAGGCGAGTAGTTAAAATGGTCCAAGTTTGATCCTGGATCTTCATCACTTCAATACTTCTGGTCATTGTACTTCTTTCTTTGACCTTACCTCCTAGTACTATGACATAATTGTCATGCACCACCACAGCTGGCCGATACCTTGGCTGAATCATGCCTGGATAATGTGATTCCCACTGACCACTGTCTTCATTGTAGGTATCAACATTATTGACTGCAACCTTGTTGCTAGGCCGTCGTCCACCAATCAGAGACAGCTTTCCTTCTATAATGGCTGGTACACTATGATGAAACCCTGATGACGGGAGCTTAACCCACTGATTCTTTAACAAATTAAATTTCAGTATGTTTTCCACAGCAAAACCATTACGGGAGTTACCCCCAGTCACATACACATCCATTCCTTTGGTGACAGCATAAGCCCAATACATAGGAGCAGGCAGATCCTGACAAGTTGTACACTCCAATTGGTACTTTTTGGTGGCTAGGGATGACACTAGTGGTAACTGAAAAAGGAAATGGTATTACAAGGAAACAACAATCTAATTTGACTTACATGTTCATCAGTGTACAATAGCTTATAAGCCATCATCTTAGGATGATTTGTTTGGGTAATCAGTTGGTTGATGTGGTCACACAGCTTTCTTGTCTGTGGTCTAGCCACTACATTATCATTGAGGCATTTTGTAATATAGGACAACAATGGGTGTACATTAGGAACACTATCAAGGTCATTTCTACGTCGTTCCACCTCTGATCGTGTACTAACATCAGTGCTGGGTCGAGGAGGAGACCTTGTGATAACCTGAAGAAATAGCACTCCTAGTGAGAACACATTTGATTGGTTGGAATAAGGCTTGTTTTGTAGCACCTCAGGTGGCACATAACCTGATGAGTTACCCACGACATCACTGAGTATTAGAGGACACAGATAATCAGCAATCTTGGCATGACCACCACTGGTCATCAACACATTACCACCATGTAGATTTCTGTGTACCAGTGATTGGGAATGAAGGTAATGTACTCCTTGAGCCATATCAAGACACAACATCAGTTTTTGATCAGTATAGATAGACTTGCTAGTGTAATTCAAATAGCTAGTGAGCGACTCATTAAGCAACTCAGTGATTATCATTAGATGACCATCAGCTGACATGCGAACAACATCAGTGAACTGTTCAACATTAGGATTAGAGAAATTACCAGCTATAGAACCACATTTAGTAGAAAACTGTTTTAATAGCTTGGACAAGTCTTCTTTTGATAGATTAGGATATCCTGGTAATAGTCTGGCATGGAGTGCCTTGCCAGCATACAAGCCATCCTTGTAATGAACTCTGTAAACCTCACCATAACTACCACCACCAAGTAGACTGTACTTTACTGGGAAATAATCCTGTATAAATAAATAAATACTATTTTTACTAGGACTGTGTCATGCACACACAACCAAGTATGTACATATACACCAATGGGATAATATATAAGCAGGGCATGGCATAAACAGCACACTGCATGTTCAAGAGAATAATACATATAGTAGCTATTTCCTGTGGTGCATTACAGTATGTACAGTAACAACAGAACTATAACAGTATTAGTATGTAATTACAATACTTCTAAATCAACAATTTGTACATTAGTCTTGTGTGGCTCGACTATTCTTTTTCTTTGGATTGGGGAAATAGAGTCTGGTCTGGTTTGAGTGCTGGCACTTTTTCTGATGATCCTTATCGTGGTTGGAGAAGAAACATGATCCTTTCTTATTTATTTGCTGAAAAGACAGCACAGCTGATATTGATATTCACAAGAAAAATAACAAAATAATTTTCAATCAAATTAGATGTTAACTTAGAATGTACGTAGTTAGTTACAGTAGGTGACAACACTGTTCCGTCATGCCATACTCACAAGGTAGTTTTATGCACTCATGTTTCATAAACAGATAGATCAATGATTTTGCCTCTCAATGATCAGCAGAGATCTGAGCATACCAGCACAATAGTAGTACAAGGTCTAAGTAAAGCCTATGGCAGCAATGTGAGACATGGTTATTTCCGCCCAGTGAACCAGCACTGGGATGCTTGTGCACCACTCAGGCACTTGTGTCTTGTGCAGGCAAATCCTCCTGGGGCAGAGCTAGTAACCTGCAGCAGGACTGTCCAGGTCTCATGGAGAAAGGTTATGGAACCCAAAGTTCCACAACGACCCCAACACTGCTAAACAAGACAAGGACAGTTGGAGCATTTGCTTCCCCAGTTGATACCAGGCCACCAGGTCCCCAATATACAGCCTGGGTAGACTGGAGCAAAGTGAGTAAAGTTTCTCGCTCAAGGAAACAATAACAAATTTGCATAACTTAGCATCGAACCTGGAACCGTTTGGTTACCAGGCCAATGCTCTAGGGCTATGCTGCCTCAATAGCAGTACAATACACACATACATACATATAAGAGTTAACTACATACAAAGAAAATCATTCAACAGTTAAAGTATTACTGACATCATAAAAGTTAGTATAAGACATTCAATTCTGGAGGCAAATGGTTCGTACCTTGAACTACAATATATTTCTGGGTTTGAGACAACTGAGTTTAAACAACAACTAACTTCCACAATGACATTCCATAATGTTTTACACAGCTGCAAACATACATTGCTACTCTCAATAATGTAGTAACAAGCGATTCAGGAGTAATGATGACAAAATGAATTATTATGTTTGGGAGTGTGTAAGAACAAGTATGGGACCAAACCATTTTTATGACCCAATGAAAAAAAAAGTAGTCAGTCCACATGAAATTAACTGTAAACGTGAGTTTACAATACTATACTGACTGCTATATTAGGGTAAGTGACTGTAAGGAAAGAAAAGATGGAGGCTGTGTCAAAAAGAGTGTGCTTTTACAGAATTACTGAATAGGAGTCTTTTGTTGAGGATGAAACATCTACCACGTGGATGAAGAGTGTAAGATGAATTGGTAGCTGAATTAAACCATATCTCAGAGTCAGGCTGGAGTTGTGTACAAGTATGGATGAGTTAGAGATTGAAAAACTGTACTAAGTCATTTTTATGTAATGCTTGTTTCTACTTCTGTAGCATTAGACTAGAAAAATATGTTGCAGGAACAGCAGTATAGTGTATAATTAACTAGCTAGCAGGGCATCCTTGAGGCCCTAGGCAAAATAAAATTTGGAGGCCCCTACTTAATTGGCAAAAAACAAATACACATGGATATTATGGCTATATAAGTAGATGGTATTCATGCAAATTCTTAGAAGTGTTTACCACAACATACAGTATTATGGCTGCATAAAAGGAAGTATGAATGCAATTGGCTCTATGAATAGCATTTTAACAGTATTAACACATAATAGTCAGTTTAAAAGTTTTTAAGGTTACGGGATACCCAAATATTCTGTGAATATCTGTAATATTGGCACAATTATTTTTTTCAAATTTAAGGAAAATTCATTTCTTAAAAGGTTACAAATACAAACATACACAATTACATTGAAAACTTGGATCAGGTCAACTGGAGCACACTTTATGTAGTGGCCTTGTGAATACCGGGCTCCTCTGATACATTGTATGGCTGATCGAAGTAAGCAAAAAGATAGTCGGCACCTGACTCAAACCAATACTGATGCATAAGGTTCCTTCCATTTCTCAGACAAACAGGCTAGCTAGTGTCTTGTAAAATATGGTAGCTTCATGACCCATTCCTCCGGTTGCAGAGAACACTAAAGGTGTGAAAATACTGTGCTCCACTTCGCAGATGTGTGACTCATAACCTCTCTTTTTAGCAGACTCGTGTCTTCTATAGCAAGATTGAATGCTGGATCCACTGTTGGATGGGGCAAGTGGGTTGAAGACTCTGATGTCAGTAAAACATTTTTCATAACGGCTGCTCCAAAAGCCTTTCATGGAAATGTCTAATTGTGCACCATCTTGAGTGTTTGCACAAAATTAAATTACGTAAAATTGCATGTAAACAGGCACTCGCCAGAAGCACTTATGTCAATAGTCAAAGCAGGAGGAAACTACTGAATTCTGAGTTAGTATTATGACTATCATAGAAGTTGATTAAATGTTCTATATACTGTACAAGACTAGAGTTTATGAAGATGTCAGAGTTTCTACGTGGTGCATTCAGGTGTCTTTATCTGGAATCCAGTCTTTCACTTCTCATATGGGATCATGTTGGTCAGTAAGTTCAGGTAAAACTGCACAGAAATAAAAACTTTTGAGCTTGGAAAGGACGGACAAACAGTACTCTTCATTGTATGGAATGCGCTCGAAGTGTGCATCAACCAGAGTACAAAAATGAAAGTCACAACATTGGTGTTAGTACAAAACATAGCAAACTGGATTTGATAGTAGTAATTGTGTAATGGTTTCAGTGACACAGTGGCATTAGTGATTTGAAGACAGGTACATTTCTTTGTTTGAATGGCATCATTAATTGTAAGGTCCTTGTAGCTGTGTGGGTTTTTAAATTCTACAAGACCACGAGATGATGATGCCAGTGGGTCCTCAACCCAGCCATCAGGGGTATCAGCAAGTCAAGGGTGAGTTGTTGAAACGACTAGATCACAGTTGATATTTACTGTTGCATTACGTGCGGCCCAAGAAGCCGGCGCGCCACACCGTGAGTATATTGACAGGAAGAAAGAAAACGCAATTTTCACACCTATGTAGCTCTGTGACCCCTTATCCGATTGGAACCAAATTTGCTACAGATGTGCCGGCCAGTTATGGGAGTCTACATACCAAATTTGAAAAAAATCGGTCCAGCAATTTCCGAGATACGAGCGAACAAAATTTCGTATTAATTTCTTCGTTTTTTTCTTCTTTTTCTACTTCTTCATTTCGCACACTTCGCAAAATCCGCCATAAAACACGAATGCGTGCTCCAATCGGACTGAAATTTAGCACACTTGAAGGGCTCATTAATGCGGATCTCAGTACCAACTTTGGTAGGAATCCGATGAACATTCACGGAGTTACGACCGATTATGTGCGTAAAATAAAGTCGAAGGTCTGTCACACCTACAGGGTAAACCACTTGGAGGAATGAGTTGAAAATTGATATGTAGATGGAGTAACCATCGTAGGAGTGCCTTTTTGTGGTTTGAAGAGAATCGAGGTAAAGACCATGGAGATATGACACAAAACCCAACCTGTGTCACAATTACGCAATCGATTTTTATGAATAAAAAAACTATTAATTTTCACGCCTACCAGGCAAACCGCTTAGAGCAATGAGCTGAAAATCGGTGTGTAGCTGGAATAATCACCATAAAAGTCCTTGCAGTAGTACAGAAGAATCAGATTACAAACCACTGAGTCATGATTCGAAAGCCAACTACGTGTTGCAAATGCGAGATCGAGATACTCTAATAGAACAGTCACCCTAATACAGCATTCGGCCACGTTTATAACTTACTCCATCAAAGAATTATATTACATTGCAAGTTATTCTGTAGGGAATTCAGCTACAACCAGTTAATCTGATAGACAATTCAGCTACAGGCAAGTTACCCTGTAGAGAGTTCACCTAGAAACAAATCACCCTGTAGAGAGATCAGCTAGAAGAAGTCACCTTGTAGAGAGTACAGTTACAAAGAAACTATGCACCATGTAGAGAGTTCAGCTGCAAACAAATCACCCTGTAGAGAGATCAGCTAGAAGAAGTCACCTTGTAGAGAGTTCAGCTACAAAGAAACCATCATGTAGAGAGTTCGCTGAAAAAAAATCACCCTGGAGAGAGTTCAGCTACAAAAAGATCACCCTGTAGAGAGTTCAGCTAGAAGAATTCACCCTATAGAGAGTTCAGCTGCAAATAAATCACCTTGTAGAGAATTCAGCTACAAACAAACCGCCTTGTAGAAAGATCAGCTAGAAGAAGTAACCTTGTAGAGAGTTCAGTTACAAATAAACCATCGTGTAGAGAGTTCAGCTGCAAAGAAATCACCCTGTAGAGCACTTAAATCACCCTGCAGAGAGTTCGGCTACAAACAGTTCACCCTGTAGAGAGATCAGCTAGAAGAGGTTACCTTGTAGAGCGTTCAGCTACAAAGAAACCATCATGTAGAGAGGTCAGCTGCAAACAAATCACTCTGTAGAGAGATCATCTACAAAAAGATCACCCTGTAGAGAGTTCAGCTAGAAGAAGTCACCTTGTAGAGAGTTCAGCTACAAAGAAACCACCATGTAGAGAGTTCAGCTGCAAACAAATCATCCTGTAGAGAAATCAGCTACAAACAAATTGCTCTGTAGAAAGATCAGCTAGAAAAAGTTACCTTGTAGAGAGTTCAACTACAAAGAAACTATCATGTAGAGAGATCAGCTACAAACAATTCACCCTGTAGAGAGTTCAGCAAGAAGAAGTCACCTTGTAGAGAGTTCAGCTACAAAGAATCCATCATGTAGAGAGTTCAGCTGCAAACAAATCACCCTGTAGAGAGTTTCAGCTACGAAAAGATCACTCTGTAGAGAGTTCAGCTAGAAGAAGTCACCTTGTAGAGAGCTCAGCTACAAGAAATCACCGTGTAGAGAATTCAGTTGCAACCAAATTACCTTGTGGAGAATTCAGCTGCAAACAAATCGCCCTGTAGAAAGATCAGCTAGAAGAAGTTACTTTTTAGAGAATTCAGCTACAAAGAAACCATCATGTAGAGAGTTCAGCTACAAACAAGTCACTCTGTATAGAGATCAGCTAGAAGATGTTACCTTGTAGAGAGTTCAGCTACAAACAATTCACCCTGTACAGAGATCAGTTTGAAGAAGTTCTTTGTAGAGAGTTCAGCTGCAAACAAATCACCCTGTAGAAAGATCAGCTAGAAGAAGTCACCTTGTAGAGAGTTCAGTTACAAATAAACCACCATGTAGAGAGTTCAGCTACAAACAAATCACCTTGTAGAGAGCTCAGCTACAAGAAATCACCGTGTAGAGAATTCAGTTGCAACCAAATTACCTTGTGGAGAATTCAGCTGCAAACAATCGCCCTGTAGAAAGATCAGCTAGAAGAAGTTACTTTTTAGAGAATTCAGCTACAAAGAAACCATCATGTAGAGAGTTCAGCTACAAACAAGTCACTCTGTATAGAGATCAGCTAGAAGAAGTTACCTTGTAGAGAGTTCAGCTACAAACAATTCACCCTGTACAGAGATCAGTTTGAAGAAGTTCTTTGTAGAGAGTTCAGCTGCAAACAAATCACCCTGTAGAAAGATCAGCTAGAAGAAGTCACCTTGTAGAGAGTTCAGCTGCAAAGAAACCATCATGTAGAGAGTTCAACTATAAACAAATCACCTTGTAGAAAGATTAGCTAGAAGAAGTCACCTTGTAGAGAGTTCAGTTACAAAGAAACCACCATGTAGAGAGTTCAGCTACAAACTAGTGACCCTGTAGAGACATCAGCTAGAATAAGTTACTTTGTATATGGAGAGTTCAGCTACAAAGAAACCATCATGTAGAGAGTTCAACTACAAACAAGTGACCCTGTAGAGACATCAGCTAGAAGAAATTACCTTGTAGAGAGTTCAGCTGCAAAGAAACCATCATGTAGAGAGTTCAGCTACAGTACAAACAATTCCTGTAGAAATATCAGCTAGAAGAAGCCACCTTGTAGAGAGTTCAGTTGCAAAGAAACCACCATGTAGAGAGTTCAGCTGCGAAGAAACCATCATGTAGAGAGTTCAGCTACAAACAAATCACCCTGTAGAAATATCAGCTACAAGAAGTCACTTTGTAGAGTGTTCAGTTATAAAGAAACCACCGTGTAGAGTGTTCTGTAATAAATATATGTATTATATATATATATATATATAATTTGTACATTTACTGATAAAATCAGAAATATTTAAAGTATTTAACATCTGCTTCATCTTTTCTTCTTCCTGTGGTAAAGAAAAGAAAATCCCTAAAGCCGGCCCTTGCATGGGGTATACAAACACAAAAAGAAGTGAAATCTAATCAAAAACAGCTAAGCTGTAAAAAAAGGTGCGGCCCCAAAAAGGCCATGGTGAAAAAAGATGTGAAATCCAAGGTGGTGGCCAAGAAATGGCTGTGATGGTAGGTTAATGGTAAAAATTTTAATAACGACAATTCAGGTGAATTTTGTGCCAAGACCAAATTCACCTGAATTGTCGTTATTAAATTTTTTACCATTAACCTACCATCACAGCCATTTCTTGGCCGCCACCTTGGATTTCACATCTTTTTTCACCATGGCCTTTTTGGGGCCGCACCGTTTTTTACAGCTTAGCTGTTTTTGATTAGATAAGAATGTCGCTGTGTATGCAACCAACCCAAATATTGTTGACAACTGGCCTCCTCTTGATCTAAGCCCCACTTAGTGGCTCTATTTCCACGAAATAATGTATAGAGAAGTTCATGGCCCACTGGTGTTGTAGTGCATTGCTTAGCAGTTGTTCCAATATTAGAATTTTTTTACTTTGTTCTATCCACTGTACATATGCGGGTGCATCACTACAGCCATGTTGTGTTGTCTCCAACACAGCAATTAAGCAAGCTGACCACAACCTTAGTTTTGTAGAAGGTGCTTGCTAACTCTTAAAGCTGCTGAGGAGGTATGCTGCTTGAAACATCTAAGGCGTCTGGTCCACCATCACACCTATGCCAAAATATTTAAAACTGTACCTTACAAGTACAAACTGTACCTTGAATATGTTCGCCTGGAAGATAAGCTGTTGCCTGCAAAGGATAGATGACTTTTTGTTCCTCTGAAGCTTAGCTTTCTGGGTGGCTTTTCACTTTCTGTCTCGTTCTGTCTTGATCACTGCTGTAGCAGAAGTTTTCTTACATACATTCGAGGGTTGTGCAGATAAGGCCCTCTCCCAAAATTGTGGTCCCCATGCTGGTCCTTCATTGCAAGCTCCAGCACAGCAAGCTTGCTATGACCCACTTTGACTTCTGTTCATTTGTTTCCCCCCATCAAATCTGGATTGAATATGCATCCAGATTTCTGCAAGATTTGTTGTGAAGTTAGCTGTTTCAAAATGAATGGTAACAAATACACATGTACACTATATCATATTACATATTATATCTATTAGCTGGGGACCTTTGCTATCTAATCTGCTGACGATATGCTGAATATTAAAAATCATGCCTTCACTATACTCCCTGGAGAGGAACAACATCAGGTATATCTCAAATATGATCAAGGTCTTCACAACTGGTAGCACCTACCCAAGCTGTTTCTTGTGCACTCATAACATTTTGTATATCTTCTAAGTGTTCACCCTCTAATTGTTCCATTGTCAACTGGTGTACAGAGTGGTATGGAGCTTTGCTGTAGTATGGAACTGGACTGTGGTACAGAGTTGAGCTGTGGTGATAGTGATAATCAGCTGAGCTGTGCTGATAACAAGTCAACTGGGTCATGCAATTGATCAGTTAAGGAGGTATCAGGTGCTGTACTACTGTTGGCAGCTTTCTTTGCAGAACTCAGCACTACATCTTGTGTGGTATCCAAAGCAGTGTAATGGGCCATTCATCAAGACATGTTGCAGCATATGGATCACTACACGTGTGTCTGGCTCTTGACGTCTCATAATAATGGCACTACGAGCAGCTTTTGTAAGTCTTTTCTCATGTTTTCAGTGAGTTTTCCTCTTCCCTTGTAGCTGGGATTACTCTGCACCAAGTTCTCCAGATGACCCTGAAAACACTTAATGGCATGGTTAGCACACCCGACTTTCTCAACAGCATATCCCCATGGTAGGTTGGAAATAAGTGTGGGGTATACTGAACTGTCCTCATTGCCTATAAATTCTGTGTACCTGACTCCATGCTGCTCCATACATTTTTTGAATCCCTCTAGACTTATATCTGCTTCCATGAACCCTTCCAGTTCAAATAACATGTGTGGTCAAGAGTGGGTATCATTTCCTGCCTTACTACACACAGCACAGTGTTTGTTTCTGACACCCATAAATAAATTTTTTCCAGTATCCTTCCCAATAATGATCTCCACACCTGACTTTGCATTGTATGAATGTCTGTGGCACCTTTTGCTCCAGCCACCATCAACAATAACTGTGATGGCAGGAACTCCTTGATGGTACCTCCCTTTAGAGATGGCAATAGCTCTCTCTTCCTGATTAGCCACCTTCATGGATTCTTGAAGAAGCTCCCACCACCACTCGCCAATTCTTTTCGCAGCAGCCATGAATGATTTTTTTTTGTCATAATTGGTATTCCTAGTATGGCTATAGTCTCAGTTAGTGTAGCATGTCCACCACCCGTGGTGGCCCCACACTGCTGCTTAGTTACTCTCCCAGTATGACCTACCAGTTAAGGTGGTGGTTACCTCACAATTTCCGGTTTGAAGGATATTTTTAAAATTCAGTTATAAACAGATTTGGAGAACTACGCTAAAGTGAACACAACCAGACTGTAGACCAGCTCTTCCTCTATCTACATGCTGGTCTGTATGGCCATTGGAGATTGAACAGTGGCACTAGAGAACCGATTGTATGAGCATGCAAAAATCTTTTTGTCAGTTTTCGCAAAGCTCGTTGCACATTACGGCAACGTAAATTGTGGAATCTATTCTTTAGTAGCATTAGCAGGGCATGATCAACAAAGTTCCAGCCTACGCCAGGCTGAAACATGACTATGGCATTATGAAGTCCTTTTGGCCACCGCAAAATGGTCTAAAACCTGCTGTAACTTCGACAGGCGGTACAAAACCCTTTTCTTGATGTCGTCAGGTGAAAATCAGTGTTGCAACTTGTACAGCAAGATGTAAGTATTGAAGGTAATCCTTCCTTCTTTTGTTTTTTTTCACAACTATATTATGTTGTGTTGATGGTTTGTTTACAGAGGGAAGAGACATGGTTGGTAAAATCCTGCACATGGTCCTGGAGCTCCATCTAGTGTTACTTCATTTGGTGTTGTTGTTTTTACAGAGTGCCTCCTTTTCACTTTCTGTTTCACAAACTTGCCTCTACAAATGTGTGAATTTCTCCCATTCTTTTTGTTCCCCATGAAAGCTGTATTGTTTTATTGTGTATAATACCACTTGTAATTTATAAAGATTTATTTACCTGCGACTACAGCACATTATCTCCAAAGCAGGTGTTTACAGTGAAACGGGAGTATGACGTCTACTAGGGACAACTTTGCTAATAATAACAACAACTTCACTGACAACTTTATTAATATTCACTTAGCAACTATACCAGAAGAAGATTGCGCAAGGTTAATTATGCATGCGTAGTGTTATTTGCTTAAGGGGAAAAATTGAATGGAAACTTTCCTCACCAAAAATCTGAAGTACCATGTAGGTTGTCAATTAAGTTGCATGGTTGAAGATTAACTATGGACATACTCTAGGGCTTATATAATGAAGAGTTTTTGTGCAAAAAGTCAGTGTTTTGTTGTGAATGTTTGTACGACTACTTTTGTAGTACAATAAAATTGTTTAAGCCGTTTGTCGTAAGTATACGGTGTACGCTAAAATGCCTCCATCAGTTCCTCTCTATTTCTTCACTTTAATAGTTGAAGAATTGATTCAGTGAAAATAGCCCTTGCTTGGTCTGGTTTTTGGCGAGAAAGGCATTGGTAAATTCAGACGAAACAATGCTGCTTCGCTGTACAATATTACTTCACTAAATGCTTCAATAATACAAAAACACTGGATAGCATTAATTTCTGGGTGTAGTAGATGATATAAATCGTAACGTAGCTGGCTATAACAATAAAATCACAGGAAAAGAATGCGAGTTTACGGTATTCCATAAACTTGTTACCGTAAGCTTGGAGGCCCCTTTTGCCCTGAGGCCCTAGGCAGGCTGGCTACTCAGCCTATTGGTAAGGTCAGCTCTGCTAGCTATGACATTCTTAGAACAGCTTTTAAAGTATGCAAAATACTCAAATTTTGTGCTAGATAGTGACCATACATAATTCATCAGCAAGACTAAGAGTAAGCTTCAATCTGTAACCAACGTGCATGTAATTGGCTACAGCCTTAAGCACCTTTTATTGCAATGATCCCTACTAGCTAGTGCAATTTCAAATTTTCCTTGTTAACCGGTGGCATAGCTTGACCTTCAGAGATGAATAGGCACACCTTCTACACATTTTCACTCCAAAGCCCATTGCCGTTTCATTCGCTTTGCGGGATGGAAACTTAAAGACTGCCACTTGGAATCAAAACTATCTGTCAGAACACTTGTGAAATGAATAAGTACGTATGTATTTAACAGAAAGGTTACAAAGAAGGTTCTAATCACCTTAATAACATATCAGGCAGTCACTACTGTATGATGGGTGTTATATCAAACAGAGCGTATCTTAAACCATGGGCACAAAAATGTATATTTGTATAATTTTTCCTCTGCAATCCTATTCCATAGTTTGTACATCTTGTGGCTTTTGAATACATAGTTCATTAATTATGCATCTCATTTCAGGGGTGTATGCAGGAATTTTGAAAAGGGGTTCCCACTACAGCTAAGTGACTGTTATATTAGAGTAGTTCATATTGCCTGACTGCTTTATTAGAGTATCTCGATCTTTTCACCAAAATCATAATTCAGAACAATGCTATAAGTGCTGCTATCATGTGAGAAACTATTATTCAATTGAAATGAAAGTTTGAAATATGTCCTGTTCCATGATAGATTCCAGATTCTGGAAACCTCAAGTTTCAATTTCTTAATGTTTCAAGTAGTGTGTAAAATCCAAAGGGGTTTCCTGAAACCCCTGGAAACCCCCCTCAGTACACTCCTGCATTTATTATTTTATTATCTCGTTCATTATTTCTCACTATTCTTAGCACTTGGTTGTATAATTGGTGTAAACTATATACACACTTACCAAGTTGCTGTCATCAACATATGGCAGCTTTGCTTCTTTCGTTTTAGCAATCCTTTTTAAAAGCTGTCGAATATCTTCTTTTGATTTCTTCAGCTCTTCGTCTTTCATTCTCAACTTTAAATCTAATTCTTCAACTTCTTCCTGAAACTGCACCTGCATCTGTGATGTACATATACAGAAATCAAATTTAGAAGTGCTCATACGTACAAGTATGTATGTAAGGGTCACACTAACAAGTAGGAATTTTAAATATCAAAACCACTCCATATATACAGTGTAAAATATTAATTACGTAGATGGGTGGATACACTAGAACTACTACACTGCATGTTATAGATTGAACAAGAACCCATACACAACATTACAACTGCTATTACACTAGGTGCACATACTGTATGCAGCTGCCCCTGAAGCTACTGTGTATGTATGTGAATGTTTCTATGGTATAAGAGCTTAATAGCAGCACATATTGTACGTAAGAAATTATGGGGGTTGAGACAGTGCACTGGGTAAGTGAGCTTTGCTGTATAAAATGTAGTTGTATAGATGACTATTTTACTACAGGCTTTACTAACATTTGTCAGCCAAAAACTACAGTATGTTGTTAATGTTATAGACTACATGGAGTACATAAATGCATAGTAACATAGTAAGCAAATACATACAGTGGAACCTCGATTATCCAAACACTGATTAACCAAACTCTCGATTATCCAAACACCAAATTGACTGCTCAATTAGGGTATTTTGTCAACAAGTGTATGCTTTATTAGAGTAGTTAAGCAAAGCTCTGTACATAAATGTGTGGAAGTTCGATTTTACGTACTTTTCAATTATATGAACACGCTTTCCCCCCAATTAGTTTGGATAATCGAGGTTCCGCTGTATCTGAGTTTTGACAAACTTATCACCAATAGGCTCATGAAGTTGTGATTCGGCAAATCACCATTTTTCTTTTTAGTTTATGTAACCTTCCCCCTCTTATGACATTAATGAGGATAAAGTGGAAGTTGTTTCAACATGGTTTTTGTTATTGTCAAGGTTGTGAAAGGATAAATTTGAGTTCAGCATTTTGCAGTTCATGGATATGCAAATTCAATAATACATAGTTCAGTTGCACAGTGCTTTTTAAAATGACTTTTTTTTCATTCATCACTGACATGCAGTACACATACACCATTCATATGTAGGGATGCACATACGTATTATTCCAAATATTCTTTTTGGAAATTTTCTTTTCTTCACTGACTATTCCCTAAATATTTCCCTGGCTTTAGAGCGATAAAAGAAATTGTAAGTATTTCTTCTGCAACTGTACATACTAGCAAGTATAAACTGTAACATAAGATCAAGATATTTTAATAGAGCGGTCACATATGTAACATTTGGGAAGCGCTCCCAATAAGAATTCTTAAACATCAGGACACTTGCCTGAATATATTTATACATTGCATGGACACAAATGGCTCATAACACTGTCTGTAATTAGGTATTCACTAGCACAGTCAAACTCTATGATAGGACTTCTTCAATAAGTAGAGGCAATATTACAGGTGCTATTATGGGGTTGGTATACACTGTAGCTAGTGGGAACAAGGACCAAGGGACCAAACTTTTCATTGAATTGTACAGCAAAGGGATTGCATTGATACATTCGTGGTAACTCCCTTGGTTGGCTTGAATGTACAATCACCAATATAGCAACCAATGACAGTGACTATTGATAGAATAAGCAGTCAACCATTTATTTGGCCTTTGGTGCTGTTTTGAAAGGACATTATTTCCAGCCAAATTTCCATTGCTTGGGTGACTCTTTTATTACAGTAAGTTTTTGTTCTTACAATCTTTTATTACATTTATGCTAGCAGTGTTTGAGTGGTTCCTCCAAAAACTTTATTATATGCTGCATACCCAATTCATGAAATTCACTAAATACTAGATCCCAACATGTCTGTATTTATTTGTGAATTGATTTTGCAAAACTGACTAATCTACATTTGTAGATAAACAAATTTTATATTCAAAATGGTAATATTGTAACTTGGCAGCTACTAAAGTGGCATGTTCACTGAAGATGAAGGAGCATTTATGACCTTTTAGAAGCAAAGTCTACAATATTTCTCACATTTTACGATTACAGACAGATTTTTATACTCTAACTTTGCTCTCTACCAATGATATACTTTTTAGGATTTTCTGTGTAACTTAGTGTTAGTGATATTTAATGTAGGAGACAGTCTAATCAGTGTTGTAAGATAAAGTGGAAAACTACAGTCCACGAGTATGGCCTATAAAATGATGCAAATCTGAAATAGGAAATCATTAGGTGATAGATATTACAGCTGGCAATAACTGATACCGCCTTGTTTTAAAAAAAAACTGTCATACCAGCCAGTATAAATGGTTATTGCAATACCATAGCTGGAATACAGCAGCAGCTACAACTACACACTTACATGTGTTAGCAACACCATATTGTACTTGTCAATCAGTATTTCAGCCTCCTTGTACTAGCAAACAAGCCTAACCTATGCACACTACTACACGAAACAATGCACTAATTATTAGAATACATGCAAGGCATGTTTATCCGATGCAGTACTACTGTGATTGTAGGATAAAGATTCTGGCCTCACATTAGTAAGCATTATCTGCTAGCTATACATAGGATCTATGCCTCCTTCAAGATTTATATGCACTCCATAAATCAGGCAAACTCCTTGCAGTTGTGGTAGTAAACAAACTTCACTCATGCAAATATAATGTGTAAACGTTTTGTGTATACTTCTGTCTGTGCATGCTATCCCACTAGGAACCTGTAAGAAGGCTAAAGCCTGTAAATACAGGGAGTCAGAAACATGTAACTAAAATGTTGAAGAATGCAGAAGACCCAGTCGTGACTTGATCCCCAGCAACATTCAGTCTGGGCATGTGCCAAAGGAGCCACAACAACTGGGATCTGCTTGCTATAGTTTATTTCAACGCTGTGGCATTTGCAATAATCATGATAATGAACTCCACAATGACCATGGGAGGGAATTTTCAATATCTCCCAACCCTAGTTTTGAGAATGAAAATATACTGCAATATTCACACTAAGTACCTGTTGCAGCTTGCTTTGTTCTGCCTTGTAAAGGTGCTTAGTTAATTTCTAGAAAACATATAATATAAAAAATAAATTATAATCATTGCAAAGCATAAATGTATACATATACCTCCAAATCATCTATGTCATATTCTAATTGTTGCACATTCTCCACTATAGATGGTTTACTAACAGGCAGCTACAAGATGATTACAGTATAACAAAACCAACACATGCTTACTTACATCTTGTGTATCAGGAAAGATCTGCTTAATTGTGTGTTTGATTTCTTTTTTATGGTCATTAAGTCTTTGTTGTAATCCTTTTGTTTTCATTGAAAATTCTTTCTCAACTTCTTCTCTAATTTTTTCACTTGCCTCTTGCAATTTGTTGTACCTTTTTTCCAATTTTTCAGCAGAAACACGAAATTCTTCTCCCATCTGTTCACTTTCTTTTAGTTTATTGTGCAAGCGGTCTTGCTTTTCAATATTCTACAACAATATATCCATTATTAATGTTTGTCTAACTGTCATATGGTGTAATACGTACATGCCTATTTGCTTCTTTGGATTTTTCAAGCTGTACATCCTTTTGTTGTAATTGTACTGTTAATTCATCAATTCTTCCCTGAAGGTGTGACTGTACCTGTAATCATAATAGCAGACACTTTATAGGAAAACCGTTGTATAGTGTTGGAAAACCATCTACTGTACATCTGCATGTGCCTCAATTATGTTTTTCAACTGTCAGTCTCACAAACTCATAACAATACATTAAAGCATGAATGTATACAAAAGCTGAAAATATTTTTTTCCACTTGACTACATGCGATCATTCATATATAAACACCAATTACCACCAAGTTTCTACACGTTGCAAATTGCTGTGCTTAATCAACTGAAATTATAAATTATTATAGTATCCACATGAACCTTAAAGGTCCACTGAAATGGAAAGTTCACTTGCCATTTTATTGAATGAATATATAGGTCGTTTGTATCATGCAATGCACAAAAAGACCTTTAAATGATATTAAGATTAATTAAGTCAAAGTTAAAGTCAAAGTCTATTAAAGTCAAAGTAATTATTAAGTAAAAGTCTAATTATGTCACATTATGATGTAAGACAAGGAACTGGAAGTACTGTTATTACACAGGAAAGGAATACGTATATAAAAAGTGAAAGCTTAATGAACAGGTAGTAATACCAGCTCTCCTTTTCAACTTCATATTATAGTGTTCCAAGATTATAACAAGCTGGAACGTTCTATAGTAAAATTGTTGCCTGTAGTTTGGACTGTAGTGCTTCATGCTATCAAAGCTCACTCTTCATTCTCTAAAGTAAGATTAGTTCAGTTGGTTTACAAAGCTGTAACATGAAACAAACAATGGTATCACTATTACACTCTCCAAGTTGCTTCTCCACCTGGCAGGGATAGCGTAAGCAACCAATTAATGGAACATTTATTCCCGCCACACATCCCTTCTCGTCAGAACATTCCTGGTGCACAATTTTTGGCAGAGGAATTCCACTTGACTTCCGTCTTCCTGTGTACCAAGTTTGGTGTCAAAGGTGCTTCCCCTGACCAGTAACAGCTGAAAACATGAAAAGTTGAAGTAACTGTTTATTAGAACAATGGCTCAATCATCGAAACTCCATAGGCTTGTGTGTTTCAATTATCGGACAATAGCCCAATTACTGGTCATGGCTTCACGCTGGAACCTCACAAAAATCTGAAAAAAAACTCCTGAAGGTGTAACCGACATTCATGCAAAATTTCAGCACATCAGATCACATAATGTATGAGCTACAATTTTTTGTTGTAAAAATGCACACATAAATTGCTTGATAACACAATGGTTATTTAAGGGCTCTACATTATTTAATAGTGGAACAACCAGATCCTAACCAATTGTAAATCCTTCTCTTGGTTCTGTTCTTGATCTCTTGGTGGTTTCTAGATGCTTTGTAGGGAAAGCATGGTGGCATGCTTGAACTTTGGTCGTGGAGATGAATATTAGGTTTCCTACGCTTCTCAACAGTTGGCTAGATGGTAGTACACTATTTGGACTACATTCTCACCAATCTTTGCCTTCATTACAGCCCACCATATCATCTTAGGTTATGCCAGTTCAACTGGCAAGTTTGACACTAGCCGTACCGTGTTTTTCTCTGTAAGTTTCAGTGACCACTGACCTTAATCATCGCTTGGATTGTTTCCTTTATTGTTTGTTGACTAACATTAAAGTGGAAATTAACGGTAGACTGTCATGGGCTGTCAAAGTGATGAAGAGAAAGCGCCAGACGGAACTTGCTTCTGAAAACAGCTCCAAATCTACAGTACGGAAGTTAAGAACTGTTAACCTTTGTCCATTCCATTATCAATAGAATTACAACCTTTAACAAACATAACACACTCTTTGTCAACCATGCCACTTCTTTGCACCACGGAATTCTACCATTTTTATTAGAATAACATCCGTCCGATAATTAAAGCAGGCAATTCCAGTATTTGAGCTCATCCAATAAATGGTTGCTTATGTTAATATCTTTCCAGTGGCGCCATCACAATTGTTTTCCTTCACATTTCTTTACCTCCATCTACTGTATTGGACCGTTAAACATATTCAAAAACATCCAAGAAGTAAACTTAAGACTTGCTTCAACCACTGTACTGTTGATCTACAGTCCCTTTAATAGACATTCTCATGTGTTGTTCACCACAAGGCCAGCATAATTAATTGTCTCCTGTAGGTTTATAACTGACCACAGTACAAGTTCTTACTGTATTTCAAGTTGTTATGGTAGATATGACATGAAATTAAATTGAATTTAATCTAGCTGTACATGGACACTTCTGTTGCTTTATAGCACTTCACACACACTAAAGCTTCTTTGTCTGATGCATAATGACACAATATAATTGATTAACCACAATACAGCAAAATGTATAATATCCACTAAACAAAACAAAATCTGACTAAACTGCCTACAGTGGAACCTCAACCCCTTGGGACCAGGGGTAGTCTATAAGTCTGAAAAGTCTGTATCTCTGAAACTGTGTATGAATAACCTTTTAAAAGCATAAAGAAAATATCAATGTTTTCAACCACCCTAATAGAACAGTCACTACTCTAATAAAGCAGTAATTTCTGTAGTTTGGTTAACCGAGAATCCGGATAAGTGGGGTCCGGATAACTGAAGCTCCACTGTATAATGTTTTCGTTATCAATTACACCTGTACTGCTGCGAAAGTGAAGTGGTCATTATGCTTCGCTTTCAGCTATGTTCAGCCTGTTACACAGTGCTACAACGAAGAACAGTACGGGGAAGAACTTCTCCAGTCACCACAAAAAATATGGACGATTCACGTGCCTTATTTATCAATTACTGACTTGAAAGTGAAGTAACTGCTACGCTTTACTTTTACCTATTTTCAGCTCATTACACAGCATTTCAAGCGATAAACAGCATCAGAAGTGCCTCTGCAGTCAATCCAGTAACCATGGAAAATACAAACAAAAGAAATGGAATACAAAGGAGGACAAAGGTATGTCCATGATGTGTGCATTGTACATAATGTGGTATGCCAAAAGGCACATCTTGGGATGAAGCAATGTCGAACAGTGAAAAAATCAATCCTGTAGCCTTAGCCTTTATCAAGTTATACTTGCAGGGGTTAATCTTGCCTGAAGGTATCAGGCTGGCAGGTAGGCAGGTGGGTGGGTGGGCCGGCAGGCAGGCAGGCAGGCAGGCAGGCAGTTATTCAGAAGAAAAAAATCCATTGAATAATTTTTTAAATTCATAACAATCTTATTGGAAGTATTTAAAGGCACTTTTGGACTTGGTTATACCTGCCAAGGCTCCAGGATAGTATTGTGAGGGTAATTTTTTTTTTTTTGGCCTAAACACCCAAACCCTCTGTGATCCCTAACATATAGTACTACCATACTGTATGACAATAACAATGGGTGAAATACTTTACTAATTAAATAAAAATCTGCTTACTTTTGAGCATTTGCTTTGCAATGAAGGAGGGTGGTAACGGAAAAAAATTTGTATCATAGTATTCCCCAAATTAAGAGATGTTAAAACCTTTGCTTTGTGTCAAGGAAATGGAAGGTAGGAGTGTTTTCCTAGCATTCGATGTGCAGTTCACCCTCAACTTTTTCTCAGAGTTTTTGCCTTCATAGTAAGGAGCTGTTACAGTAAGACATACATACATACCTACCTACCCTGAATTGGACTCATCTGTTTATGGGGAATGAGATAGTGCATATCCATACAAGACTGCATCATTTATAAGCTATAAAGCATTTAATTAAGTGCTTGCAGTATATTTTCCATGCACTGTATTACCCTGTACAAATCAATCTTTTTGTGGTTACTACTTTGCAGCACTGTAAGTACGTAGCTTCTAAAATCTTGTCCTTTAGGGCTGAAATTTATAATCAAGCAGAATTCAAAAAATGCACAAACACGTGGGTTCTTGCAGATCTGGTCACAAATAACTGCTCACCAAGCATACCAGGTGATGTATGTACATTCAATATTAATACAACACCTTAGTTCAGCTACACAACCAAACAAAATTTGTGAATACAACATGGCTTCTGGACATTGTTTAACAATTGTCCTATGTATGCAGAAAGTTTAGACACCTGCCTCTGCTTCATGCTCTCAATCTTTCACATATAGAACAAGCTGTTTCACGCACACGTTAAATTGAATTTTTAAGCACTAATAACGTCAGTCCTAGTGAGGGAGTTCCACAGGAATTTGTATCCAAACAACCCATGTAACACTATCTATACATTGCCAGACAAAATTCTGTGGGATAGCATGATTTCTTTTCAAAGATATATACCACACAGATTATAACCTACTCTGTCGTATTTCTCTACAATGGAACAACGTAGTGTATAACCATTTGTCAATGAATTACAAATGTCTCTTACTTTGTATAACAATGTGACGCAGCCCTTTTTATGTACTGTATGGGCACATAAAAGTTAAAGAAAATGAATATTTGTGGCTTTGGTGTAGGGTAAAATGCCCTGGAAACAAAGATCTTGAAAAATCTCAGTAGAAACACGCTTTCCCGATGCCTGTACCAAATTTTGATGGTCTGTGGCATGTAATTTTGAAGATATTAGCTGAATAGTGAGACCATTTGGCTAGAAAGGGTGCACCCTGTATAGCATGTATTAATTATGAGATGTCAGTGTGCTTCATTTGCCAGTGAATTTACAGAGGTTCTGACAAACTGAAACCTTCTAGACCTGTTGGATATAACAACAGTATTAGCCCAGCAGTTTGATGGAGTTAGTTCTTTCAAGCGTTCTAATCAGGTTTGAAACATTTACAGTTTTCCAGGTATGCTTGCGCATGGCTACAAACACCCTGTCAATTAACTTTGTAAGGATTCACATTATTACATGATTAAGTGCTAGCATAATTTCACTTTCTTACAAAAATTTGTCCACAAGAAAACCCACTAGAACATTTAATATGTATAGTGACACCCTACTTGATTGATGTGTGTCAATCCCTTTTCCTTAAAGTTTTTGAGCAGTTTCTAAAAAAAGGAAAATGCGTTACCATTCAAATATACAACTATACTTCTGTACCTCTAAATCATCTATACTGTCTTCTATATCATCTACTGTACCACTTGAACCAGCTCTACTAACTTTTAGCTCCTTGTTAACTACAAGAGACTATAATATACAAATAATACAAATATGTATCTAATACTATTGTGTACTTACTTCACTGTCTGGAATTATTTGCTTAATAGCAGATTTAAACTCTCTTTCATGATTGCTGAGTTTATATTGAAGATTTGCTACTCTCATTCCAATCTCTTTTTGAACTTCTTTCTTAACTCCATCAATTTTTCCTAGCAATTCTTTGTTCTTTTGCTCTAATTTTGCAGCATATATGCGGAGTTCTGGTAGCTCTGTATTTCCACCAACTTTTGAAAATGTCCCTTTGGATAACTCAATTTCTTTATTTTTTAATTGTAAACGTGACTCCAATTGCTCATATTCCTCTCGAAGTTGCAATTGTTCCTGTGACACATACACAACTACAATAGTCTGTTATCTGCATGCAACAATAGAACAGAAAACTGTTTAAAATGCTATGAAATCAAAAGTGGTGGCTGCAATGATGCTAATATCAATATATGTGACCGGATTTGCGAAAAGGGGTCTTCCACACACATCCAATTCCGTAACCGTTGGAGACCATAACGCAGTGTTCAAGTAACATATTAACCTGAAAATTTCACCACGTATTCAGCTATAGTGGTGCTCACCACTGTCCAAAATTCAAGGCAATAGTTCTTTCCAATCTGAAGTTATCAATTGTCAAAGTTGGCAAATTGGATGTGTGTGGAAGACCCCTTTTCGCAAATCCGGTCACATATAGTGATGTGGTGAAGTTGTCATTTTTAATTGATTGGTATTGATATCTGCCACTTTTGATTTCACAACTTTTTACCCTTTTTTGGGGGTTGTACTCTCTTTTACAGCTAGGCATAGATACGTATTACTTCCTTTTGCAATTACAAACCCCAAAGCCAGTGATTCCTTACTACTGGAGTAAGAGAAAGACTGAAAAAATTTATTGATTATTTCATCAATTAGAACTATTTGTTGCTGATAGTCATTTTCGTCAATGTAATATTGTCACATAGTTGAACGCTGTACAGAGCAATTTGTTATGTGGTTGAACTCTCTACAGGGTAACTTGTTATGCAGCTGAAACCTCTACAGGGTGATTTGCTATAGCCTGAAACCCTACTACTGGTGGATGAGTAAATGTAAGTGACTGCTGATTATTAACTGTCAGTGAGTAGTATAACCTGCTTTTGATTAAGTACCTTTTATGATGCAGTATAGAGGTATGGCTAGAAGCTTGTATGTACTCAATCATTAACACTAGAAAGTGTCTATGCCAAATTATGATTGTTCTAGTCCTACGTACTTTAAATTAGTTGCTATACTATAGTAACAAGGGGATAGGCTATAGTCTGCCAAGATTATCATGTTGAGTTAGACTACACTTCTACTAGAAAAATGTTTACTATAAAGTTCAAATCACATACCTGTAGCTGCTTGGTTTGTTCCAGTTGAATTTGACAAGACAATTTCTGCACAAATTAGAACCACTTACGTACGTACATAACTGAGACAATAAATACCTCCAAATCATATATGCCTTCTTCTATTTGTTCCAAACCATCCATTACCATAAAATCTTCAGTGATTTCTCTATTGGTGCTCAAAGGAATGGTTACCTATTTAAGACACGCAATAACAAAGCAATAAACCCTAACATTGAAAAACAATCCTTACTTCACTACTAGGTGCCATCTTAATGAGCCTATCTTTAACGTCACACTTGTACTTGCTAAGCTCATTCCACAATATAGCTACTTTTATTCTTACTTCTTCTTCAACTCCTTTAAGGTTCTTAAGTTCTTGTTGCAAGCTGCTGTTTGTTTGCTCAGCAAGTTTAAATTCAGTTTCTTTGCTCTGAATTTGTTCATAAGCCTACAAAAGATAAGTGACTATATGTAACAATAGCAGAAATTCTGAACAAAACTACTGACTTTTATAGGCTGAGCCATGCAGCCTCAGCACAGTGTGCGCTTTGATTATGAGGTGTACAGAATTTCTTTGAATTCATTGTTAATGTAATTGTTTTAATGATGTATTAGGTAATCTACTAACCTATGCATACACATAGGAGTTAATCTCTCATTATCATGGATGTTTGAATTCTTTCGTTTTGTAGATATCTATACAGTACATTACCAAATATTGAAGTAAATCATGCAATACAATACATTCTGTCTTCAATAATCATCATTGTGTCTGTATAGAAAAGTGAGTAAAAAACCTTCCAAAATCAGCCATAGGCTGGTTTTGGGACCTCAAAAACAGCCAAGTTGTGAAAAATGATGTGGCTTTAAAATCATGGATGAAAAAGTCATGAAATCAAAGCTGGCAATTTCTTGGTTGCCACCTTTAATTTCACAACAGGCTTTTTAGGTTACACCATTTTTCACAACTTGGCTGTTTTTGTGTGGATAATGTTTACAAAAAAACTTCTCAAAACAAATTCAGGGAAGCCAAGCTTGCATATGTGTTTATTTTAATAGTACAGTAATTCAGCATGGTAAAATTAACAATTTTGACACTGAAAAATGTTATGTGCATACTGCTGATCAAGTAGCACCTAAACATTCCATTTCCTTGAAAAACAATTAATGAACCAACTATAAAGTCAAAACATGATATTTACTGTACATTATAACATACTTCAAAGTTACATGTAAGGCATGGTGGGATAATTCCGAATGAGGGGCAATTTAACATTTTTTGACAATTATATTTCCTACATGTAGAAAGATCAAGTAAAACTAGACTGAATTTTATATATCTATAGTGTTAGGTTTTCTTGTACAAATCTTCACCAGTTAATTCAGGTCCTGTGTAAAATAATCCATCAAGTATAATCTATAGGTTGCACCAAAACAAGCAGAATAAATTTATTGCAGCAAAATTTGATATGTTAATGTGACTTAATCACTGTATACAAATAGTCCAAGCAGGCATACTAAATTTAGCAAGCTACATAATTATGTACTCATGTTGTTCCTCAGTGCTGTTGAATAGACTATCAAAGAATTTAGATAACATGTTATCAATTAAGGAACACATGGTGCACACTTGTCAGCAGCAAAAGAAGCCATTAAGATACACAAAAAGTAAGTTGTTGATGGCTATCACAGCCGTGAAGAGTGGTAAGATGATGGTAGCTCTAGTTTCACGGAGTTTAACATCCCTGTTGGAACTTTCATGATCACATGAATCGAAGGGTGAACAGAATTGGAGCAGGTGCTCCTCTGGTCTTGACTAAGGAAGAGGAGAAAGAAATCATGGTGTCAGTACAACTGCTACAAGAAATAGGGTTTGGTCTCAGGAACTTGTTGAAATGGTCATAAGAGAGTATTTACTGACTATACAAACCAACCTAACCCTTTTGTAAATGGAACTCCATGGAAATATTGGTGGCAGTGAAGCACTGGCAATCAGAACTAAGTATACAAAAGTTACAGCAACATCCTACCCACTGAGCTTTATTAGCTACACCAGAAGTTCAGCAGTTCAAACAAGTTGAAAACCTTTCCCAAATAGATTTAAGTACATTACCTGCTGACAAGTTACAACATTATCTATGCAACTGTCATGAGACAGGCTTTTATACTACTGTAGCTGTAAAGAAGGTGTTAGCTAAACAAGGAGAAAGACAAGTACATGACACTAGTGGAGGAAGTGGTTGTGATCATTGTGCTGGGAGGTGGTTGTGCTGATGGTACTCGTCTACCACCATTTGCCATGTATAAAGGAAAGAATTTGTGGAATCGTTGGATGCAAAGTGGACCTAGTGCTTGTATGTACTCTGTCTCTGACAGTGGTTGGATGGAGTCAGGAAACTTTTTGGAATGGTTTCAGAAGATGTTTCTCCCTGCTGTTAAGCAGTAAAAATTGCTCCTCTAAACTACCTGTTGTTTTATTTGTTGATGGCCATCATTCACACACTTTTGATAGCCATCACTCGTGAGTCTCAAATTGGTTGAAGTAGCTCACAGTAATAATATACATTTGATCTGTTTTCCTCCCCACTGTACTTCCAGCCACATGATGTTGCCATGTTTGGACCACTTAAAGCAACCCGGCAAAATTTTAAAGGAGCACCAGCTTCAAACATGTGAGAAAAGATTTTCCAAGTTTGCTGGCAAATCTTTGGAAAGAATTTTCTTTCACAGCATCTTATCAAAGGCTTTTCCAAAAGTAGGCTTTGCCTATTACCAAGAGAAGCAACTCCTTCTAGCAAGCTGCTTAAGGCCCTACCTCATTCTCACAATCCTATCCAAGAGTCACAGAAGGAAATTTCCAATAATGCCAGCCAACTTGAGGATGGTGAAAGGTCAGAGATTACAGTGGAAGTGGCTGCAAACTGCACTATTAATGATGTGGTAACACCAATAAGACTTCGTTTACGAGGCTATTTCTCAAATCTCCTCAAGGACAATAAGCCATGTAGGCCCTGCAAGCAAATATAAGAACAAGCTTCAATTTTAACATTGGATGACATTTATGAGAGAATGGCAAAAGAAGAGTGTGAGAAAAACAGCTGCACTTGAGAAAGAACAACAACGTTCTAAAATACATACCACCAGAGCCTCTTGCAAGATTGGAAAAAGAAAAACACTATGCAATGCAAGCTACTGGCAGAGCCAAAATAGTACATTAAGCAATTATCACCACAGTGAAGGTCAGAAAGGAATGGTACTAAAAGACACCCCAGCCACACTGCTTCAAGTGATGTTTCTGAAACAAATGAGTGTGATGTCGATGTTTGTCCACCTATAAGAGGAAAAAAATATACTACAAATAGTGCTGCATCTGTAAAAGCTACCAGACAAACCAAAAAGAAGCCCACTAATCTGCAGCCCTTACTTCAGCATGCTCCATGAAGATATAGGAAGACGCTGTCCACACAATCTCCAAGTGATCTTTCAGCAACAGATATTTTATCTGATGATGATGATGATGATGATGATGATGAAGTTTGTGGGAAGTGTTACCATGATGGATAACAAGGCTATGAAACAATGTTGGATGGTATGTCTTACCTGTGAAAAATGGTTTCACTACTAGAGCTCATTGGCCTGAGTGAAATACCAAAAGGAACTTGGTCCTGAATATATTGTTTCTGACTGTGCATTAAATGTCATGCATTTTTGATCAACTAAATACCAATGATGATTTATGATGAATAGATATAGTTAACTATTAATTTGTGGCATTTAGTCATGCAAATAAGTATGAGTAAAATTTGGGCTAAATTACTTTCAAGGAATTATGAAAATCTTCCACCCAATATGCTCAGTGCAGCAACATGCTTCCAAGTTTCATATATCTGGTAAGTTAGTGAGTGCTCTATTAGAATGTTAGAGAGCATCGATCTGCACAAGCTATGCAGGCGGCTGCAGTGGCTAATTTAAAGGACTTACCTTGATCAGTAGTATGTTTTGACCAAAGTAAGATAGTTTCCTGAGACTGTTGGTCTTCATGGCTCGTATCAAAATTTACAAAATTACCCTATACATGTTTTTTTAGACACCTCCAGATATTTTGTACCGTATCTTCCTAACAGCTCAGCCGAATTGCTTACAATTTGTTATGCATAGAGTGTATAAACACATGGTATTTGTAACTAAGTGTGGTAGCAATTGATAGTGTTGATCACAAGTTATGAAGGCGAACACAAATTATGTACGGAATTGCTGTACCTCACCTTACTGTAATGGAAATTAATACATGTACTGTATGTTTTACTGTACTTGATTGTAATGGAATTCTGATACAGTATGGTGGTACTGTATAAGTAGGGACCACCTTCCTAAGAAAATGGTGCCTTTCAAACTACTGCCATAAAATCATTTTACTCAACAAAAAATACCTTTATGGAAGAGTTTTAGCATATCGAAATATAATAAAATCTAACATCAGTATTAAACTAAAATGCACAAAAATTTGAGGGACATGTACCCAGAGTGTATATGCCACAAAATGTATTTGTGACTGTCTCAGCAAAAACCCGACTTGTTCGCACAAGCATGCGTATTGAGAAAATCAAAATTTTAAAATAATTCGTAAAATTATGCATGTTACAAAAAAAACAAAAAACTACACAAGTTTTTATCAGGCCAGTACTCAAAGAAGGAAGACTCAAATCAATTAAAACTATATACCATCGTATTCGCCTGTTTATGGAGAGTTCGAAAATCTTTGTTTCATTTCTCTAGCTCCAACAGTATGCATGTCACGTGCGTTTGTTTACGATGCGGTAAACGTAAACAAGATTTTCATAATTTCTTCTACCAAACTGCCTTCATATCCATATGCGCAAATATCTACAGGGCTAATACTATACCTTGGCTGATGTGCTAATCCATGGTGAACGTTATAAGCCAAATTACAATGTTGTAGACTAATCCAAACGGAAGTTATGGCTGCGAATGTAAGCATCTGTAGTTTGTTTACAGTATAGACCCTTTTCAGATGAGCTGCTGCCATAGCAACATCCACCATCTTGGAGTATAACCCATTTTGCAACCCTGGTAGCGTTGCTTTCTGTAAGAGTAAAACAATACCCAGGAAGTAAAGCTTCTTCTTCAGCATTCTACAGCAAAGGTTGACCTGGTTAAACGTATGCTTTCTCCCACGCTACCAGGGTTTCAAAACAGGTTGTACTCCAAAATGGCGGATGTTGCTATGGTAGCAGCTTACCTGAAAGGGTCTATGGTTGCTGTGCAAATCGATTATCTTGTTCTTCCTACTGTCTATCGCTATACTTCCAAATCTACACACCACAGAAGGCTGAAACTTTGGTGGTCCATTCCTTGGACACTGCATAATTATATTGCTGAGTGAATAAAAAAAGTAATTGTGCGAACAAGACGGGTTTTTGCTGAGACGGTCACATTTGAAAGTGCATGCCTGGTTACAGTACTATAAGAGGAAGTACAGCGGAAAAGCTGCACTTAAAACAATCAGTTTTGCTATACAAAACACAGTAGTGACCACACCCTTCAATGATCTATCACATGTGATACCTCCACTCAAGATCAGCAGCAAGATATATAATAATGCAGTCACCCTAAATTCAATAGTCATGTATAATATTCTGTCACACATGTATATCATATCATTGCCTAAGTAAAACAAAAATTAGCAGAACAAACATATGAATGAAGGTACGTATTAAACTATGTGGCTAGTTTGGCATTGAGTGGATTACAATAACACGACAACGTAGGAATTTTCCTGCATAGCTGCGTTGTAGTACTACGTATTATGTCCCTTGTTCCACTGCCTTCTTTCACATGGATCCCTGCTTCACTTTTAATTTAAATATACACTTACCAGTAGCTAATAGTAGACTCATTATAATAAAAAAGTACAGATTAGCAACGTACTTCTTCGGCAATGTGTCCTGTTTCTTTTGCTAGTATGCAAAGGTATCAATCTATGCATGTTGCCTATTACGTAAAAAAAATCAAACACAAATTGTCCATTTTTTTGCACTACGCCTCCAATACTCGCAATAAGCAGATTTAATTCTAGGCTACCTTCATGCATCGTTTTCCATAATACATACAGTATGTAGGGTTCTACAATGGCAGAACACACTGAAAACTAAATGAAATAGCTACTTTGCTTACTAGTAATCAGTGCAGGAACATTTGTACTGTAGAGTAAATCTACGTAGCCTAATTTAATTCACTTTATTTTCATGCAAAAATTTTGTGATAAATATTTTTGTATGATTTATGCACATGAATAACTGTAGTTCAATCTTGTATAAAAATTCTCATGCAAGAAATATTTGTACAAATTTTGCGTACGAAAATTATTTTACAACAAAAAAATTACGTTAATATGTCTGGCTCTATTCATTCATTTGATGTACGTAGTGTTACAGAAGTTCACTAACTAACCATATTTATCCTTTACAGACAGATGCCCAAGTATTTGTTTGTTATAATCCAGTCATAAACCAACTGAAAATATTGTTTGTCCTTGTAGCAGCTGCTCAGTTTCACAAGTAAAGGGTTTCAATAGTTGTAGTAAGCCTTGTTCTACAAATTAAGCTATTGTAATCTTGTACAAGATCTTGTATTGAGGTATTCATTTACGATCAGGCGTTCACATATTTGAGCCCATGGATAAATACGGTATATTTACATACTTACCTGGTTCAGCATTCCAGACATATCCATACTGTAAACTGATGACCATACTCTGTCAGTACTACCAGAAGGGAAGATAAAGCTTTGATAAATGGCTACCTCTAGTATCCCACTAGTGGACAAATCATCAGAGTACTCCTGCACCTTCTCAACGATAATAGACAATATACTTTTGGGGATAAGCCAGTAAAGAATGGTAGCACTAAAGTTAGCAAAAGCCAGTAACAAACAAGCATGTCTGGTAATGCAAAATTTCTGCACTATTATGGACTTGACCACTTCAACACATTGAAGTGGTAAGGAGGACAGTTCCTTATTGTACACTACAGCCATCACAGTGTGGGTACTTGACTTGTTGGGGATCATTGTAGAGGAGTAAACTGGAATAGGGTAATCAGTGATATGTAGAGTAGGGTCAATATGAGAGTCAAACTCATCTAGTACCCTCTCAGCTTCAGGACAGTCACAAGCTCCTACTAACTCTCTGATGATGGAGTGGTCATACCAGTTGGAGTATGGGAACAATGTTCTTAGCAGTACAGCAATATCAGTAAATGACTCGCGATTGGTGATGTACTCAACTGGAAACAATGAGATATTGTATGTGTCACTGGCTTTGAGGCTCCTTAGAAGATGAACCATTGTTTCAACTTCACAGGATTGCAGTAAACTACACAGTTTATCAAACAGATCAACAAACAAAGCAACAACATTATTTGGTTTAAAGTACATTGTAGTTTCACCATCTGGCATCAAATAAGACTGCTTTTTAAAGGTAATAGCTTTCATTGATATGTTGAAATGTGAATAAACTTCAGTGTGCGATGGCAAGTGTAGGTCATCTTCACTACTAGAGTCATCTGTGTCAGAGTCCAAGTCACTGGTGTCATCAGACACTGGTAAACAAGTAAAACCAGCATCCTTCAAATCTGAAAATAAAATTGTGTTGTACATAAACAGGTTGACGCTTAAAAGTAAGATGTATTCTACTAAATGCCAATTAACTAGTATGCAATTCAGTACGTGAACAATTTTTAATGGGAAAGTACAAACACTGCACTGGACTACTGGACTGGACTATTGAACTGTTTTTTTTTTTTAATTTTTATTTATTAATGCTTTATAGCACAAGTGCTGAAGGTCTGTAGGACACCTGGTCCTATAGCCTGCTCAAAGACTTTAGCTACGTAAGGTATTTGTTTGTTTGTTTTAGATAGCACTTTTCAACACTTTTGTTAGGCACATTGACCATTACACTTTCTTCAATACACTTGTTCCAACATTGTAAGTGGGTCAGTAATGCTGACCCGCTAGACCCACTGACCCAAGTAGTAATCTGGACGGGACCCAGATCTGATCCTGGGATAATTAAAACAGAGGTGTGCACCAAGAGCTAGAATTTAAAGGTCTCCAAGTCCCAAGCTCCTCTGATCATCTGAAAGATATGAGTAAGTACCAAAAAGTATGTTCAGACGATTTCAACAATCGAGAAGTGGGGATAGTTCAGTGCAAGTCTACAGACAGACAGCTACAGCGACCATAAGTGTGCTTTCTTGACACTAGACTAGTTACCTACAAGCAGCAGCACTAAATCACAATAAGTGGGTGTGGCTCCACATAGCCAAAATTTTCAGGAATAATGGGTGTGGCTCCACATAAGTTTCTTCAGTACATACAACTGTATATCCATCAATAAAATTGAACTTGCAAATAGTATATGATCACGTGATCCCATCCGGGTCAGACCCAGATAATCAATAAAGCGGATAAGACCCATTTTACCCGGACAAAATGCAACCCAAGTGACCCAGATAATCCGGATGACCCGATCCACTTACAATGCTTACTTGTTCTAGTCATAACTACTTGTGACATGTCCCAAGATTATTGCATTAGCTATGGTATTGGTGATATATTAGTTTCCCTATTGAAATTTCTAGAAAGGCCTCCTTGGTGTCCTCTCTACGAAATCGTCTACTTTGCAGATAAGAATTATGCACATGTGTGATAATACTATCCCAAACAAGGTAGTGGTACATATAACACATGCACACACGTAGTATTGCAACTCACTATAGATACTTGTTATGTTTATGACTATGTAGCAGCTACTTGTACAGGTGTAATTACAGTAGTTGATACATATTATATCAATTCAGCATCCCCTGAAAAATTTTACACTGTGTCTTCATGCAATGTCTTCATACAAATCTAGCAGTTCAGTTATCCCTCTTCAATGCTGCTTACATTTGGGGTGGGTATTAAAATTTACTATCATTTAACTTTGAAATAGGACATGCTATATATGCAAATAGTCTGCAATAGGATGCTTTGGTGGAGAATGTACTACCAAGTAGGAATTTCTTTCCACAAATACAGCAACAAACACAACCCTGTACTCTGGAATGTAAAAAATGAAATTAAAAACCCAAAAATAGTCATTCCAGTGGGTATATTGCTGTATTACAAATCAGATTATCACTTTTCTAGGCATGTGGCGCACAACTGATCAATAAGACTATCCTATGGGGATACACTATAAAACAACAACATAGCAGCAATTTAAGCATTATAGTAAAACTGAAATGGTCTTTATAAAGAGGTAGTCTTTGTTAGAAGGTGGTCTTATAAAGAGGTGACCACTAATTGAAATTACCTAAGTAACATTCTATCCCACCATTCCACCATTCCATTTCACCATTCCAGTCCATTCCATTCCACTGAATCCATACACCCATGGATACTTCACTTTGAGGCACGCCTCCATTGGGGTGCATGTTCAGACAACATTGTTGCCATTCTTTCTTTTGATGTGATGTGTGGATTCACCGGTCATAATTATGCAAAAAAAGTAAATAAACAAGTGCAAGGAAAAGTTAAGAGTTTAGAGATCATAGAAAAGAAAAGTAGTGAAACAAGGGAGGTTGCCAACATACTAGTGAACATGTATTCCCTAATTCAGTCATGAGTACAGACTAAAGCTTTCCACTATAGGGTGTAGTATATTTTCAGGAGTAAGTAGTGATGTACGATACATATACATTAAATTAATATCGGAATATTGTGATACTCTGGTTGCATTGCGATACCAATATCATGCTTGTGTATCGACATTTTGATTGTGCAATCCACAGAAATGTGAAGGTCTGAATTTAATAGTGTAGCTTGGTTGCTTACTAGTTTCCTAGACTCCTGAAGCTGACAGTGCAGTGGAGTAATAACTGGTACTAAACCATAAAAAAATTTCAGCCACCCACGCACTTAATTAACCTTAATATGAGTTCTGTATTTTTTCACTACAAGTTCAAGGAAAAATTAGGAATTTTAGGGATCATAAAAAAATGGGAAACAAGGGAGGTTGCTTATATCTGCAGATATACTTGAACATTGAATCCCTAATTCAGTCTATATCTCAAGACCAAGACTGAATTAGGGACTAAATGTTCACTAGTATATCTGCAGGTATAGGCGACCTCCCTTGTTTCCCTACTTTTTACTTTGATCCCTAATCAAACTTAAAATTCCTAATTTTTCCTTGAACTTATTTGTTTACTTTTTTTATAACATTATTATGACTGGTGAACCCATGCATACCGCATCAAAAGAAAGAATGGCACCAGAATTAATGTTTTTGTCTGAACGTGCGCCCCAGTTATCAAGTACTGCTTTGAAAATGCTGTGGTCGTTAAGCTATGCTCAGCCCGTTATACAGCGCTACAGATGAAAAACAGTAGAAGAAGTATCTCTGCAGCAATCCAGTCACCACGAAAACACGACGATTCGCATGCCCCCAACTATCAATTACTGCATGTCTTGAAAGTGCAGTGGCCATTAAGCTTTGCTTTCAGCTATGTTCGGCCTGTTACACAGCATTACAAATGAAGAGTTTCAAACACACCTTAAGTAGCTAATGTCTTAGTGTCTAATGTCTTTGAGCAGGCTGTAGGACCAGGTGTCCTACAGACCTTCAGCACTTGTGCTGTAAAGCTTTAATAAAAAAAATAACATAAAAGAACAGTGTTAGATCGTCTATGTAATCAATCCAGTCACCACGGAAAATACGGACAATTCCCGTTTACAAATGTACTGTAAGGAAGCCTACCGCGAATCGACACCTATGGCTGTTAGCAAAAAGAAAAGGGACAAAAAGGAGGACAAAGGTAAGTCCATGATGTGTGCATTGTACGTACTGCGGTATGCCAAAAGGCACATCTCGGGACAAAGTGAAGTCAAACAGTAAACAATCAAGCCCATAGCCTTAATTGTTATCAAGTTACACTTGCCAGAAGGCAGGCAGGTAGGCAGGCAGGCAGGCAGGCAGGCAGGCAGGCAGGCAGGCAGGCAGGCAGGCAGGCAGGCAGGCAGGCAGGCAGGCAGGCAGGCAGGCAGGCAGGCAGGCAGGCAGGCAGGCAGGCAGGCAGGCAGGCAGGCAGGCAGGCAGGCAGGCAGGCAGGCAGGCAGGCAGGCAGGCAGGCAGGCAGGCAGGCAGGCAGGCAGGCAGGCAGGCAGGCAGGCAGGCAGGCAGGCAGGCAGGCAGGCAGGCAGGCAGGCAGGCAGGCAGGCAGGCAGGCAGGCAGGCAGGCAGTTATTCAGTAGAAAATTCCATTAAATTTTTTTTTTAAATTTCGTAGCAATTTATTGGAAGCCTTTAGGATCATACTGAAGGCACTTTTGGGCTTGGTTATACCTAACCAATACTGCCAAGGTGCCAGGATGGAGTTGTGAAGCTGGTTTTTGGGTGATTTTTTTTTTTGGCTAGGAAAACCCAAATCTTCATGATCCCTAATATACAGTACGGTAGCTGGGTCGTTTACTACTTTCCTGAACTCTTTTAAAATTTGTTATATAATGGGATATCTAGCTATGAAAATTCATTAGCAGCCCATGCATCTAATTGTACTTTTAGAAAGATGTACCATATCATGTGTCATATTGTATCAGAGACTACACAACTGTTAGATACAGATATGCTCTTTCAGACATATCACACATCACTAGGAGTACAGTACGTGACCTCCCTTGTTTCAGTACATTTTTGTTTTTATGATCTGATCAACTTAAAAGTCCTAATTTTTTCTTTGTACACACATCTTAAGAACACATTACAAAATGGCAATGATAATTTTATTAGGTTTTTAAATTAGCTCTTACCACTACTTATTGTGTTGTACAGATCCTTCTGATCAGGGATCTCCTTCAGTATGTCAAGAAAAGTAAACAGCTTTGATGTATTCATGTGACGAACATGTTCCACTATATAGCAATTCCTAATGTGGTCAAGGGGAGCATTCAGGGTTATCTTGTGATCCACTTCACTGAGTAGGCTGAGTGACATCATAACCTCCACGACTTTCAGGGGCTGTAGGTGTTGTAGCAGTAATGAGTAGTGGTTGACTAGGATGTGAGCAGGTGTCACTAGTGATAATACATTGCATTGTAAGTACAAATGTGTTACAAAGTACAAACACTCCAATTAACCTGTGTAGTAATAGGGTACATATGCACCTTATCCTGGACCTTAACTAATGCCATAAATGCCAATATATACATAATGCATCTATCAATTTATTGCCCCACCACCCCTCCCCCCCCCCGGACGTAAGTGGGGTTTTACAGGGGGAATTGACACGAAACTGCTGCCCCACTTTTGGGGCATTTGACGATCGTTCAGTAAGCACCCAAATATTTTTTGTTGTAACTTCCTTCGCTATGTCAAATCCTGAGTAAATCCCGCGTTGCAACTGGGGCCAACAGTGGGGATTTGACACGATAGGTTTGCCCTACTATGGGGCATTTGACATTCGGCTGTGTCAAATCCCCACTATAGCCCCATATATGCCCGAGGGGGGGGGGGGGGGGGGGGTAGTGGGGCAATACATTGATAGGTGCATAATGTTTTGTACACATATCAACTATGTTCATCAGTACAGTGCAACAAAATCATTCATCACTATTATCACCATAACTATATGACTGACACAAACAAAGCTGACTGCTTGCCTGAATCACACAGACAGAAATAACAGTTAATCATTTCAGGTAAAAGCAGACTGCAGGGGAAAACAAAACCAGGAGTTAAAAAACCCAGTTAATAATATATTTTGTTAAGTAGGGGAATAAATTGATCATCTATAATATTTAAATTACTTTTGTTTCTAAAATTCCTTGTACTTGTTTACTTTTTGTAACATAATGTTAACTGGTGAACCTGTACATACCACATCAAAGAATAGAAAGGTGCCATACATACCACATCAAAGAATAGAAAGGTGCCATAATATCATAAAAAACAAATCTTGCATCTAAAATAATGTACAATCAATTATTGAAAGTGAAGTGGCCATTCTGCTTTGTTTTCAGTGATGTTCTGCCCATTATGCAACACTACAACTGAAGAACAGTACATGAAGCATTTCAGTAAGAAACACCTCATAAATTGTGGACAGTTATGATAGTCAGCACAAGGAAGCCTCTATGTACTACCTGTGAACCAACACTTACGTACATAGTAGCAAAGAGAGAAATGGAACACAAGGTAATTCAATGATGCATTTATTGTAGCTACTGCAGAATATGAAAAGGCATGTCCCAAGCTAAATAACATCGAACAGTGAAGAAATCAAGCCCATGAGCCAAATCAGTCATAGTAATGTTATGCTGACAGTTAGTCAGTTCTGAAGTCAAAATTATTTCACAGTTTATAGTCACCACCCATACTTATTACTGTATTTTGTCACATTATATCTTGAATTATGTGCAGTACACATTTTCACAGTAAATGCCCTAGGACACAGCTTGTCCATACATAGGAGCAGAATAGCTCTTTCACTTTGTAAGATCAAGATACTCTAATAGAACAGTCAAATACTCTTGCTCTAGAGGCATCTTTGATTATGCTTGGCCAATGTTACCAAACTGTAATGGAAGATAAGCAAGGCTTTAAAGTGATGTTTTTGGGCAGGAACGCCATAAAACCTTCATGATCCCTACTATACAGTAGTGAAATATAATGTGATGTATGTATGTGTTGACTGTATTAGAATACTATACATGGTTAAACGTATTAAGGTGAAGGCTTTGTGGCTCCTCAGAAGACTAGGTTCTATATAATATAGTGGTTAAAATTATGTAACACAGAAAACATTTGGCCAGTGTATAAGGTCAGCCACTGTACACTTTTATCATTGGTCCTTAATTGTCAAGGTCAGAAATTGCCATCAAAGCTTGTTTCATTACACAGAAAAGTGGCTCTAAAACACAGCAGCTGTATATAGTATGAAAAATGAATTATCTTAGGCCTGAGCCTAATATGCTCAAACGTTTACCTATTATTCTTTCCAGAATTTCCCAAAATTTTCTCCTATTATTCTTTTTTTAATTCTTTTATCTAGCCTATTATTCCATAATAATGCTCACTTAGTTTCTGTAGCTATAGTCACTTAATTCTCAAGATGCTGATATAAGTAGTTTGTCAGAATTAATGAAGCATTCCACCTTACACATAATGGTTATAGCCATTACAACAGACATAAAATAGCTATCGGGAGTACAACAAAAGAGTTTTCAATTATCAATGTATTAAAACTGTAGTTATAACTGCATGCTAAGTTTAGTGGATAATGATATCAACATGTTTGTTGAAACACTAAAGAAGAAACACTGGTATAAGATGTAAAAGTTTCAGAATTGCAGATATAATCATGCAGTTAAATCCCTGATGACTGCTCTAATAGAGTATTTGAGCATTCTATTAGAGTATATCGATCTTTTAGAGGTTTTTCAGCTCCTTTCAGCCAGCACTCGTATAATAATGCCAGCTATCTATCATTCCTAGTAGTTTAGTACTTTCTTCTAGCTAATCAAGAATGGGCACGCCCCTTAATTCCACTGATTATTCCCGTGGACGTCCGATAATTCTAAAATTATGCCTGCAACCATACTATTATTCTGGAATTATTCTCACGAAATTGGTGACCTATTATTCTCACAATTATGCCGGCATATTAGGCGCAGGCCTGATTATCTTCAAATCTATAGTGTAGTTTTTGCCTGAATGGTGCATGGCTTGGTTTTTAAAAACAAGGCTGTATTCAAAACACGGCCTTAATTAAAAAGCCTGGGTGAAAAAAGTTGTGAAATCAAAAGTGGCGGTGAACAAATGGCTGCAATAATGTTAATTCTAATAAATTTTAATAATGGCTGTGAGCATTAACATTGTTGCAGCCATTTGTTGACTGCCACCTTTGATTTCACAACTTTTTCACTCAGGCTTTTTAATTAAGGCCACACCTTTTTTCACAGCTTGGCTGTTTTTGTGTGGTAGAAATTCACATGCAATGAAAGTACCTTTAAGGTGGTGGAATACTGAAAACCATCTAATGGGAAGCTATATGAAAAGAAGCCAAAATCGTAACACAAAAATTACTTTTTTATATCACACGATTATGCTTACATAACTAAATATATGGCCACGCTACATGTAAGTACATGGCTTTGTGTGTAAGAAGAAATATGGTTAGTGTGCAATAGTAAAGAAAACATTCAACATGTCACCATGCCTATAACAATCACAGCATGTGGTGACCATGCCCTTTAATGATCTAGCTGCAATCAGCAGCAGGTTTGCTGTAGAAAACAAGACATGGAAACCACACCCCTTAATTTATTGTGTAGTTCACTTGAGACAGGCAGTGAGATTGAGATACTGTAATAAAACAATCACAGCCACACATGCATTATCAAATGGTACGGTAATACTGTTTAAGTAGGGATCACCCTGAAAATTTTGTGCACCGCTCAAAATCCCACCTTTAAAATCATCCGAGAGACATTACACAACAAAAAATCACTTTTACGGAAAATAGTACTAGTCCATATCAAGACACACGGTAGTGTGTCGTGCGGCCCAAGAAGCCGGCGCGCAACCCCGTGAGTATATTGACAGGAAGAAAGAAAACGCAATTTTCGCACCTCCGTAGCTCTGTGCTGTCTTGATGAAACAAGACAAATTTTGCTGTGTACATTCCCTCCAACTTCAGTACTCCACATTCCAAATTTGAGCGAAATCGCTTCAGGCATTCCTGAGATATGCGACTTCAAAAATTGGCTTAGTTTCTTCGTTTTTTTTTTCTTCTTATTTTTCTTCCTCTTTTCGCACACTTACAAAAACTGCTATAAAACGCGAACGCGTTATCCGATTGCCTTGAAATTTGGCACACAGAAGGGGGTATAAAGGCGCATCTCTGTACCAACTTTGGCTAGAATACCATAAACAGGCAAAGAGTTATGAGCGATTATGCACGAAAAATAACACCAATATGTTGTCACGCCTACAGAGTAAACCGCGTATGGGAAGAAGCTGAAAATCGGTGGGTGAATAGGTTAACTATTGAACCTCAAACCTTTTGTGGTTTGAAAGAAATCGAGCTAAAAACTAGGAAGATACAGCGAAAAAATCAACAGTGTGTAACAATTATGCAATCGAGATTAGCTAATTTTATTATTATTATTATTATTATTATTATGCTTGCCACGCCTACCAGATAAACCACTTGGGGTAATGCTTTGAAAATCGCTGTACAGATGGAGTTATCATCTTAGAAAGGCTCTTCAATGGTGTAGAAAAATCAGACTTAAAGCCACGGAGTTATAACACGAAATCCAACTTGGTGTAGCAAGTGCAAGATCGAGGTACTCTAATAGAGCAGTCATCCTAATAGAGCAGTCACCCTGAAGAGAATTCAAGAGATCAGTTAGAAATAAGTAACCTGTATAGAGATCAGCTACAAACAAATCACCCTGTAGAGAGTTCAGCTACAAACAATTCACCCTGTTCAGACATCAGTTAGAAGAAGTTTTCTTGTAGAGAGTTCAGTTACAAACAAATCACCCTGATGAAAGATCAGCTAGAAGATGTCACCTTATAGATAGTTCAGTTACAAAGAAACCACCATGTAGAGAATTCAGCTACAAACTAGTGACCCTGTAGATACATCAGCTAGAAAAAGTTACCTTGTAGAGAGTTCAGCTACAAAGAAACCATTCTGTAAAGAGCTCAGCTGCAAACAAATCACCTATACAGAATTCAGCTACAAACAAATCACCCTGTAGAGAGATCAGCTAGAAGAAGTTACCTTGTAGATAGTTCAGCTACAAACAATTCACCCTGTACAGAGCTCAGTTAAAAGAGGTTTCCTTGTAGAGAGTTCAGCTACAGACAAATCACCCTGTAGAGAGATCAGTTAGAAGAAGTTACCTTGTAGATCGTTCAGCTACAAACAATTCACCCTGTAAAGAGATCAGCTAGAAGAAGTTACCTTGTAGAGAGTTCAGCTACAAAGAAACCATCATGTAGATAGTTCAGGTACAAACAAATCACCCTGTAGAAAGATCAGCTATAGAAGAAATCACCTTGTAGAGAGTTCAGCTACAAAGCAACAATCATGTAGAGAGTTCAACTACAAACAAATCACCCTGTAGAAAGATCAGCTATAGAAGAAATCACCTTGTAGAGAGTTCAGCTACAAAGAAACCATCATGTAGAGAGTTCAGCTACAAACAAATCGGCCTGTAGAGAGATCAGCTAGAAGAAATTACCTTGTAGAGAGTTCAGCTACAAAGAAACCATCATGTAGAGAGTTAAGCTGCAAACAAATCACCTGTAGAAAGTTAAGCTACAAACAAATCTCCCTGTAGAGAGGTCAGCTAGAAGAGTCACCTTGCAGGGAGTTCAGTTACAAAGAAATAAACCATGTAGAGAGTTCAGCTGCAAACAAATCACCTGTAGAGAGTTCAGCTAGAAACAAGTCACCCTGTAGAGAGATCAGCTAGAAACAAGTCACCTTTTAGAGAGTTCAGCTAGAAGAAGTCACATTGTAGAGCTACAAAGAAACTACCATGTAGAGTTCAGCTGCAAACAAATCACCCTATAGAGAACTCAGCTACAAACAAATCGCCCTGTAGAAAGATTAGCTAGAAGAAGTTACCTTATAGGGAGTTCAGCTATGAACAGATCACCCTGTAGAGAGTTCAGCTACAAACAAATCACCCTGTAGAGAGTTCAGTTACAAAGAAACCACCATGTAGAGAGTTCAGCTGCAAAAAAAATCAATCACTCTGTTGAGAGTTCAGCTAGAAGAAGTCACCTTGTAGAGAGTTAAGCTGCAAATAAATCACCCTGTAGAGAGTTCAGTTACAAAGAAACCACCATGTAGAGAGTTCAGCTGCAAAAAAAATCAATCACTCTGTTGAGAGTTCAGCTAGAAGAAGTCACCTTGTAGAGAGTTAAGCTGCAAATAAATCACCCTGTAGAGAATTCAGCTACAAACAAATCACCCTGTAGAAAGATCAGCTAGAAGAAGTTACCTTGTAGAGAGTTCAGCTACAAAGAAACCACCATGTAGAGAGTTCAGCTGCAAACAAATCAACTGTAGAGAGTTCAGCTAGAAACAAGTCACCCTGTAGAGAGATCAGCTAAAAACAAGTCACCCTGTAGAGAGTTCAGCTAGAAGAAGTCACATTGTAGAGAGTTCAGCTACAAAGAAACTACCACGTAGAGAGTTCAGCTGCAAACAAATCATCCTGTAGAGAGTTCAGCTAGAAGAAGTCACCTTTTAGAGAGTTCAGCTACAAAGCAACCACCATGTAAATAGTTCAGCTGCAAAAAACTCAATCACCTTGTAGAAAGATCGGCTAGAAGAAGTTACCTTGTAGAGAGTTCAGCTACAAAGAAACCACCATGTAGAGAGTTCAGCTGCAAACAAATCACCTATAGAGAGTTCAGCTAGAAACAAGTCACCCTGTAGAGAGTTCAGCTAGAAGAAGTCACATTGTAGAGAGTTCAGCTACAAAGAAACTACCACGTAGAGATTTCAGCTGCAAACAAATCATCCTGTAGAGAGTTCAGCTAGAAGAAGTCACCTTTTAGAGAGTTCAGCTACAAAGCAACCACCATGTAAAGAGTTCAGCTGCAAAAAACTCAATCACCTTGTAGAAAGATCGGCTAGAAGAAGTTACCTTGTAGAGAGTTCAGCTACAAAGAAACCACCATGTAGAGAGTTCAGCTGCAAACAAATCACCTGTAGAGAGTTCAGCTAGAAACAAGTCACCCTGTAGAGAGTTCAGCTATATAGAAGTAGTCACATTGTAGAGAGTTCAGCTACAATGAAACTCCCATTTAGAGAGTTCAGCTGCAAACAAATCACCCTGTAGAGAACTCAGCTACAAACAAATATGCAGTGTAAAAAGATCAGCTAGAAGAAGTTACCTTGTAGAGAGTTCAGCTACAACGAAACCACCATGTAGAGAGTTCAGCTACAAACAAATCACCTGTAGAGAGTTCAGCTAGAAACAAGTCACCCTGTAGAGAGATCAGCTAGAAACAAGTCACCTTTTAGAGAGTTCAGCTAGAAGAAGTCACGTTGTAGAGAGTTCAGCTACAAAGAAACCACCATTTAGAGAGTTCAGCTGCAAACAAATCACCCAGTAGAAAGTTCAGCTATGAACAGATCACCCTGTTGAGAGTTCAGTTAGAAACAAGGAATCCTGTAGAGAGATCACCTAGAAGTATCGCCTTGTAGAGAGTTCAGCTACAAACAAATCACCTGTAGAGAGTTCAGCTACAAACAAATCACCCTGTAGAGAGATCAGCTAGAAGAAGTCACCTTGTAGAGAGTTCAGCTATAAAGAAACCACCATGTAGAGAATTAAGCTGCAAACAAACACCCTGTAGAGAACTCAGCTACAAACAAATCGCCCTGTAGAAAGATCAGCTAGAAGAAGTTACCTTGTAGAGATTTCAGCTACAAACAAATCACCCTGTAGAGAGTTCAGCTACAAAGAAACCATTCTGTATAGAGCTCAGCTGCAAACAAATCACTTGTACAGAATTCAGCTACAAACAAATCACCCTGTAGAGAGATCAGCTAGAAGAAATTACCTTGTAGATAGTTCAGCTACAAACAAATGTTAGAAGAAGTTACCTTGGAGAAAGTTCAGCTACAAAGAAACCATTTTGTAAAGAGCTCAGCTGCAAACAAATCACCTGTACAGAATTCAACTACGAACAAATCACCCTGTAGAGAGATCAGCTATAAGAAGTTACCTTGTAGATAGTTCAGCTACAAACAAATCTCCCTGTAGAGAGATCAGCTAGAAGAAATTACTTTGTAGAGAGTTCAGCTACAAAGAAACCACCATGTAGAGAGTTCAGCTGCAAAGAAATCACCCTGTAGAAAATTCTGCCAGAAACAAATTGCCCTGTAGAAAGTTAGATCAGTTAGAAGAAGTTACCTTTTAGAGAGTTCAGCTACAAAGAAACCATTCTGTAAAGAGCTCAGCTGCAAACAAATCACCTATACAGAATTCAGCTACAAACACATCACCCTGTAGAGAGATCAGCTAGAAGAAGTTACCTTGTAGATCGTTCAGCTACAAACAATTCACCCTGTAGAGAGAGCAATTAGAAGAAGTCACCTTGTAGAGTGTTCAGTTACAAAGAAACCACAATGGAGATTTCTGTAATCAATATAATATTATGTGACCGGATTTGCGAAAAGGGGTCTTCCACACACATTCAATTCCGTAACCGTTGGAGACCATAACTCAGTGTTCAAGTAACATATTAACCTGAAAATTTCACCACGTATTCAGGTATAGTGGTGCTCACCACTGTCCAAAATTCAAAGCAATAGCTCTTTCCAATCTGAAGTTATCAATTGTCAAAGTTGGCAAATTGGATGTGTGTGGAAGACCCCTTTTCGCAAATCCGGTCACATATGTATTATACAGTATATATAATTTGTACATTTACGGATAAAATATTTAAAGTACATCTACTTCATCTTTTCTTCTTCCTGTAGTAAAGAAAAAAACATAGGTTAAAAAAGTCCCAAAGCTGGCCATAGGCCGGCTTTGGGGTATACAAATACAAAAAGAAATGAAATCTAATCCAAAACAGCCAAGCTGTAAAAAAAGTGTGCGGCCCTCAGAAAGGCTATGGTGAAAAAAGATGTGAAATCCCAAGGTGGCGGCCAAGAAATGGCTGTGATGGTAGGTTAATGGTAAAAATTTTAATAATGACAATTTAGGTAAATTTTGTGAAGCGGCACAAAAATTCACCTGAATTGTCGTTATTAAAATTTTTACCATTAACCTACCATCACAGCCATTTCTTGGCCGCCACCTTGGGATTTCACATCTTTTTTCACCATAGCCTTTCTGAGGGCCGCACACTTTTTTTACAGCTTGGCTGTTTTGGATTAGATAATATATAATACAGCATTAAACACTTACAGGTGGACGGATATAAAATTTAAAAAATTTCTAAAACTCAAACTTTAATCTCACTGCCTGACTGACCACATTCGCAAGGCTCGAGGTCAAATGAAGCAGCGCACGGTCACCATTTTATGCTACAATAACAAACTCACCATTGGGATGTGCCTTTTGGGGTTCCAACAAGTGTAGGCCCTCTGCGCCTTGTCTTATCTTTTCCTTACGAAACCATATCGAGGCATTAATTTTCCATATCAACACTTTCTTTCAGCAGCATATTTAGATGCCACAGAATTATTTCAGAGCTGGATTTCAGAAGCACTTTAGTCCCGGTGCTACTACATATATGTGATATACTAGCTAGATATCTGCAACTCCGCGGTTGGGGTCCCGTTCGCGATAGGTTTGTGACCACGCCCATCAAATAAGGATCTAGGTGGACTAATAGCAATAGAGTATGGAGACAACACCTCTTAACAGTCTAGCTACTGTATTTACTTATCAGTAAACAAGATGACCTCACTCCTTATTGATCTAGCTAGCTGCCTGACTTGAGATATACTCTAATACAACAGTCACTATGCTGTACAATAAACCATAGAAAGAAAGTAGTGATAAACAAGATGCCATGACGAGAATGATGGTATTACAACATACATAGTTATGTGGGAAAATCCCTATTGGCATTGAACAGATGGTGGTAACATGCCAATGTAGGAATTTTCCTGCATAGCTATGTTGTAATAGCTCCACGTTCATTCATATATCTTGTTTCACTACTTTTAATCGCTAAAACCCTACTTAATTCTTTTAATTGCACTAGTATTAATACATATATACCTCCCATGTATTTCTCAACTGGCTCTATCCTGTATCTCCCAATGATAACACAGGTCACCTTCAACTCTGAGAACAGTTTAGTATTCATACAAGCTGAGTGAAAGGCATGGTCTGCCAAACTGGATGGAATATACCATGTGACACAAACACATCCAGGTGTCATCAGTGAGGGTAAACTTTCACCAGCATCAAGGTAAAGAATCCCACCAAGAAATTTCAAACAGAAAACTTTCAGTTCATTGACAGTCATAGATTTCACTTTTGCTTGCACTTCAGTAGTTGCAAGTTTGTCCCCGTCATAAACTTTGAGGTTTCTCTTTACCAGACTTTCCAGCTTTATATTAAAATAAGTCTTTTCATAATTCTTGACAGAATCAATTAAAGATTGATTTTTTGATAAGGATGCTAAGTATTCAACTAAATCCAAGTTAAAACAATTGTAGTATGGTGAGTTCCGAAGCTTTTTAAATAGAATATCCATTGATGTTGCACTGTCAAGTTCAAGTGACTCAGGGTGTACCTGTTTAGAATACAATTCACACCATCCTTTGATTGTATCAACATCCATTCTCTGGAGTTCAGCAAAACACTTGTCACTCAACTGTGTATAAGCAATCAGTATGGCTGTGCTGGGTGAAAATTCCAAAGGACGAGATTCTAAAATGTAAAATACAATTATGTGATGCACTGTAAGTATAACAAATATAGACTACTAAATTTCTTTAACGTGAATGGCTGAGTGAAAACCCGTCACGTTCATAAAATTCTGCTATATAATACTGTATTGAAATACATTGGGTAAAATACACGTGTCACAAAAAATACGCACATTTTTAATTATTTTAATTTACAGTGAAACAAAGTAAAAATAAATAAAAGATACACGGCATCAGATTTTCCTGTTCATGGAGAATAAGGATATCTCTGTTTTGTGTTCATACATTGCTTGTTTATGATGTTTATCATCATCAATGATTTTTTTAATTGAATCTTTTTTGTGCACTCGAAGGAATAGGTTTCTTCCTCATTTTTGGCCAATTATCCCCTTCCCACATTTACAGGTCTGTAGCTGCACAGTGCAACTATTCATAACTTACAAATGATCTCCAAGATATTTTATAATTGGCACAAGCGATGATTTATGTATTAGCCCTAGGGCTCTACAATATACATACGTACATATGTACCTATTTTAGTCATACTGAGGTATTAACAAGGTCACAATACTATATACTGAACTGTGATACCAAAGTATCGAAAATACCGAATACTGTACAGAGGGAAATTTTGGTGAATTTGGTGGTTCGCTACAAATTTGTCAAAGTTTAACCCGCCAATTACTCGTAGCGCCTGAGATTAGCATCTATATAGCTATAGATTTAGCTTGCTATTTGCCAAAATTTATCCTCACCAAAGTTTCCCTCTATATGGTATATCATAGTGGTTAATAGTAAAATAAAATTAGATTTTGTGGCATCAAAATAAACTGTGTGTTTACAGAATGGGTAGCTGTGTTTTTGCCTTGCCACTTACTATTCAACATTTGTTGTACAGTATCAATTTAAGGGCAATAATACCAAGGTATTATTTTAAAAAATATACTGATTAAAGGTTTTGGCAATACCGCAAAGCCCTAATTGTTTCACATAATATCAACAACATTCATTATGAGCTCTGTATTGAGAATCAATACGATGCCTTGGTATGGTTCCCTGGCAAAAAGAGGACTGTGACCATTTAATTGAAGATAAAAAGAATGGCAAAGCGTAGAGGCAAAAATTCTTTGGAACCACAAAAGGCACATCTCATGACCTCACCCATGATTTTGTAGCTGTGGTGTAAAATGGTGGCCGTGCGCTGCTTCATTTGGCCTCTAGCCTTGCGACTGTGGTCAGGCAGGTAGTGATGTAAACAGACCAAAAATTTTGTGAACTACAAAGTATAAAATTTGTGACAGTTTGCTTATGCGAAGATTTGTGGCATGTATTGCTTTGTTAGATCACTGTCATGGATGTGAATATACATGTGTGTGTGTGTGTGTACATTGGTATATGTGATTATGCAGTGAGCAGCATACCATCAAAAGAATATGCCTGTAAGCTTTTCTGATTCCCTAACTGATGTTCAGCTGGTACTGGTTGCTTGCTGTCAGTAATACTATCAGGATCATCTGTGAAGGAGAAAATAATTAACAACCTTTACCGAGCTGTTAAGTTCACGTAGTTCATGTGCACATACAGTTCAGAGATAGGTTTCAATAAATTTCATATTGCTTGCATGTACTCCAATACATCCAGCAAACAGTTACATCTAAGTCTTTATGTAGCTGTTTAGAACATGAAAAACACACTAAATGTAGTAAATTAAAATGTAGCAAATGGCATATCCTGTGCAATGTGGCCTGATCCTATTGCTACTAGTCATATGCTGGGTAAGATATTAGACACTGAAACATACTGTACAGTAAGGAATGAGTAAAATTTAGCTTAGGAATATAAACACTGCGATATATATATAGCAAGTGGTAATATAGCTATAGCTTAGGCTTTACAAAAACTGATACTTATCAGGGGTTAATCTAGGGGGGAGGGCACAGGCCCCCCCTGCGTTAGCCATTGCCCCCCCTGCGTTAGCCATTGCCCCCCCTGCGTTAGCCATTGCCCCCCCTGCGTTAGCCATTGCCCCCCCTGCGTTAGCCATTGCCCCCCCTGCGTTAGCCATTGCCCCCCTAGGTTCATACCTAAAGCCTTGAGAAATGGAAAGGTTTAATTGATCCCAAAGTTGTATAATCCAATGGTCAATATTCAATGGCATCACTGTAAAATTTCACCAAAATTGAGTATATTTACACCTAAATTTTCAACATTTTCCTGGGGGCACCCCCTAGAATTCGAAATGACTTACTTCACCCCCTCTAGGTTAATATTCTGGGTTGAGCCCTGCTTATATTTACCATGCAGCCATTTCACCAGATACACAACAATGCTACAAAAAAGCTCAATGCGACTCAGTGAATATAAAATAGAATGCATACCAAACCCTGAGTTTGCCAATCTTAGAAGAGTTAGCTAGTGCTCTCCATGCTCTTAACATCCTGTCACCTACATTATAGTGCTAAAGAAACTAGAACACTTCTATGTACAAAATCCATGCCCTAGTGACTCTACTAAATTTGGTCAGATGATAGGTACGTAGGCTTGATTTCATTTCATTGACAAAAGAAAAAGACTTAATTATGTACCAATTTCATGACTAGCTGCAACTAAAAAGAAAAGGAAGATTACAAAAAGAATGCATGGCTTACTAAAGTGTGTAATCTGTTAATGCACAATGTATTGTCATATGATCATCACTGTTGAAGGCAAAAACATTTTTGCTTATTATGTTTTGTTCTGGCTCTCCACGAGGAGCAGCATGACATGTAATTACGTGATCCATATATGATCCACTGAATACAGATACCCCTATAAGAACCATGTAGATACCAGATATTTGTGACCCTAAGGTGACCATTGTACACAGGTTCCACTGTATAGCCTATGCACTGGTTATTGTCAGTTTTAATAATTGTTGACGAGCAGTTTAGAACATGACACTCAAAAAAGTGAAGCTTAGTTTGATGTACGCCCACATTGACTATGTTGATACTGACAAAAAATGGACTGCCTGCAGCTTGTATGTTTGATGCATAGACTTTATTTGTATGGACTATGCACATACATAAATGATTTATCTCACAAAACATCTGAAATAGTTACCTGGTAGCTTCTTCCTGATAATGTCTGCTAGATAAGTCAATTGGACCTTCTCCAATGCGCTAACCAAAATATCCCAACTGATGTTACGACGGCTCAGCCACTTTTCAAACATAAACCTGCAACGAAGGGGTGTGTCTGAGGTAGCAGCTCTGATGTGACTTAGTTCTGCAGTATTTCCATCCAGTAGTTCTGCTCCTAGTTCTTCCCATTTGTCGGCAGGAATATTGGGAATTACGTGCTGGTTCAAATCCCGGATGTCAGGATGACCAGTACCTATGTATAAACCAATATGTCATGATCCAACTTTAACCTGTGACATGTTTTTAAACAGGAAGCATACAAGTCAAGAATTATTCATCCGTTATTGTTATAGTTATGAGACTTCAGTGACCAAACACATGACACAGATGATGCAGTTACACCATGAAAGCAGTGCAATGATTGCTCTGATGTATGGAGAAGATTGTATTTGGATGAAGGAGGGCCACCGTTTAAAACAGCACTGGTAACAAGATTAAGATACTAATACAGCACGCAAACACCCTAAAACAGTCATAAATTTTATACTGTTAAATTATTTAGTCAACGCTAAAAGTTAAAGTGTAGCTAACAGTGAAACTACCATCTTAGAGTGTCTCTATGTAGATGACTGATTCAGTCACTGGTCATGAACTACATCACAAGGGTGTAGTTAGCTATCCATACATGCAGAATTCTTTAGGGGGTGGGATTTGCAGATTATATATAGCAATTAATTTTGAATGCCACAGTTTTGAAATGGGTTGATTGATATAAAAACTGATCAGCAGCAAAACAGCATCTTAAATAGTTAACCAGTTTAATATCAGATTGACCTGGTGGAAACCAGTAAAGTTTTAAACTAGGCCATAACATATTTTCATCAATTAGTATAGGTAATCACACACACACACTTGAGTGCAATTTTGGCTGTTACAAGCATAAATATTCCCTAATTGCTTGAATGCGTGTGATTGCCTACTAATCTCATAGTGACCACCCTTCATGCAGACAACCTTAGCAACTGTTACTAAGTAATAGAAATTCAAAAATAAAATAAATAAATAACCACTGCAATATGGCACCAAAGCATTGTTAACCTTAGCAATGGTTATCTAACAACTGCTACTAAGCAACCATACTGTTGCTATGCAATAGGGCATCTATCACTATCGTAGCATCAGTAGTCAATAGAATCACTCCATGCTGTCGGATTAACAGTGCAATTACAAGGTTGCAATTTGAGATTAATTTCAATCCCTGCTCCCTACTATTGGAGTTAACAGGAATTTACTAGAAACTACATACTACCTGCATATGCTAAAAATTTTCCTGGTTGAGGAGACTGGGCGTCCAAAAGTTTCCGTGAATATTTTAGAAACTGTATTTACAGAAGGTTTTAAGGATAATTGAAAGTTCTGGGATAGTTAGTAAAGAAATTAAAGAGTACTTGTCGAAAAATCTTGAAGGAAAGGTGATAAGAAGGTACATTTAATTTGCGAGAAATCTTGGTTCGAAAGCCATGATTTGTTCTGTAAGTCATAGTTTCACAGCTACAATCTGGAAATTCCTTACACAGTACCCCTATGAACCTGTCAACAATATATGTGTGTTTCGGCCCATTAGTATTGCTAACTTTCGAGACGCTATGAACAACTCCCCATGCTTCAGGACCAATCCCGGTTAAAGTATGGGGCGTAGTGTTAACATCTCAAAAGTTAGCAATGCTAATGGGCCGAAACACACATATATTGTTGACAGGTTCATAGGGGATACTGTGTAAGGAATTTCTAGATTGTAGCTGTAGCTGTGAAACTATGACTTACAGAACAAATCATGGCTTTCGAACCAAGGTTTCTCGCAAATTAAGGCTATTTTAGTGTACCTTCTTATCAACTTTCCTTCAAGATTTTTTGACAAGTAGTCTTTACTAACCATCCCAGAACTTTCAGTTATTCTTAAAACCTTCTGTAAAGACAGTTTCTAAAATATTCAATTTTTTGGATGCCCAGTCTCCTAAAGCAGGAAAATTTTTAGCATACGCTGGTTAGTGTGCAGATTATAGTAAATTTGTGGAATACCCTATGTATGGAAAAATAAATCACTAGAGAAAGGGGTCCGCAACTCCCAACCTCATACAGCCCTCTTTGAAATCTTGCTGAAATCTCTGCTTTTGAAATCTAAAATCTCTGAAAATTGTTGTAAAGTTCCATATATTTCCTGTATATTTCTGTATTTTCAGTGTCACGCATGCTACATCCAGCATCCCCACAAGCTTACAGAGCACTTGAGCCATGTACGTATTTCCCGTATAACTAAGTATCACATGATGCTATTATTCTGGATATCTAAAGATTTAAATCTTGCCATAATTGCTTGAAATCTTGTAAAATCGCAGATTTGAAATCTCGTACAGGATTTTTCGGAGTTGCGGACCCCTTGAACTAGAGATAAGTACTGTACCCCAACACCATTGATTGTAATTACTGTGTACGTACCTGTATGCAGTACTGTTAAAATGATAATCAAAATACCAGTAATCACATAGTCTAAATCTTTGGAATGAAATACTCTCTCTATAAACATTTTGTAACTGCCAACCAAAACTCATACTCACAGGTTAAAAACATCATTGCCCTGCAAAGCATCAGTCTGTTGTTTATTGTTTGACTTACTTCCAACATTGTAGGGTCCAGATGAGATGGAAGACTTCTTCTTCTTCTTTCCTTTCGGCATTCCTAATAATAAATGTCTCCTGATCCCAATGAAGAGTCGGGTAAGAAATAGCTAGCTAACACGGCACAAACTGTTTCAGTATTCTTCAACTATTTAGTCCGGCTCCGTAGGCGCTAAAATTTCTAATCGATAAGTGCCGTGACCGGGAGTCTGGCCACGCGAGACTAAGGATGATTACCCAACTATAAGTCCAGCCACTAACGAGTTGAATCACTATAATCAAACCCACAATCATATAAACTGATCACATTATAGTTCCGCCCACACAGTTCGTGACGATGACATTGATGGCACGAGGGTAACTAATGCATATGGAAAGTTGTGGATCACAGGCATTCTTACAGGTGTGGCGTAATCATGCTGAGTGTAGAATGGGACGTGACGGGACGGCAGGAACTGCAGTAAGTTTTATACTGCTGCAGCTTTTTTGAAGGCTTTTGATTGTGCCTATCACGACATAATAATGTTATTTTATTGCTAAAGCTAGCCTGTTATGGTGTTTTAGAACACTCTCTGGTTTGGTTTACTAGCTACTTGTCATGCTGCAAGCCAGCAAGTGTGTATACAGGGAGTATTTTTTTTTAATTATTATTTTTTTTGTTTTGGGGCGAGATACAGGTTGGTGTGCCACAGGGGTCAATATTGGTGGGTCCAAGGCTTGATTGGGTTATTGTTAGATTTAGCAGCAATAAAAAATAAAATAAAAAATAGTAAATTTCAGTCTAGTCTTCTTCCATAGATAATATACCTACGTGTCAGTAGGTATATTATCTATGCTATCGGTTAGCCCTTTTTATATAGCAAGTTGTTGTTGTGACCTCACCTGATGTGTCATGTAGTCCTCAACAGTAAACAGCTTATTCTTACATCCAAATATGGCTTTTACCAGAAATGAGTCAACAGTTCTTAGCAATAAACAGCTGATTCAGCTAACATCTAAAATATGGTTATGTCCAGATTCTCTCACACCTAAAATCTTCCATTCAGGGTCCTTTGTTGTCTAGTATTTATATTAATGACTTACACAATGCTGTGAAGATATGTGAACTGAATTTGCATGCAGACGATAAGGAACTGCACTGCAGCGATGTTGACTTGTCTTGTGTAGAATGTGATCTGCAGCAGGGTTTCTTTGGTCTGTAAATTCATGGCTCTGTGTCAGTCTTCTGACCCTTAGCATAAAGAAATCTAATGTAATGTTAATTGGCTCTCATCAAAAGCTGACAAATATATTGATGAACTTCTAACTTTGCATCAACATGCAGCAAATGTTCTTTAAAGGGTTTACTCTAGGATGCATTGCCTATATCACTTATGTCCCTTGCATGCCGACCTTTCTAAATTGTATCGTGTAGTCTGTACAACATTTCAAACATTCAGAGAGGCTTCATTCAAAGTTCAATAGTCCATCATTTATCACCAATCTTTCTCTGTGTGTGACTTTAACAGACTGAAAACGTTTTCATACAGCAATAAAAGTATATAAAATATTACATATACGATCTCATCTGAATGATACATTTCGCTATGCTGTAGACATCACCACATGTGCCAGCCGAAACATTCACTATTTGTTTGTTGCAAGAGTGCAAACTACTTTAGCCAAACATAGCTTTTATTTCCAAGGAACACAAACTGTATGTGTGCACATGTAGATGTAGTCTGATTAATTGTGTGTATGTATGTACGTATGTTGAGGGCGCACTGCTGAAAAGCAGTATTTTTGTACTGAAGCAGTCTCTCTTAAAATAAGAAAGAACAACTAAAGGAAATGTCTGAAGAAATGATCCTTCTGATGATTGAAACACTCTAATAGAGCATTCACCTGCGTGTTTTGTTAGCTATCCCACCAGAGACCTACATTGATCGAAAACCTGTGAATTGATGGACTAGTTAAGTCAGCAACACTGAAAGTCAGGCTGCTACTTTGAAACCATAAAGAATCAACTAATATGTACAGGTTTGCAACACATTCTAGTAGGTGGACTGTGGATTGGTTTTGGAAAAGCTTATAGGTTAATCAGCAGGTTGTTATTAAGTGTGATTAATAACCAATTAATCGGTTGGATCATGTGACCACAATACTGCTAGGCCATGAAGGGTGCACTAAAGTGCACGAGGAGGTTTGTTGGCTAGGAATTGTGCTTTCCGAAAGCATTAAGCTACAATTATACACTAACTACTTAGCTATAACTAAACTAAAACTTATGAACTTTACCACATACAGTAACTAAAGTCCAAGTCATCCTCTGAACAAAGAACATCTAGAATTGTAACACCACAGACAAATGTTGTAATAGCTGATGCCTAGCTAACTTTGGAGACCATTCTTAATTGTGGTAAAATATGAGCAATAGAGTGTTGATAGGGAAAATGGAGACTAAATTGCAATAGTCTGAGTCACAAACTAGTACTCGAACTAGTAGAGGAAAGAAATCCCATCAGCCCAACAAGTTGTTGATCACCTTATAAAATGCTTGTACGTAGTTGACTAGTTCTAGATTCAAGTCAATTCAAAGTTTCTAGCTTGTTGGTTATGCTGCTAAGTCTAGCTACCGGTAGATTAAAAATAAGTCTTCATAAATGACAAATCAAGCTTAAACACTTCTATAGCTAAACTCCTGAGCACAAACATCATATTCTTCCAGTAATGTTTACCTGCAAATATATTCACAGAAGCAAACACCATACCTGCAAATGAGCTGCCGTTTTGTTGAGGCCACACCTCTTTGTTAATTTTCTTTGAATTTCTGGTAATATTTTCATTTATATGTTGACCCTACTGCCTTACATGCTTGAAATTTAACCAAAAATAATAAATTAACCACATAGGGTACAAAGTCTATATATGATCTAGCTATGAATAGGGCATAGGCTAATTTCAAATCAGAGCACCCGGTAATACCACCTGCAACTATTCCTGGGCCCACGCTAATACAAAATGGAGTGTGGTTTATAATGTATAATGGTATATCCTGTCTGCATGCCAAAATTGTGTGACTGGGACAAGAAGCAGAAATTCAATTTGCAATGACTTTGCATGATAGGCTCAAATTTCTTGGGCCTGGAACTGTGATCCAGCAGCTGGCCAATCAGAATCGAGGAGTTGCATATTATTTGTTTAAAAACATTCAAAAGTGCCTAGGAGTAATGCAAAACTTGATTTGCTAGAGAAGTACCTTTCTTATTTTACAGTGTTAGTAAAAATAATGTTTCATTTCTGTGAAAAAAGCTTTACAATTTTTCAGTTTATAGGGTAAGATTGGAGGACATGCATGACTTGACTACAAAGTACAAACACCTTCAACAACTCAAGTGAAAACCAGTACAACAAATCAAAATGCCTGCTTTTCGAATACGTTCATATTCTATGAATGATACGATCATGCAACTCTTTGATTCTGAATGTCCAGCTAATATTTCGGCTGGATCACAAAGAACTCAATTAAGCACTGTCACTTTGGATTTTGTGCTGCTAGCACAAGCCCAGCTCAGTACAAGACTATAAATAATGTTTAGCTAGCAAGTTCTAAAATCTGGTACTGTACACTGCTCAGGTGAGAATAGAAATCACCATGGGGTCCACAATGCTGTATAAGATTAGATTTTGCAAGATTTACGTCAGGACAAGCTATGTGAACTCAATGTCCAATTAGTTAGATTTGTTATAAATATATGACATAGCAAAATGTAGGTCTTTTCTTGGAAAATATAATTTATATGTAGCTCACATGGGGTAATGCACAGATTTTGCTTTCCATATGCCAGCATGATCTGTACTGGAGTACAATCAAGGACACATGCAGTCCCAGAAGCTTAGCAAATTTTGCATTCTATTTTGCGATTGCATGCTAGGCTAAAGCAATCACATAGGCGGCGGAAAGGGGAAAGCAAGGGGGCTGTAGCCCCCCTCGATCTGCTCAGAAAGATATCACGCGAAATTATCCTTCTCGGAGTGGGGCTGAAAACCGTGATCAAGATCGAGATACTCTAATAGAGCAGTCACTCTAATAAAGCAATCACAGTATTAGAGCAGTGTGTAGCGAGCTATGTAAGGATTTTATGCAGTTTATCAGTATAAATTCGTAGCTGGTGAGGTGGGCAGCTATTGTCAGTAGTTGAACCAACTGACCTTTTTTTTTTGGTTTCACCTTACCAAACCAGAGACAATGTAGATCGTTTCCATAAGTCTGGGTCAGCCCAGCCCCCCCCCTCATATCAACTATTTCCTCCACCCCTGAGCAATCATGGCACATTAATTGCATTTAATGTACATGTAACTATAGTTAAGAGAAGTAACTACTTTATTCACTGCTTGATATGCATATAGGATCTGACACAGACATCATTGATACATTTGAATTTGAAATGCTCCATAAGAATAATAATTCTCTTGGCAGATCTTTATACCTCCAATGAGTATTGCATAATATCTGATGCTTAGCAGGGGAAGATCCAAGGGGGTTTCTGAGGTTTCCAGAAACTTGTAAAGTGCATATTCCGGCAACTAAAATTGATTTGCAAAGGTATCAAAAGGTTCAGATTGAAATACTCTAATAGAGCAGTCAGGTTTTTTTTTAATTTTAAAAATTACTTAGTTTACCTCTACCAACACAGTAAACATCATATATCAGAGTGTCTATAAGAACTGGGGGCATTCCCGAAGACCCCCAGAATGGCATCTAAGTCTGTTGCATGCCTCAAACTTCACACATAGTTCCACCTCTTAATTCTTTTAGCCTACTCCTGATAGTATATATAACAGCAGAAGCTAGCACAAAGAAGCTTATATCAATTATAATTCCTAACAAATGTTTAGAATATCAGCTTTTTAGTGGAATCATTACCAAATTCAATCTCAGAAGACGTTCATAATTTTCTTCCCACTAGATTTAACAACAGAAAAATTGGAAACCTGTCACCAAAATTCCTGGAGCCACCCTTACTTAGCTATGTGTATCACTTTTACATTTGTACTTTTGAGGGGGAGAGGAGATGTCAAGAAGAGTGGCTACAGTTGAAATTAATTTTGCTTATTAGCATGCACAATTTCATATTGAATGTATTATTGCATATGCTCATAGTAGAGTTCATACAGGCAAAAATCTTCATCCTATGAAAGTCCAATTTCATATTGGCTAGTGTGTAAGTATAATAGCCAAATTAAGCAACTAAACTTTTGAAACCATGCAATTCACTTTCAAATATATAGTTGAACACTTGTGACTGGATTTGTGAAAAGGAGTCTTCCACACACATCCAATCCTATGGAGTTGGAAGACCATAACGTAGTGTTCAGAAACATATATTAACTGGAAACTTTCTTCATCCCATTTAGGCAATGTTATAATGCTTACTACTGACCAAAAATTTCCAGTCAATAACTTTTTTCAATCTGAAGCTATGGATTGTCAAAGTTGGATTAGATACATGTGGAAGACCCCTTTAAATCTGGTCACATTTGTTAAAAAATAGAACCATATTGTGATTAAGAATTATATAGATCTCTTATAGCCATAGTGGAAAACAATGTTACTAGAATTACCTCAATAAAATAACACCCATACAAATGCAACCCACAAAGAGTTTTTGATGAAAAAGGAGCAGCCATATTCTGGTATACTTACATAGATATAATTTGTCCTACTACCATAATTTGCATTTTTTTCGTTGTAATATAATTTTCGTATGCAAAATTTGTACGAAAATTTCTTGCATGAAAATTTTTATGCAAGATTGAACTACTCAAATAGAGCAGTCATTTACGTAAATCATATGAAAATGTTTTTACACGAAAAATTTTTGCATGAAAATAAAGCGAATTACGATATTATAGTAAAGTACAGTTCCTGAATTAAGTCTGCTTAAACATATAGGATTTTGGGTTATGATGGCCAAGTACTGGTTAATAGAGGAGAGGGAGGGTTGCAGCCCCATTAGCCTCCTCCTTACCCAACACCTAAACTACCTCTGCTGTTGACTAGTAGGTGTACTTTAACACTTATATAACATTAATTTTGTGTTTTAATGTCAAGTATTTTAGGTTACTCTGATGAATTCTAATATATTTCCTGTCCATGCATTTACTGTCAGTTCTAAAATGTTCTGTTATTCTGTATTCTTTCATCATTTTTGGGTTTTTTCTTGCATACTGTACAGGCTCATGCAAAACCAATTTTGGAAAAATTTCAGCTCATGTGCCAGTGTGCTGTCAAGTTCACATTTGAGTTATCCCTGCAATTTAAAAGATAAAGGTCCAAGCTTATATTAATAAAAATGTTTTAATGCATACAGTTTGCTATGATTGTGACCAGTTAAACAATCTAGTATGGCTTGAATCTTGTAATGGATAATGGAAATGAATTACCTGCCTGCATGCAATTGGAGGCCGGAAAACAGAAAATTAATTTTGACTTGTGCAGTCATGTCTCTGGACTATATAACCAGGGGCGGATCCAGGGGGGGTTCAAAGGGTTCATGGAACCCTCCTTTTGAAAGAGCCACTCTTACTCGAGATACTCTAATAGAGCAGTCAAGATCGAGATCCTCTAATAGAGCAGTTACAGTATTCTTAAGAGGAGCAGTGTAGCAGGCTATGTGTGGAGTTATAAATAAGGAAATATAGTTGGTGAGGGTATCTATGGTGAGGGAAGCTATTGTCAGCAGGTCATGACTTTTTTTTTTTGGTCTTCAACTTACAGCCAGGCTAAAGTTGCAATTCCAGAGTGGAACCCCCCTTTTAAAAAGTCTGGATCCGCCCCTGATATATTACCTGTTTCCAAAGGTAGCCTATAGTCTAGGGTCTAAGTTACAGTTTAAAATATTGGGTTTATTAATTTTTATTTAGTATTTTTAACACAACTACCTATCACTGTACATGATATGATTTAGTTTTCTAACTATATAGCCTGCTATGCTCACTGTCGCTGCTTTCAGTACAAGAATGCGTGATTATATTCTTGCAATTTTGCCTGTATAGAAAATCTAAGAATCTTATTGTCACTCAAAACATCAGCAGCTACAATTAAATAATAAACAATAAGTTTCTTGGTATAAATCCATTTGTTAGCGATTTTAATTGTTAAGAAAATTTTTGAAATATTTTGAAAACTGGACCCTGCGCCAAACAGCATCACCCTAAACATGAAAATTCTATTTGTTTCATGTGTGACAATATGGGTGGTTTTCCAAAATTCGGTGACATATAAGATCGTTTTGTATTGATTGGATTATGCGACTGAATTTGACAAAACTCGACTTTGCTTCATTAGTAGATATGGTAATCATTGAGGTAATCGTTGTGTAGTACCTTCACAATTGCCTAAAGCTGTGCAAATGAAATTTGCACCAATTACTCATCCATTTATTAGCTATCACTCTGTGAGTGACAAGTTTCTGATGCCCAAAATATGTGCTTTTTTGAGCAGCTTTAATCATGTGGGTAATAATATTACTGGTGGTAATAATACCAGTGGCCCATCCTTGCACTAAAATCACTCCCAAACAAAGGAGAACATGACTGGCCACGGCCCAGAGGCTTCCCAGCTGACTACATGCTATTCCAGCACAGCCATGGCCATTGAATGGCACCAAACTTAGTTAGCATAAAAGGAATAAAATTGAGCATAATGAAGAGACTTTGAGAGAAATTCTGAATAGAATAATGAAGGAAAATTGGAACACAATTCCCAAGCCTACCCAAAATGATTTAAGAAATTTCCACAGTAAAACAATAAGAAGTGTTATATCCCTACTGTGCTCAAGATACCATAATGAAAATGCACAGTAGGGATATAACACTTCTTATTGTTTTACTTTATCGTGCACTACTCCAGCTTGTTTCAGTACTTTCTATCGATGTGCTACTCTAATTCAAAATTCCAATTTTTTGTGTAGCTACTTGTTGTTAACTTTTTTGTAAAATAAAATTATTATGACTGGTGAACCCACACATACAAAAAGAAAGAAATGGTGCCACGCACCTCAATTATCAGTTATTGTCTGAAAAGTGAAGTATCCATTATGTATCATTGTCAGCTATGTCCAACCAATACGAGTCAAGAACTGTTCGAAAAGCACATCTGGAATCAAAGTAGCTACTATAAAAAATAATATGGACGATTTCCATTACAAAAAGAAGCCATCATACATTACCACCACATTGACACCTTTTGCTGTCAGCAAAGATGAATGGGACACAAAGGAGGACACTGGGAAGTCCATGAAGAATGCATTATATGTACTGCAGTATGCCAAAAGGTGCTTGTCCGGCTGAAGCAACATCGAACAGTGAAAAAATCAAACCCGTAGCCTTAGGCCGTTATTGAGTTAAACTTGTCTGAAGACATCAGTCAGTCATCAGTCAGTAGAAAATTCCATTTGATAATTTTTTAAATTTCTTGTTGAAGAAAGCGTTCAGGTCGATTTGAAGGCTTGTTTAGGTTTAGCTTTACCTAACCAATATTGCTTCATCGTCGTCAAGGAAATGTGAGGCTGGTTTTTGGTAGTCTGGCCATGAGAGACTTGGATTTTGGGCAATGCTTTTTCAAGGCCCATGCCCAAACTTTTGTGGTCCCTACTATACAGTAATGTCGTGCTGTATGATATATATTATGCTCTTCACAGCCTTCAATGTTCACATTATGTTCCCAGCTATAGGTCAACAACATTTCTTGCAATATTAATCATGATCAGCGAATACTCTACGTATTAGAATATTTCATTACAAAGCAACTGTTCTATATAATAGAGAGTATCGATCTAAGGAACTACATACTGTACAATGCATTTGAGTGTTTTGAGTGCTCCACTGCAGTTTGCATTATTCACTGCTGTTCTATTAGGATTTAGGAAATATCAATCTATTTTCCAGAATTAAATATAATATAAGCTCCATATATAGTTCAAAATTTCTTATATGCTAGCATAGTACTCTAGCCATTAATTTTATGCCTTTTATTATGCTGGGATTGCTGGCATGGTGTATATTTACAGGCTTATATATGTATGTTATTTAGCAGTATCTACCCCAACCCTCATTGTTGTATCATTTAGGACAAACAAACACATAGAGAAAGTTTTGACTCCTCAACCTTGACATGCTCATTGACAGTAATGATTTTACATACGTATAAGTACATCAAGTACAAAAGATTAAATGCATCAAATCAGGTACAAAGAGAACAAGTCATTCTCTACGTCATCAAAGTTAAAATGCTACACACACTACAAAAAATTACTGCTGTATCAGGTGAAAACTACAGGTGAAAACTACAGGGTAAAGTGTTTTACAAAACTATGAAAACATTCTAAGAGTTAAATATCTTGGGTATGCATTATGTCACACAAAGTAATCGTTGTCCAAAAAACTAGTCAGAATCATTGCCAGACATGGCAGTTGTAGCAACTGAAGATTCATCTTCATAGTATGGCATTGGTTTGAAAACTTCTTTATCACTTTGGTGTTGGCCAGTAAAAGAAGAATTGTAGGTAGGGTTGTGAAAACTAAGTCCACTGGTATCATGGATTCCATTTGGACCTTCACTTATCTTATATTTCCTACTCACATTATGATACTTGAAATATGCCATTCCGAAAACCACTACTATAATAATGGCTATTCCAATCAGCACAGTTGGTATTACAATAGCAATGACTGGGGTGTCTTCTGACTGCTGTAGTTCCAGATTCTCAGAATGATTATCAATTTCTTCTGGTCCACAAAATTGTATGTCACCATTTTCATCCAAACAGCAAAAACTGCATGGCTTACTCTTTAGATTGACACAAGTAAAGGTGGAGTTCTTACCACAAGGATGAGGATTGTTGGCACATTCATCATAGTCCACACAATTGCCTGTTATTGTATCAACATAACAACCTTCAATACAATGTTGACAATTTTCAGTATATGGAGTGGTGCATTGGCAAGTATTTGTAAGGATGTCACATTCTCCACCATGAGGACAAGGGTGGTTTGCACCACAGACAGTATCAGTGTGCTCACAGTATTCACCCCAGTAAGGAGCCACACACATACACTTAAATCCTTCTACTTGATCTATACAAGTTCCACTGTTCATGCACAAATTATTTTTACAGCTGTTGATGTTGACCTCACATAGTTTTCCAGTATATCCCTTTTGACAAGTACAGTTATAATCATCGAGTAAGTCAACACAACCAGTGCTCCCTACAGGATCACAAGGCATTGCAGCACATTCGTCAATCTCAGTGGAGCAGTTAGGAGGATTGTAACCTGCTTTACAATTACAAATGAAGTTATTGATACCACCTTGTCCATCTATACAACTTCCAATGGTGTTGTTGGGATCACATGAGTCACTTTCACAATAGTCTATATCAACACATGAATACCCATCTCCTGAGTAACCAAGTTCACATACACAGGACTCTTGGTCAGGATGGTGCATAAAGCAAATTGCATTTTTGTGGCATGGATTACTACTTGTGTTAGCACAAGTAGGATTGTCAGTAACTGAAATTACAAAATGTCGTAATGCTGTTAAACCCCCTTGGTCAGTAACATCCACATCAAGCAGTAAGTCATAGCTTCCAACTGTTAACTGTCTAGCTAGTATTAAATATTTACCAGATATTTCAAAGTAATTGCCAGTAGTACCTCCAGTTATTTCAAGAGTGTGGTTATCATTCAGATCTTCATCAGATACAGAAAAGGTGCCTACCACCACACCAGGATGTGTGTTGCTAGGTATTGACATGTCAGTGTAGCCTCCAAGCAGTGTTAAATTAGTTGGTGATTCGTTCATATCTTGTAAGAACACTTCAACATTTCGTACGTATGAATTATGATCTTCTTGGCTGATTTCCTCAATGAGAATACTTAGAATGAAGGATGGAGTCATTTCATAATTCAGAGCCTGTTGATTGGTTACTGAAAGATACCAATGGGAAGAGTTCCGGGAAATTACAAATGGAACATAGGTTGAAGTCAAGGTCAAGATGTAGACTGACTGGTTTATATCATTGTTAACATAGTCAGGATCTACAAAGTTAAACACACCAACAAGTACTCCTGAAGGAGTGTTTTCAGTTATAACATTAGGCAACAAACTGACATTACTAACAGGTTCATTTACATTGAGAATGTCCACCCACAAGTATGCAGTGATATTTTCTACACTATCTGAGCAACTGATCTCTAGATACACTCTATTGATTTCTTCAAAGTCAAGGGATCTTCTCGTTTGTAGGCTTTCTCCACTGAATGAAATATTAAATCCATCAGAATAAGTACTGTTGGTGATTGTACAAGTGTGAGAATCATTTGCATCTTCATCTACAACCACAATTTCTGTTACTGTTTGACCGACATTAGTATTTTCAAATATCTGTACAGTAGATGTAGTCACTAACTGTCCATCACTTGTTGTGGTAGAGTATAAAGCATCAGCAAAGATTATCTGCGTAGGAGGGTCATTTTTATCAACTACAGCCATAGAAATGTTTTCTCTGTGTACCAGTCCACCATGGTCATAACAGTCAAGTGTTATTGGGTATGATGGGGTTAATTCATAGTTGATTGTAGCATTGGTAGTAGTGAGAGCATTGTGTGTTGAATTATTGACTGTTACAAAGTAGAAAGGAAATGGTTGGGTCAATTGGCAAAAAAAAGTTTCATTAAAGTCTTGATCTTTGACGACAATAGTGGCTACAGCTGTGCCTACTGGTTGGTTTTCTGCTATTTTATAATTGGACAAAGTGATTCTATATGGTGCTTCATTTACATCTGTCACAAATATTGTTAGTGACTTAATTTCTTTTACACTGCTGTTATCAGTTACCACAACATCTAATGCCAATTCAGATGCTTGTTCAAAATCAAGATACTCTGATGTATACACCAAACCTTGCTCATCTACTCGTACATGATCAGATCTGCCTACTACAGCAAATGTGTGGCTGTCATCTTTGTCTTCATCACTGACATTTAGTCTACCAATCATTGTGTTGATAGGAGCGTTCTCTGGTATTATTGGAGCATCAACAAAGAATATATCATTTGGTGCATCATTCACATCTACTACAGTAATGGCATGGCTTTCAGTAACAGAAACACCTGCTGAATCGGTACTCTCAATTTCAATGTGATAGAGATATTGTTCCTCAAAGTTTAGTGGAACCATTGAGGATATTACGTTTCCTGCAACAACAAATTTATCAGTGTGATTGTTAAGATGATACGTAAAAGAATCAGTCGAATCCTCATCCATAGTTCTTAGGAGTGCAATTTGGGTACCAGTTGGCATGTTTTCATTAATAGTAAATCCTATTTCTGATTCTATGCCAGTTGGAGCATCGTTCACATTCAAGACAGTTATATTAAACACTTTTGTGTACGCTAGTTCTCCCTTGTCTGAACATTCTACAATAATAGTGTGTGAGGCTTGCAATTCGTAGTTGATACTACCAACAACTACTAAAGAAAGACCATCAATATGAAATACTCCATTACTGCTGTAAAGTAGTGTGCAATGAAATGTTTCAGTAAAGTCAGGATCCACCACAACAATGGAACTAACAATTGTACCACTGGGAATATTCTCCTGTATTGTCAAATTGTTGATTAAAATGTCAGTTGGTTGCTCATTTTGATCTAAAACTGTTATCTCTAAAATCTGTGTGATAGGTGTGGTTGTACCATCAGTGACAGTAACATTCAATACTCGGATTTCATTTTCCTCATAATTCAGTGGCCTCAAAAGTAGTAATTCAACTGTGTTATCTAGCGTAGTCTGGTCTACCTGTATATACAAATTTGTAATGATAGGTACAGTATAATACAGTATACAGTCTTGAAGCTTACTTTGAAGGTGTTAATGGTGTCATTTATTTGGAATATCAGTGGTTTCCCTTCAGGATCATTTGCAGTAAATATTCCAACAGTGATGTTGTTTAATCCTTCACGCACTGGATTATAGTGCAACATGATATTCTCTGGAGGTTCATCAATATCAATAACCTATATGTAATATAAAAGTTTGTACACTACATGGCATACAAATACTGTGTATGGCTTACCTGAATAGTGAATGACTGTAATTTGGTATTATTAGTACTGTCAGTTACTCTCACTACAATATTGTAGGAGTCTTCTGTTTCATAGTCAAAGATTTCAAGAGATTGTAAAATGTGACCACTATCATCATGAACTAGTCTAAACTTTCCTCTTACATCATCATCTATTTGAAATGATAAGGTCTCATTACCATCCATATCATAAGCTGTGACAACACCAATTGTAGTGTACAATGGACTGTTCTCTGGTACAGCAGTATTGTCCAGTGATATGTTACTTGGTGGCTCATTAACATCAATAATTTCTATTACAAACCAAGTTGGTTCAGTTTCAGCCACCCCGTCACTACAGATTATACTAATATTGTGAGCATTCATTGCACTTTCATGATTAAGAGATTGAGCTACAACCAAGTGGTTACCATCTATCCTGAACAGTCCACTAGGACTATGATCCAACCTGTAAGTTAACTGGTCTCCTTCATCTTCATCCATTGCTTCTAGTGATCCAATAATTTGACCAATTGGAGCTAGTTCACTAATCATTGTATTAGAAAGAGTTATAGTAGAGGGTGGGTCATTGACATTCAATATGTCAACTGTCACAGTGTGTACAGAGGAATGGCCAAGCTGATCAGAAATCTCTATAAAAAGTGCAATCTGATCTCCGTATGTTTTGCTTTCATAATTGAGTCCATTACCTGAGAGTATTATCTGGGGTATGTCATTTGTTTGATTTAACTTGAAGTATGAAGCAGGAACATTCAAGTTTGTTAATAAATAAGAAATGTAGTCACCATCAGGATCAGTGGCATACAGCTTACCAATGCTTTGGAAAGGAGGAGAATTTTCTGGTACACAAGCTGTGTCAGTTTTACTCATAGAACAAGTATACATTGCATTAGGAATGAAGGAAAAATTGTGTGGTGCTTCATTTTGATTGATGACAGAAATCATATTAAGGTTTTGTGTGTAACTAAGTCCACCTTTATCTGATACTTTTACAGCAATTGAGAATGATGAAAATGTTTCATAGTCAATGTCTCCATGAACAAGCAAATGTTTTCCTGCAATCCTAACCAAACTGCTTTGCAATCCTGGTAATAGTGTAAATGTGTGAGTATCATTACTATCTGGGTCAGTAACAGTTAGCTCTCCTATTGTACTATCCACAGGGCTGTGTTCAAGCACAGAATATGATGACAGTGAAATACCAGTAGGAGCTTCATTGGTGTCTGTTAGCTGAATGGTTAACTGTTGAGTTAGATTAAATTCACCATCAATCAAAAGCATGGTAATTGTAACACGGTGACTAGGGTAAGCCTCATAATCTAAGAAGCTTGGATCACTGACAATCAACTGAAGGTCACTAACCACTAAACCATAGCTTGGAGTTAATTCTATTGAGTAAGAGTCATTTCTGTCTTCATCTTCAATTGCAAGCAGTGTAAGAGGTTTTCCAACTGAGGGATTTTCTGAAATCATCAAAAATAATGGAGTGATGCCAGCTGGAGCATCATTGATATTCGAGACAGTTATATTAAACACTTTTATGTATGCTAGTTCTCCCTTGTCTGCACATTCTACAGTGATAGTGTGTGATGTTTGCCATTCATAGTTGATACTACCAACAACTACTAAAGAAAGACCATCAATATGAAATACTCCATTACTGCTGTCAAGTAGTGTACAACGAAACGTTTCAGTAAAGTCAGGATCCACAACAACAATGGAACTGACAGATGTACCACTAGGAATATTCTCTTGTATTGTCAAATTGTTGATTAAAATGTCAGTTGGTTGTTCATTTTGATCTAAAACTGCTATCTCTATAATTTGTGTGATAGGTGTAGTTGTACCATCAGTGACTGTAACATTCAATACTTGTGCTTTAGTTTCTTCATAATTCAGTGGTCTCAAAAGTTGTAATATAACAGTATTATCAATCATAGTTTGATTTACCTGTAAGAGGAAACGTTTAGTACAATAATATAATCTATGCAAAAACAGCTAAGCTGTAAAGAAAGTGTGCGGCCTATATAAGCCTGGGTGAAAAATGGTGAAATCAAACGTGGTGGCTTAGAAATAGCTGCAATAATGTTACTGCCAATCAATTTTAATAATGGTCATTATAATAAAACTGATTGGCTGCAGCCATTTCTTTGCCACCATTTTTGATTTCACAACATTTTTTTACCAAGCTGCACACTTTTTAAAACTTAGCTGTTTTGCATGGACTTCAGTTTTTAAATACCCCAAAGCCAGCTATAAACTAGCTTTTGGACTCTGATTTCCTCTGATCTACAAGCACAATGATGATATGTGGAAGACAGAAGTTACAATATAATGGCTATTATATACTGTGGATTTAATTTTTAATACTTTACCCAGCCATGGCCATAAACTGAATTTGGGGCTTGTTTTTACCAAATTTCTTCTTACACCTGTATATATGGGAACAATGATATAATTATGATGATTCTGCAAGACAGAAATTACAATAGCAGCATTGTATTGTAGATTTTAGTTGAACATGTATATTATTTTTGTGTTACCTTATAGCAGGAAATTTTCAAGGGAAAATTTTTCGCGGATTGCCACCATCCAAAATTTCACTTATTGAGGATCTTTTATGCATTTATAATACTCAAACATGTCAAATAAAGCTTTCAAGGGGGAAATTTTCATAAATACCGTAAAGTCAGGTTGTTAATCGCATGCACTTATAATTTTCGGATAAAACTTTTTGTAAAAATCATGCTATCTGTTAGGTGCATACGCCTAATAAATAATTATCATGGCAAGTGTAACACGGAATTGCTACATTGTAATAGAGTAGTTAATAGTTTGTGCCGGTCACCATGCCAGTATATAAGGATATTTGACTCCATTTCTGGCAAAATCCTTCATGATGAACGAGATTATCACTATCCAGATGGCTGATTTGCTGTATACATAGTGAAGAGAGACCCAAGGGAGGCGTAAGCGCTTGAGGAGACATCACTTTTTCAGAACTTTCAGTTTTCTTGCTGTGTGTAGCTCTATCATCACATTTTGCCGTATGTGCTTATCATCCATGGTTAAGTACAAGAAATGAAACACCCTTGTAAGGCTCTCTGCCTTTTGGTATCACCCTGTCTTTTGACAAATCAGATAAATGCCGGTCACAGTAAAGTGTTAATAAATAAATAAAAATAATAATGTGTATGCGCTTAACAAATAATTTGCACTTAATAGATACATGTGCTTAACAACCCAACTCTACCGTAGATGCTAATCTGCAGAAATGACACAGAAAAAATCCCCTTTGCTACACTGTACCCTAACAGAGTGCACAGTTTTTTTTTGAGGATTTCTAAATAGAACAATCTTGACTTTCCATTGCTAGATCTATGAAATTATAAACTTTCAAGTTATAGTAGATTTAAACTAGAATTTTCATTTATAATGTAGAAATTAAGTGAGCTGAACAGCTGACAGCAATAGTTCAGTGGTCAAGGGTTTTGGAATTAGGTATGGGAGTCCATGGTTCAAGCAATGGACAACTTTTTTTGTCAACATTTTTTCAGTTTTTGCTACTTGGTGACTGTTCTATTAGAGTAGTTTGACCCACACAATATTACATTATTTTGGCTTTTCCCTTGTAACTGTGTAGCTCTCACCGTGGTGGTTTCTTTTAAACCACAAAGGTTTTGAAGTGATCTATACAGAGACTGATTTTCAAGCTATTTCTTTCGGCAGTTTACTCTGCAGGTGTCAGAAAATATTGGTCTTTTCATGCAAATAATCATCCATAACCCCATGAATATTATCAAATTTGCACCAGATATAATACATAAATATGTTCTTAACATATGCCAAATTTCAAGTAATCAAGTTGTGCAACTATGTTACATTTTTGTAAAGTGTGCAAAAAATTAGCCCCCCCCCCCCCCTTCCCCCAGGAAATATGAAGAAAGAAAATGAATAAATTAGTCCTGACTTGTGGCTGGCAGTTATAATATAATGTCTCCTTCTGAGAAGGGACCTATGCATGCATGAAAAACGTATTTGTGACCCGGTCTGCGAAAAGGGCTCTTATAGCCTTTCCAATTGCATATATATGGTAACCCATAACTTGACTGGTGAATATGGTACAAGCCTACAATTTGGTCACTCAACAACCCTAACCTGGCAGTAGCTGTGGGTGTAATTACATGATGATAGCTTTAGTAGATTAGGAGTTATGATTAGCCAAACATGGATAATTGGAAAGGCTATAAGAGCCCTTTTCGCAGACCGGGTCACATTTGCTTTTTCTTCCTGTAAATATACTCATGGTGTAGCGTGCTAGCTTTCTTGGCTGCACTATGCACCACTTTGTGTCTTGATTCATAAAGTTAATCTTACCCTGAATGTGCTGGTAGTGTCATTAATTTGGAATATCAGTGGTTTTCCTTCAGGATCCTTTGCAGTAAATACTCCAACAGTGATGTTGCTTAATCCTTCACGTACCGGATTGTAATGGAACATGATCTTCTCTGGAAGCTCATCAATATCAACAATCTGTTTAAAGAATATGTAGGTTTGCACACTACATGACATGCACATACGTTATTCTGTATATCGCTTACCTGAACAGTGAATGACTGCAATTTCGAATTATTAGTACTGTCAGTTACTCTCACTACAATATTGTAGGAGTCTTCTGTTTCATAGTCAAAGATTTCAAGAGATTGTAAAATGTGACCACTTTTATCAAGAACTAGTCTAAACTTTCCTCTTGCATCATCATCTAGTTGAAAAGTTAAGGTCTCATTACCATCCATATCATAAGCTGTGACAACACCAATTGTAGTGTACAATGGACTGTTCTCTGGTACAGCAGTATTGTCCAGTGATATGTTAATTGGTGGCTCATTAACATCAATAATTTCTATTACAAACCAAGTTGGTTCAGTTTCAGCCACCCCGTCACTACAGATTATACTAATATTGTGAGCATTCATTGCACTTTCATGATTAAGAGATTGAGCCACAACCAAGTGGTTACCATCTATCCTGAACAGTCCACTAGGACTATGATCCAACCTGTAAGTTAACTGGTCTCCTTCATCTTCATCAATTGCTTCTAGTGATCCAATTATTTGACCAATTGGAGCTAGTTCACTAACCACTTTATTAGAAAGTGTTATAGTAGAGGGTGGGTCATTGACATTCAATATTTCAACTGTCACAGTGTGTACAGAGGAATGGCCAAGCTGATCAGAAATCTCTATATAAAGTATAATCTGATCTCCGTATGTTTTGCTTTCATAATTGAGTCCATCACTAGACAATATTATTTGGGGTATGTCATTTGTTTGATTTAACTTGAAGTATGATGCAGGAACATTCAAGTTTGTTAATAAATAAGAAATATTGTCACCGTCAGGATCAGTGGCATACAGCTGACCAATGCTTTGGAAAAGTGGAGAATTTTCTGGTACACAAGCTGTGTCAGTTTTACTCATAGAACAAGTATACATTGTATTAGGAGTGAAGGAAAAATGGTGAGGTGCTTCATTTTGATTGATAACAGCAATAGTTAGGGCTTGTGTGTAGTTTTGTTCACCTTTATCCAACACACTTATAGCAATAGAGAATGACACAAATGTTTCATAGTCAATGTCTTCATGAATGAGCAAAGATTTTCCTGAAATCCTAACCAAACTGTTTTGCAAACCTGGTAATAGTGTAAATGTGTGAGTATCATTAATATCTGGATCAGTAACAGTTAGCTCTCCAATTATCCTACTTATAGGACTGTGTTCAAGCACAGAATATGATGACAGTGAAATACCAGTAGGAGCTTCATTGGTGTCTGTTAACTGAATGGTTAACTGTTGAGTCAGATTAAACCCACCATCAATCAAAAGCATGGAAATTGTAACACGGTGACTAGGGTAAGCCTCGTAATCCAAATGGCTTGTATTGCTAACAATCAACTGAAGGTCACTAACCACTAAACCATAGTTTGGAGATAATTCTATTGAATAAGTGTCATTTTTGTCTTCATCTTCAATTTCAAGCAGTGTAAGAGGTTTTCCAACAGAGGGATTTTCTGAAATCATCAAAAATAATGGAGTGATGCCAGCTGGAGCATCATTGATATTCAAGACAGTTATATTAAACACTTTTGTGTATGCTAGTTCTCCCTTGTCTGCACATTCTACAGTAATAGTGTGTGACGTTTGCCATTCATAGTTGATACTACCAACAACTACTAAAGAAAGACCATCAATATGAAATACTCCATTACTGCTGTCAAGTAATGTACAACGAAATGTTTCAGTAAAGTCAGGATCCACAACAACAATGGAACTAACAGATGTACCACTAGGAATATTCTCTTGTATTGTCAAATTGTTGATTAAAATGTCAGTTGGTTGTTCATTTTGATCTAAAACTGCTATCACTATAGTTTGTGTGATAGGTGTAGTTGTATCATCAGTGACTGTAACATTCAATACTTGTGTTTTAGTTTCTTCATAATTCAGTGGTCTCACAAGTTGCAATATAACAGTATTATCAATCATAGTTTGATTTACCTGTAAGAGGAAACGTTTAGTACAATGATATACTTCATAAATCTTACCCTAAAGGTGTTGGTGGTGTCATTGATTTGGAATATTAGTGGTCTTCCTTCAGGGTCTTTTGCAGTAAATACTCCAACAGTGATGTTGCTTAATCCTTCACGCACTGGATTGTAATGGAACATGATCTCTGGAGGCTCATCAATATCAGTAATCTATATGTGAATAAAAATAGGATTTGTACACTACATGGCATGCACATACAGTACTGTGTATGGCTTACCTGAATAGTGAATGACTGCAATTTGGTGTTATTAGTACTGTCAGTTACTCTCACTACAATATTGTAGGAGTCCTCCATTTCATAATCAAAAGTTTCAAGAGATTGCAGAATATAATCACTTTCATCATGAACTAGTCTAAACTTTCCTCTTGCATCATCATCTAGTTGAAATGATAAGGTCTCATTACCATCCATATCATAAGCTGTGACAACACCAATTGTAGTGTACAATGGACTGTTCTCTGGTACAGCAGTATTGTCCAGTGATATGTTACTTGGTGGCTCATTAACATCAATAATTTCTATTACAAACCAAGTTGGTTCAGTTTCAGCCACCCCGTCACTACAGATTATACTAATATTGTGAGCATTCATTGCACTTTCATGATTAAGAGATTGAGTCACAACCAAGTGGTTACCATCTATCCTGAACAGTCCACTAGGACTATGATCCAACCTGTAAGTTAACTGGTCTCCTTCATCCTCATCCATTGCTTCTAGTGACCCAATGATTTGATCAATTGGAGCTAGTTCACTAACTACTTTATTAGAAAGTGTTATAGTAGAGGGTGGGTCATTGACATTCAATATTTCAACTGTCACAGTGTGTACAGAGGAATGGCCAAGCTGATCAGAAATCTCTATAAAAAGTATAATCTGATCTCCGTATGTTTTGCTTTCATAATTGAGTTCATAACTAGACAATATTATTTGGGATTTGCCATATGTGTGATTCAAGTTGAAGTATGAAGCAGGCACTGTAAAGTTTGTTAATAAATAAGAAATATCATCATTATCAGGATCAGTGGCATAGAGCTGACCAATGCTTTGGAAAGGTGGAGAATTTTCTGGTACACAAGCTGTGTCAGTTTTCCTCATAGAACAAGTATACATTGTATTAGGAGTGAAGGAAAAATTGTGTGGTGCTTCATTTTGATTGATGACAGAAATAATTAGGGTTTGTGTATAGTTCAGTCCACCTTGATCTGATACTCTTACAACAATGGAGAATGATGAAAACATTTCATAGTCAATATCACCATTAACAAGCAAAGATTTTCGTGAAATCCTAACCAAACTGCTTTGCAATCCTGGTAATAGTGTAAATGTGTGAGTATCATTAATATCCGGGTCAGTAACAGTTAGCTCTCCTATTACACTACTCATAGGACTGTGCTCATGTATAGAATATGATGACAGTGAAATACCAGTAGGAGCTTCATTGATGTCTGTTAGTTGAATGGTTAACTGTTGCGTTAGACTAAACTCCCCATCAATCAAATGCATGGAGGTTCCCACACGGTGACTAGGGTAAGCCTCATAATCTAGGAAACGTGGATCACTGACAATCAACTGAAGATCACTAACTACTAAGCCATAGCTTGGGGTTAATTCTATTGAGTAAGTTTCATTTCTGTCTTCATCCTCAACTGAAAGCATCATAACAGATTGTCCGACAGAAGGATTTTCTGAGATTATCACAAATGATGGAGTGATGCTAGTTGGTGGATCGTTGCTGTCTTGCACTAATACAGCAATAGTACTAATAGTACTTAATGGTGGGGATGCTGAATCATACACCTGAACAGCTAGTGTGAACCGAGACTGCTTTTCATAATTCAAGCTGGTTGCCATCACCAGTTGTGTATCATTCTGCAGTACAAACCTACCTCCAGCTGTGGTCAGTAATGCAAAGGAAACAGTTTGACCATTATCGGGGTCAGTAGCATTCAGTGATCCTATCACAGTCTGCAGTGGAGCATTTTCATAGATTATGTTACTTGATATTGTAGCACTTGATGGTGGTTCATTTTCATTTAGAACTGTAATATTGAGGCTAAATGTAGCATTTAATTGAGGGATCCCATTATCTGTTACTAACACTTGTATTCTGTAAGATGTTACTGTTTCATAGTTTAGTGGAGTATTTACAATCACATTGTTGCCACTAATTTTGAATAGTTCTTCGTCACCATCTACCAATACAAAGGTATGGGTTTGGTCTAAATTACTGTCAGTTACTATGAAGGTACCAATGGCAGTTCCTACAGGTACATTTTCCAGTATGCTACTAGTTGACAGTGTCAGTCCTGATGGTGGGTAGTTGGGCATTGAAACAACACAAGCACTACTAGCAGCTTCCCAATACCCTGTGATCAAACATTGTATTATGTCGTTTCCTAAGAGGTCTGTATCATTCTGTGTACATGACACATTACAAGTATCACCGACGTAATAAGGAGAAGAACATGTGAACACAAAACCATCCATCTTTGGAGGAGTTGGGCACTGAACAAGACTACAATTATAGCCATCACTATCAAGAGTGTATCCAGAGTTACATGAACACTGATATGATCCTGGTTGATTGATGCATACCTGACTACACCCTCCATTGTCTGACTGGCACTCATCAATATCATTACAGTTAGTATTGTCTGATAAGCTGTACCCTGACTGACAATAGCAGTGGTAAGAGGTGCTACCACTGACACACTGATATTGGCATGGATTACTGGCACAATAATCTGGAGAGATACATCTGTTAGTAGTATTCTCATATATTTGATCACCACCACATAAGCACTGAAATGATCCGATGGTGTTAACACATTCTCCAGTACAAGGATGACCAACAACACATTCATTGATATCATCACAGGTGATCAGGTCTGAATTGAGAGTGTATCCAGTTGAGCAGGAGCAGTAATATGAGCCTTCAGTGTTTTTGCATGTTTGTTGACATCCTCCATTACCACTTAAACATTCATCAGTGTCTGTCCAAACAAAATGCAAATAAAATACTTTTTTTAGACTATGCAATACTTACCATTACAAGTTCGCTGATCAGAAGTTAAAGCATATCCATCAAAGCATCCGCATTCAAAACTGTCAACAGTGGCCTTGCATATGTGATCACATCCTCCGCTGCTTATCTGGCACCCATCAGCTGCAAGTAAAGGTTATGTACAAGTTAAATAGTTGTGCATTTTCAATTTATAGCTGTTACGGTACACCCAGTTACAGTACATTAAATAGTTTGTTACTTCATCTGCACATATTTACAGCAAAATAAGTTTTGCTAAGTCCCATATAAAGTGTGACCTAATGTGGAAAAGTGTCAATATATGCACATCAATAATAAACTTTGAGATATACAAACTTAATCATTTCAATTCAGTATAGCTTGGGATGGCCAAAAGCAATGAGCGTAACATTTTCACCATAAATGCAGCCAAACATAATGTTTAACTCACTTTGACGCATAGCAAGCTAGCTACTGATATAACCTTGATTTCGAGTCACTTTTTCATACCTGTAATACAGGTACATCACCAAGGGTGGCGGAGGGGGTGGATTGATATATCAACAAAAAAATGGAGCAGGTTGTGTGGAATAGTCTCCAGCCTAAATGAAAGACTCTAAAAACCACCATCTAGGCAACTGTCGAAGGGTGTCCTTTCCTCTAGCCTTGTGTTCCAGTGACGGTTCAAGGTGCCAGAGGATTTCCAGTGGTTGGCACTCCACTCATGAAAAGCAGCCCAAGTGTCATGGCTGTGGTGTTAGCATATTGGTATAGCTACCCATCCATGGCGAAAAGCCAAGTGCAATGGTGTGTACATAGATTGACAATTTTCAATAATGAAACTATTCTGATTTTGCTGCATAAGCCAGTTTGCACTCTTCAATCAGAACTGCTTAATAGCTATAAGCATGGATTGCTACATATACTGACAGTGTTTCCTTGGTTATAAATGCACCACCTTCAATAAGAGCTGCACTTGAGTGGTGCAGCAATACAATAGTCTTTGTAGGTTTAATTTATTGATGAGCATATGGATACTGACTCAGGCCTGCTTCCCATTCATTTAGACAAGTGAATACTGTATGGAAACTGATTCATTCCAAAGCAATTCGTATTTATAATTTAGGCCATACCAAATTAATCATGTTTCACAGATTGTTTTCCCTCTAGAAGTGACCTGGCAGGTTGAAAAATTAATAAAATGTAAGTAATTTTAACTGCAACTGACTGTTTTGCTAGAGTTTATATGACTGCTCTATTGGAGTATCTCGTTAAAGTCCTTTTGAAATAAAGTGATGAAGCTCCATTTCCTTCCCCTTTGCTACTACACCTGTTACCGTTTGTGCAATGTTAAAGAGTCTACAGCTGTATTAGTAGTCTTTTTAAGAGATCACGTCATTTACATTTATTTGGAGTTTGCCAAAAACATTGACCTGCCGCATCCATGAAACATAAGATTAATTTGTCATAGCCTTATTGGCCAAATTCATTGGGTAAGTAGAATTCTAGGTAATGGGAATGGGACAGGAGCAGAAAATGGGAACAGGAATTACCAATGGAAAATGCCTGATAAAAGTCATCATGCCAATGTACAGGTAGGATTTTACAGCACAATGCTTCTTTGCAGCATTGTTGGATCTTTCCACTAAAATGATTGAAACACTCTAATAGAGTGGTCATCTACAGAAAATACTCTAATAGAGCAGTCAACAATGTTCTGTTAACTATCCCACCAGGAACCTGCATTGAGAGCCTGTGAACTGATGAACTATAGCTGAAGATTAAATATATAAACTATTATCAGTACTGAAAATAAGCTACTTCTTGAGACCATATACATTTTAAAGATCAACTATAAACCACCAAGAGATTCACCAAGTATTCTAGGTAATTGATGTTAATTGACAGTGTCTATTATAAGCAATTATGGGATGGAATATGGCTCAGAGAGCAGTCCTTATGACTGTTCATATTGTCCTTAGTCTCCTCATTGAAGCCACCATCTCAGCTTGCAGCTATTTATATGCTACATGATGTCCCCATCATGTGACTTTTATCCTGATGATGCAGGTACAACTTCCCAGCTTTATATGCAGCTTATTAAACTGCTTTGTAAACCTTTTTATGTCGACTGGTTGAATCTTTCAAAACTACTATGGTTTCAAGGTCCATCAGTTCACAGGCTCTCAATTCAGGTCTCTGGTGGGATAGTCAACAAAACATTCTTGACATTCATTATTGGAGTACTTTGCTGCAGGTGACTGCTCTATTAGGGAGTTTTGATAGTTTTAGTAGAAGGATTCAACAATGTTGCAAAGAAGCATTGTGCTGTAAAATCCAACTTGTATATTAGCATGATGGCCTTTATCAAGCATTTTCCATTGGCTGCTCCTGTTCCTGCTTTCCATTTCCGTTTCCGTTTCCTAAAATTCTACTTATCGCAATGCCTTGTATTGTGCCTTCCTGTGGTGGTCTGTTGTTTGATGTCTTTGAACTCATTAATGGCCAGACTATTTGGCCAAAAGGGGTACTTAGCCATGTTAGAACCATTTGTAAATGGGTGAGTAAAAACAGTTGATCCGGGGACCAAGGACCCAGGACCCACGAGAATCCAAGAACTTTATACACTCCACAATGTTTAAATATTCTACACTTGTACTAGGCTGCCTGGCAGACTCCTGTAAGCGTTTGAGCATTAATAAGATGGCTGCAGGTTCGGGTCCAGTCATGGATTTTTTTTCTCCTTTCTCCACCTTTTCAAACATACATCTTTAAACAGGCTGTAAGACTGCAGACCTGTAGCACTTGTGCTGTAAAGCCTTTAATAAATAAATAAACAGATACCTCAAAGTGCTTAGCCAATCCACTCTTTCTCTATAATTCATGTTCCACACAATGTTTATAATGAATTAGTGCTCCTGAAAAAGTGCCTGCACCTGGCTGCATTAGGGTACTCGTGTGCTGCACAATGAACACGCCAGTCCATTATGCCACTAACTACTAACATTTAGAAACATTGTCCAAACAAATATTCCAGGGAAATAGCAATTAGCTGCCATGCAAGTTTCACCAGCAGCTCAACAACCAGACTCCATGCATCATGTGGGTGAAGACTGTTAGAATTTAGTAATAGCTAGTTAACACAATTACCCGAAGAATGAGTGGCCTATGCCAAGCATACTAGTTCAGACCCTTTTCAGAATAAGCGCTTATAATTGATTTAGGTCAAGATTTAGGCAGTTTAAGATTTAGACACAGTGACAGAGAAAGAGTTATCTGACTATCCAAAACTAGCCACTGTGACTGGCAAAAGTTGTTGTTAATGTTGTCAGAAACTGTGTAAGATGTTTCTTGGTACGTTACATACGCTATATTTCTTGTTAAAGGCTAAGCCACGAGGATGCTTGAAGAAAAGAACAACTGTATGAAAACAACACACAACTTTACTTACTGTTTCCCAAAAAGAGACTAAAATGAGATGAGAAATCTATTGTTTAACCAATGAAAGTAATTAAACAAGGAGCTTGTGCCGGCTAGTGTAAACCGAATTGGGAAATTGACTGCTCATCATGTCTCCACAGATGGGGAATTTGAGTTTTGGAAAAGTCAAATTCCCATCTTTCCCTCATTATTGCATCCCCAGGAGGGAGAGATGGGGATAACATTCATAGGCACATAAGGCTTAGTACTCTTCCTGATAAATGATCTTGCAGTGTCGTTCTTGGCACAGCATTACTCCTTGGCACCCAGTTTACTTTGGAAAATGGAGGTGAATAACCGGTAATGTCAAGCAAGTACTTAAATTTTTGAATAGTCAATGCAAGTTTTGAGCTCAAATCAGATCAAATCCACCACTATTTCCCTATGTGTGCCTCTGGGAGGTGGTAGTGGGGTTTAATATTGATAGGTACATTACGTAAACCACCATGAAGAAAGGTCTAGTGGAGTTTCTGGAGCTTGAAAATTATTCAAAGATGCGTCATCTTTCATTGTGTCCATTCTAACAAAGCTGTCTAATCACCCTTACACAAAGCAAGTTGTGGTTATCTTTCAAGGAAGCATCTATACCAACCATCATAACTTCTCTGCTTTCTCAGCACACCTTCTTCATGATCTGTGTTTTTCACTGCAACTTTGATTTGCTACCGTGTCAAAGAACTGTCTGGTTGTGCATCAGTTGCTGAACAAACCTGGTCAGAATTATATTTTAGATGAAACAGGGATAGGTGTTATTTGGTGAAAACAAAACTCTCCTACTATTCATGGCTCATGTGTGTGCTACTTACAAAAAATTCATGGTAATAAATGGTAGTGTACACTAATCATGTAGCCTTTTGTTAGTGGAAAAAGTCAGATCTGCTGTCATAGGTGATAAGACTAGCTTTCCTAGACCCAGTCACATTAAAAAGTGTATGGTAACATGTACCAATCCTTGCAGCTTACTACATCCACAACTTCCCATTTGAGAGGTCATTCATTTAAGTTGCATAAGCACAATGAAATTTTCAACTAGAGTAGGGACCATAGCACATCAATAAAAAGTACTGAAACAAGCTGGAGTAGTGCAAGATATTAAATCACTGTATAACAATAAGAAGTGTTATATTCCTACTGTGCTCAAGATACCATGCACAGTAGGGATATAACACTTCTTGCTGTTTTACTGCGATTTAATATCATGTACTACTCCAACTTGTTTCAGTACTTTATATCAGTGTGCTATGGTCCCTACTCTAGTTTTTTTTGTAAATAATTAATATCTAATGACTGGTGAACCCACGCATACTGCATCAAAAGAAAGAAATGGTGCCGTGTGCCCCAGCTACCAATTATTGTCTGAAAAGTGAAGTATCCATTATGCTTCATTGTCGGCTATGTTCAACCCTGTACACAGCAGTACGAATCAAGAACTGTTCAAACAGCACCTATATAATCAAATTAGCCACTATGAAAAATAGGGACGATTTCCATTACAAAGGGAAGCCATCATGTGCTACCACCAAATTGACACTTTTTGCTGTCAGCAAAGATGAATGGGAAACAGAGGAGGACACTGGTAAGTCCATGAAGAATGCATTGTACATACTGTGGCATGCCAAAAGGCACCTCTCGGGCTGAAGTGATGTCGAACAGTGAAAAAATTAAGCCCGTAGCCTTAGCCGTTATCAAGTTACGCTTGTCTGAAGGCATCAGTCAGTTACTCAGTCAGTGAGTTACTCAGTCAGTAGAAAATTCTGTTAAATATATATTCTTTTAAAATTCTGTAGCAACTTGTTGGAAATATTTCGGGTTGATCTGAATGCTTGTTTGGGTACTGCCTCATCATTGTTTGGAGGCTGGTTTTTGGGTGATTTTTTTCATGGGCCACACCCACACCTTTGTGGTCCCTACTATACAGTACTATCGTACTGTATGATACAGCACATGATTATATGCGACAAAAATTTTTCTCAAGAAGAATAATTGATGATCTACTGGTGCATGTTGTAGCGTCCCTAACAGTTGACAATTTTAAGCAAAATTCGCACAATTACTGTAAAAATAAATGTATAATTTGTTTTGAACAGGACCTATAGGCATCTGCAATATATTCTCAACCTGAAATTATTAATGTGTGCAGTTAAAACTATAATAAACGTACCACATAATTTTGTAATTATGATGCAATAGACATAAAATTACTTACAGGCATATTTCTCAATTGATACATCACAGTTACTACCAACATGTAGATCTTCTCCATCTCCAGCAGCATTGTCATTAATTAGAGACTGATATAAATTTTCTTCAAAGCTTAAAAACGAGTCACCATTACAATACACTGCTGAACCATTTTGTGCACTATTATCTTGGAATATTATCCCTGGGATATTAAACAAGATATCAGAGTTGCTGATGTATACAGCTCCTCCTTGTGTGGTAGCAGTATTGTTCATAAATGTTACTTTGGTGTTCCCATGAAATGACATCCATAACTCATCAGGTGAATACACAACACCTCCTACTCTGGCTGTGTTTCTAGCAAATGTAACAACTGAGTTGTCACTAAATAAAATATTTGACTGTTGTATGTACACAACACCTCCATAATAGGTAGCACGATTGTCAATAAAAGCTACTATAGAGTTTTCAACACATGACAAATCAATATCCGAATTTGTTATATACAAAACACCACCATTTCTAGCACTATTATTAGTAAAATTTATTACTGTATTTCCTCCAAATGAGATTTCAGAAGTTTGGGTTATATATATAGCACCTCCAGAATATCCAGTATTGTTATGAAATGTGACTAATGAGCTTCCATTGAAAAAGAAATCAGACTGACCACCACTATTAAAATGTATTGCACCTCCTCTGCTACTCCCTCTATTATTATGAAATATTACTTCTGAGTTCCCACTTATAAAGATTTCAGATCTGTATGTTTGTATTGCTCCTCCATCACTGGCATCATTGTCATTAAAATGTACCATACAATTTCCATCAAAGAGCATGTGAGAGTAGTATGCAACTATTGCACCTCCACTGTACCTTGCACCGTTACTGTCAAATTGTGCAGATGAATTTAAACCAAAGATCATGTCTGAATTTTGAAGGTAAACAGCTCCACCATTAGAAGTAGCTGAATTGTTATAGAGTTGGACACTGCAGTTATCAAATTCTATTATGGAGTTAGTACTGAAGATTCCTCCTCCAGTGTTTGCTGTGTTTTGTCTGATTACTACAGTCCCCATAACATTCACATGAACATTTGAAAGGTAAATAGGTACTCCTTGGTTGTTAATAAACACAGAATCTTGTAGTAAAATATTATAACGCATATTGCTGGTTGGGCTACTAATGTAAACCACACTTCCTGCTGGTCCATTTGAGGTGAAGTTGCAGTTGTTAATATTCAACACTGGTGGATGATTAGTCACAGTCCGAGATGAGTAATGTATGGCAGAGCCATGATCACCATAATCATTGTTATGTGTAAACTGGCAATCTTTAATGCGTACATCTTCTGACATTTCTGACATTACTACAGCTTGTCTGGTTGAATTATGGAAATAGCAATCCTGGATTGTAATGTTAGAGGAGTTGTAAAAGTGTGGTCCTCCACATCCTTGCCAAATAATTCCTTCAATTGTAACATTACTACAAGAGACAAAATGTAAGTTTCCAACATCAGCACAAAGTACTGTGGCATTAGTTTGACTTCTTATCAGAATATTATCAAAATTTTCTATAGTGAAACTTGAAGACAGGACAACTGAAGTTTCTATATCAATGACCAAATTATTGGTAACATTTCTGAGGGCATCTTCAAAGGAATGAAATGTGCAGTTGTCAGTCACACAACATGAAAGCTGATCTTGATCATTTCCTGGATCAGTTGTTACATCACCATGGTCACTGATTGTATAAACACAAGTATCATTAGCATCTTTCACTTGTTCAGTACCTTGTAAGAAAATAATAACAAAGAAACCACATCTTTTTCATGCAAGCAATATAATTATATTTTAGTAAGTAGTTTGACAGTCTATTTTACATAATGTTTTGGAATTTTAATAATCCAACATGTACCATAACATAAGATCAAAAGTTCCTAACTGTGGTATATAACTTTTATAACACAGCAAATTGTGGCATCAGTATGTAATAGTTGTAACACACCCATGAGGTTTGTATCTGATTTATAAACACTCCACCTTCGGGCCTGTGGCCCTCGGGTTCCATGTTTACAAATCAGATACAAACCAAATGGGTGTGTTCTAACTGATTTGTGGTATGATGCGTGCATGGATCAAAGGTGCCCAGCAGAAGGTAACCAGCGGCCCAGTTCCAGTTTTTCAGTTTATGGTTTAACCTTGTTCTGTGCAGTGTAGTACTGTTTCTAAGGTAGCTAGCTACTACAGTTAGGCTACAATCATTTTGTGTGTGTGCTATGAGGTCACTAAAAGGGCCAATTGTCAGCAAGTCTACTGTTATCGTTGGTGCAGAAAACTCACAAAAACATCCTGCAGTGCAAAGTGAAACCACCAAGGCGCCTGTAGTTGGCAAAGAAGTTTCTGTAGCATCTCGTGTAGCTCACACTATGAAACAAGAGTGCATCATTGGTGGTAAAGAAAATTGTGAGGAAACTTGTGTCATTGGACTGGTGAGCAGTGAGACGGACCAAGAAAAAAGAAGAGTCATTCACTCAATAAGAACAAGAGGAATAAAGAACCTCTTGTGGATCGTTTCAAGTTTATGATTGACGATGCCAATTTACAGGAAGCTACAAAACCATTTCAACCAAAGAACATTGTGGCAAACAATAATTGGGCTATTAAAAACTTATCTGATTGGTTCCAAGCTAGACAAAAGAAAACTACTGTAGTGTCGAAACTAGTAAGTCTTATATAGAAATTCTGTTTACTGATAATGCTAGTGAGCTATCACAATGGCTTAGTGCATATGTGAAGGAAACTAGGAAAAGAGATGGAGGCGAATATACTCCTAAGATAGTGTATTTACTGATAGCTGGGCTCCAGCAGGAAATTCGTCTGCACAAATCGTGTGCTAAAGCTTTTAATCTAAATTCAGATCCTCAATTTGAAGGCTTTCGAAATGTTTGTGATCATGAATTTCGAAGGTTGCACCAGAAAGGAATGGGTACTGAAGTTTAAAAACCTGAAACTGTGGATGAAGGGGATGAACGTAGGCTTTGGGAGAGTGGGGGTGTTGAATGTGGACACTCCCAGTGGATTATTTAACTGTGTCTTTTATTACAATAGCAAAAGTTTTTGTCTATGAGGTGGTGAAGAATACAGAAGCCTTAAACTGTCTCAGATTAAGCGTGAAGAAGTTATGGTGCAGCAAAACGTTGTTGTACAGTACACATACACAGAGCATGGATCAAAGAATCGTGCTGGTGGGTTTTGACAATTTCACCTAGACAACAAGATTGTACATCAGTATCAAAACGCAGATGCTGGCTATCACGATCATGTGTATATCCTAGATAAATACTTTGAAAACTTCCAGACAGTGCAACAGCTAATCACGATGGCATTTTTATTAGTGACCTCTACCAGAAGTCCCAGCAGATCCTAATATGCCATGATTTTCTGCTGATCAACCAGTTGAAAAAAAAAGTTAGCTATTGTAAAACAGATGTGCAAAACAGCTCAGATTGAAAGTAGAAAAACAAACCACAGTCTATGTTTTACAGGAGTTACATCGTTTTATAAGAATAACATATCAGAGAAAATGATACAGGATAGATCTGGCCATCAATCACTGGCTGCATTACATACTTATGAAAGGCCAACAGCAGTTAGAATCATCAAGAATATTAGCTTCTCCAATGGAACAACAGCGAAATCAAAGAGAAATAGCTTGTACAAAAACTCCAGTGCCTCAAAGTTTTGCTGCCACTCCATGCCAAGTTGTCACTCCATCACTTCCTAGCCAAGTTGTGGCTCCATTTATTCCTACCCAAGGTGTTGCTTCATCCAACTGTTTGCTTCTTGCACATTTAATAACACTGATATTCATATTGAAGTTGGAAATTCTAGTTTAGCAGCTTTCAATGCTAATAAAAGGTTTACTGACACAGGTACTAAAGCTATTCTTGAAGAACTGGAAGCTGATATAGATATTGACAACTTCTTCAAGGACCAGTAAAGCAAATGTTGTAGGTTTTTTTTACTGTACAACTGAAACTTTTTTGATGTAGGCTACTGTTACAGTAAAACTGTTCACTTTGTTTATGTATAATTGTGGTTGCTTTGTACTAATCAACTTAACTCTTTTGGTTTTATAAATCATACCTAACCTGATGTAAATGTTGTACATGGTGGGTGTATATCAAAGTGCATGCGCGGGACCCTATTTGTAATAATATTTGTAATAATTATAAGAAATATTAGTTCATTCAGCGATCTTCCTGTTTTGTCAAGTGTAGCTATGTTACTGATCAACTCATTTTAGTGATTGCAAATCAAAAATAACCAGAAGTAATAATTATCAGTACATGATGGGTGTATATCAAAGTGCATGGTATCTAGCCATTTGTAATATAAGAAATATTAGCTATTGCTTAGCGATCTTCCTGATTTGTGGAGTGTATCTATAGCTAAGCAACGCATTGGTAGCTGGTGCACACAAAAGAACACTTAATGTATTGATGCCTACCGACTGTTCTGCTTCACTACCATGCAGGAACTTAGGTGGTCACGGTTTAGTGTGAAGCGGCAATTATTCATTGTGGAGGGATATTTTATGGCCACTTGTGAAGCTAATTTCATCAGCTATAGCTTGACTGTAACTTCTTGTGGTGGTGCTCTGTGGTAAATGGTGGTGGTGGTACGATTTCATAATATTAATAAGCAAGGGAAACACCCTTCTCATACCTTGATGAGAATGTGGTAAAGGCTAGGAGCAGCTTGTGCTGGTGATGGTGTCATTGATGATCTCACTGGTGACGTCATTGGACTAGTATGGTTTCTTTGATACTTATGAACTAATTAGTGGCTGAAACCAGCTGGATTGGAATAGTACGTAATGTTCAATTACTGTGAAACAATACAGTAAGAAGCAACTATTAATATCCCTACTGTACAGTTCAGTTATAAAATCTCCAATGCACAGTACGTAAGGATATTTACTTCTTATTGTTTTTAATACAGCAATTGGACATTATGTACTACTCTTATCTAGCTTGTTTCAGTACATTTTATTGGGGCACGTACTATTGTCCCTAATCTAGTCTACTTTTTCTTATACTTGTAAAATTAAGGAAAAGTTTACAAATCCCTTACTATGTACAGTCTGGTCTGTATTCTTGTAGTTAATAATGAGTACAGGTAAAAATTTGAAGTATGTGAGGCTAGATATGTTTTTACACAACCTTGTGATAAAAGATTTCATCAAATGATCACCATGCAGTAATTCACATAATGTTGACAATCAAATAGTGTTGCTTTCCTGTGGGGGCATGATACACTCCATCAAACAGTACAGAATATAATAGCTACTGTTTAAGTAGGGATCGCAAATGATGCATGCCACCAAAAATTCCGCCTTTTAAAAACCAGCCTAGAAACATTTTATATGACGAAAATTACCTTTCTGGAATAATATTAGTTCTAAAATCAACTGTAGCATTTAACAAGAAAACATTTACAGGCGGCCGGATATAGATTTTTTAAATCATCAAAACTTGACATTTTGTCTGCCTCACTCACTCACTCACTCACTCACTCACTCACTCACTCACTCACTCACTCACTCACTCACTCACTCACTCACTCACTCACTCACTCACTCACTCACTCACTCACTCACTCACTCACTCACTCACTCACTCACTCACTCACTCACTCACTCACTCACTCACTCACTCACTCACTCACTCACTCACTGTCCATGGTCGCAAGCCTAGAGGCCAAACGAAGCAGCATGCACACAGCCACAATTTTATGCCATAATAACAAACTCATCAGTAGGATGTGCCTTTTGGGATTCTGATGAGTGTGTGCTCTCTCTTTTCTTTTATCTTCAATCAAACTGTTCCTCCGTCTTCTTCGTGCAAAGAAACCACATCGAGGCATTAATTTTCTGTATCAACACTTTCTTTGAGCGGTATATTATTATTATTTACAGGAAATAAAAGGAAGGCGCCGGAGCCTGTAAAGTTCCTGATCCTAAGATAAAACTATGTATTATAAAAAATATTACTATGAAAGCTATCAAATTGTCTCTTGAAAACACTTAAAGTGGGTGCAGTGACCAGTTCAGTAGGGAACTCATTCCAAGTGTTAACAATCCATGGACTGAATAAGTGAGCTCGTACATCACAAGATATATGTTGCTTAAATATCTTGAAGGGGTGGCCTCTGGTGGTATTATAAGTTTGAGAAAAGAAAAATTCATTTACATCCAGATCACAATTGTGATGAAAGATGTTATAAACTGTAATCATGTCTCCTTGCAAATGCCTATACTTTAATGATGGTAAACCGAGTGCTTCTAATCTCTGCTGGTAAGTAAGATGTCTTATACATGGAACCAGTTTTGTGGCACTCCTTTGAATGCACACAATTTTATCCTGATCTAAAGAATAAAAAGGCTCCCAAATGACATTACCATACTCAATTTGAGGTTGAACAGCAGTTTTGTATAAACATGTAAATGTTTCTTTTGAGATGTTAATGAACAAGTACACAAAAAATTTGGAATTTTCAACTAGAGAAGGGACTATATAGTACATTGATAAAAAGTACTGAAACAAGCTGGAGTAGTGCATGATATTTAATCACAGTAACACAATAAGAAGTGTTATATCCCTACTGTATACCATAATGGAAATGCACAGTAGGGATATAACACTTCTTATTGTTTTACTGTGATTTATTAATATCATGCACTACTCTGCTTGTTTCAGTACTTTTTATCGATGTGCTATGGTCCCTGCTCTAGTTGAAAATTCCAAAAATTTTTGTGTACTTGTTTGTTAACTTTTTTGTATTATGACTGAAGAACCCACACATACCACATCAAAAGAAAGAAATGGCGCCTCACGCCCCAGTTATATCAATTATCGTCTGAAAAGTGAAGTATCCATTATGCTTCATTGTCAGCTATGTTCCACCCATTACACAACAATACAAATCAAGAACCGTTCGAAAAGCACCGCCATGCATACCGCATCAAAAGAAATGGTGCCGCGTGCCCCAGTTAGGCCACTCCAAATAAATTCTCTGTTTCCCGTCCTGGACTCAAGCATATTTGCATGCGGGCAGGCGGTCCATTTCCATTATTCATTATAAGATTAGCAGCTTTTGAAGCCATTATTTGCCTGGCACAGCCATAAAAAGCTGCATAAAAGCATGATTAAGCTTATTCCCTCCATTTAAGTAGCAAAAATAGTACAAACGTGAAGTTTGTGCCGACTTGATAGTACTGCTGACACGTGAGCTGACATGGTTTCAAGTGAGCCTGTCAGTATGCAACAATAACCGGAAAATAATGGAAGAATATGGAATAATGGAATATTTAGAGCTGATAGTAACCAGATGCGGGCGGTGGATGGGAAACAGAGAATTTATTTGGAGTGGCCTTACATATATCAATTATCGTCTGAATAGTGAAGTATCCATTACGTTTCTTTGTCAGCTATGTTAAGCTTGTTACACAGCAGTATGAATCAAGAACTGTTTGAAAAGCACCTCTGCAATCAAAGTAGCCACTATAAAAAAATACGGACAATTTCCATTACGAAGGGAAGCCATCACGTGCTACCACCAAATTGAAACTTTTCGCTGTCAGCAAAGATGAATGGGACACAAAGGAGGTTACTGGTAAAGTCCATGAAGAATGCATTGTACATACTGTGGTACACCAAAAGACACCTCTCGGGCCAAAGCGACGTCGAACAGTGAAAAAATCAAGCCCATAGCCTTAGCCATTATCGAGTTATGCTTGTCTGAAGGCATCAGTCAGTTACTCAGTCAGTATAAAATTCTGTTAATGTTGGTCAATACAATACCATAACCAGTTCGCCATGTGACACAACTGGTTCTCTTGTCAACCTACGTCTAATGATGGTGGTTGTTTTGGTAAGTTGTGCAGGGTTCCACGGTTCAGCTATATTTTTAAAACAGGACCACTTATATATATAGTCACATATTGTGGCTCCCCTGATTGCATGAGGCTTGGAAGACAAATACCTGGGGGTTCCTGACTTTGATGCCACAGGGATTTCTAAGGCCATAGAAAGGCTTATAGTTTTTCCCTCCAAGCCATAGGCACACCGTCACATATAATATATAGTATAATCATTAACATTCGGTGTGCCCTTATAAACCTCTTGACATGACCCTGAGGTGGACTACTCTACCAAGATAGTTATAGTTTGAATCCCTGCTTCAAACGTTTATAGCACTTGGCCCTCAGTAGTGCAGTGAAAGAAAATAAATATAGCTGATGCATGGACAAGTTTCTTCCAGCTATCATCTAGTGAAAATAGTGCATGTTAGAAGGCTACCCCATACCTGAAGGTTACTTATTTCCTACATGTAATAAGTGTAGCTGGGCAGCCATATACAAATGAATGCTGAAGATCAAGTGTTAGAACGTGTGCACATGTGTACATATTTCTACTGGAAGGCAGCCTAGACAGGTGGTGAGGGCGTATGCTTAACACAATTTGTGTTCTGTGTATTTGGTAACATCCAGTCATTGTTGCAGTCAACTTGTATATGAAGAAGCTATTGCTGCGGACAAGGGATCCTGCCCTGGAACAATCCAATTCCCCCAGGAAGGTGCACAATGGAATCGCTTGCCATTAAGAATTAGCCAGCCAATCAATCCCTGAGTTGTGGAAACTACTGTACCACCTGGAAAATACTGCTGTACATACCAATGAAGACAGGCAAAGACAATCCTCACTATATAGTCACAGAAGGGGCATACTGCATACAAGCGCGTGAATGCAACACCGAAAATGAGACAGGTCGCAAATAAACCAGCCGTGGGATGGACTGTGCTATGAGCAAATCACATAATAATTCCAAGGAATGCAACGTGACGTTACAGTCAACTTGCCTATTCAGGCTGATTCTCACCAAAAAAACTCTCGCTCAGACCTGATGTGTAATTGGCATAGCCTGCAAATAAAACATTCGAGCTTCCTATTAGTAATGAGTGTCAAAAGGTATGGTCACCAAGCAAACCAGTGTACAGCAAAGTGACTTTGTGGTTCTGCCAGTTGCAGCCCAGGAATTTAGTCTGCCAATAGTGTACACCCTCCAGTGCCTAACTGGTAAAGTAGATAATAATAGGATTTAATTCCCAATGTAACATACCTCTCATATCAGGGGCGGTGGAGAAGGGGGGGCAAGAGGGCTGCAGCCCCTGTGAAAAAAAGTATGGGGAGGCTTAGCCCCTCTAAAACTATCTGTAGCTGTGATGGAGAGCCTAGCTTAATAGCATCATTCGAGATACTCTAATAAAGGAGTCAAGATCGAGATACTCTAATAGAGCAGTCACAGTATTCTTTGAGGAGCAGTGCAGCAAGCTATGTATGTAGTTATAAATAAGGAGATACAGTCTAGATAGTAGAGGGCAACTATTTCCAGCAGGTAATAACCTTTTTTTTTTGGTCTTTTGACTTACAACTAGGCCATGGCATCACCAAACTAGACCCCCAGCACTCCTTAAATATAGGTGTCTCCGTCACTTCTGTCTCATGTGCAGACAGTTTATGGGTGATCAGGAGCACATGCACAGCATGAGGGTTATGCTTCGCTTGTCCTAGTTCATTGGGTTGCCATGCCATATACTCATGTGTATAATGGCTACCAGAGACTTTGCTATTATATCAAGATGATGCACACAATATGGGTGGTCTACAAAAATTGTCACTGCCCATGGAAAATTATCCTAATTGCAATCTATTGTACTGAGGATCTTATTTGGTGTTTATGTGTTATGTTTTAAATATATACACATTACTTCAAAAGCAGCATTGTGAATAATGAAGTTTAGCATGTGCCAATATGTGTGGTGCCCATTCAGATACAGTGGGAATGTAAATTTGGCTAATAGTAATGGAAGTAGTTAATTAATAATTATATATAAACATTATCATGATCATCACCACTATTGGCCTAATTGGTGCTTATTGTACTGTTCTACTTGTATTGGAAGTAACTGTATCCCTTTAGCTACAACTCATACAGTATGTATGTTGCCCTGCAATGCATATCAAAGCTGCGTTGATGTGCCCACTGGAGTATCATGCACTTGTTTCTACAGTAACAAGTGGTGTGCTCAGATGGCAGAGCTAGTGAATGATGTTGTTGAGTTTTAGAGTTACTTATCATTTTGATTTTTGCAGACTGTATATGGTTATATAAGTGTGTGTTCTTAAATATTGTGCATAGTTTTTTTTCATTTATAAGTTGTAGTATTATGTGCACTGTTGTATGGAAGAATGGCTTTTCCTAAGTGCTCGAGTTAAAATTATCACAATTAATTAGTCTCAATACCAGCAACACTCCATCTGCTCTACGTTGTGTAAGTGCAAGACAATGATGCTCTTATGATATATACTATACAAACAGTTAGATATTTTGTAAATGACAAGCATTGCCTTACTAATAGTGAGAACAGATTTCTGCTGCGCCACCTGGCTGCAATGAACCTTGGACAATAACGTTCAGATAAAAATTCACCGACTATTAGGTATTCATAACAAAGCATACACCGATAAACAATGCATTTACTCTAATAGAACATACGCTACTTAGTTGACATGCTACTGTATTAGCTATCTGTGTCCATAAACAACCATTGCAATCACATGGGTATATAGTACTACTACCATAAAGATGGAGTATGCTTGACCACTGTAGTTGATTAAATACTTATATGAAATATTTTTGGGAGGGGAGGAGGGAAACATAGGTGTATTTAGAAAACTTTCAAATGAGGACCATTGTAATTATACTCACCTCCTAATAAGGAGGGCCACTGCCTATTGCACACCTCTTAACAAGAGGGCCTTTGTTTTTTTCTCACTTCCTAAAAAGGAGGGCCACTGCCTATTGCACACCTCTTAACAAGAGGGCCTGTGTTTTTTGCTTACCAGCCATCCAAATAACTGCTGCACAACTTTACATGTCAATTCACACTAACTGACCATTGAAGCACACACCGCAAACTCAGAGGTGCAAGCCTCAAATCGAGGCGTGGCCTCTTGACAGCTCCAAGGCCACCAACAAAGCCACACCCCAGCACACAACCCTGCTACCAATTTCACAGTGCATGGCTTCAGGCATACACTTAAACTTACAGTGGGAGACTGTGTGGGGCCTCATAGTGCAACAAACGATATTTGTTTAAGCCTTAGAAATATAAAAGTGAGGACAAAACAACTAGTCTAATTCAATAGTGGGATAGTCTGAGGGTGCTTCAATTAAACCACCTCAGAGGTCCACACTCAGCTACTGGGGTCCTATGGTACAGGGAGTGTAATACCCGTGAGCCCACAAGTATCCCTATTTACTTAGCTTACTATACAATAATACAGACTCTAATTCTTCTTATATATGTGAGTATACCACACAAATAACCATGGCTGTAATTATATATGGGTACTTTCATTATCTCATGTCTGCAGCTCTATATGTACAAGACTAGTAACACATACATACAAAGCAATTTACAAAACATACAGTACCTATATACACCTGCTTATAACATTGCATACTTCAACACGTTTTACCACACATATATCATGACTGCTTGTATAGCTTGACATTACCTATCATAACATTTGCTGTTAGTATATTGCATTGCCTGCATTGCAATCCCGCTATTAAGTGTCACACGCCCTGCAATAATGTTTTGGAGGCTGCTGGTCTGCAACTACATATTAATATTGCACTACCCCTGCCACATCCTTCTACACTATGGTACAACCTTCCCCACATGCTACTTCAATCATGAAAAGTTGCAATTGTTCAGGTAACACTCACTTCAACAAAATGTACATACACCCGTCAACAAAATACATAACTCTTAAGTGACAAAGATAGCATTTGTGAATGCTGCTGAGAACAAATGACCATGCTTATTTTCAATTAGTGGTGACAACCACGCCCCTATGAATTGATGCTTGTGGCCACGCCCTTATTAATCAATGAGTTACATAATATCCCCTAGAGTGAGCCTTCCATTGTAATAATTCTAGTGGGCTATCAAGTTCAAATGTAGCAGTGGGATGCCCACACAAAGCCAGACCCAGTAACCTATTAACATATTATAATCCTCCATGCTCATGACTTAATTATCACAATCAGGCCCCCTGAATTAACAAATTATGTAATAACCCCGCAGTGGGCCTTCAATTATGGTAATCAGTTCCGAGGACCACTGTAACAGAACTTCGCACACAAAAGCCAGACCCAATAATCCATGCCCTGAGTGAGAGTCCTCTCACATTCCCGCCATGCACTAAAGAGGTGCCAAACGATTGTGAGTGCGCTGCTGGGCAAGCATGCCATCACGGCAAGTCTTCATCACTTCACTACACGCGCACACACAGCACTTCACGTGCACACACAACAAGAAGGAAATAACTCACAGGACGAAGCACCCAGTGACCAAAAATGCTCAGCTCAGTGTCGTCTAGGCTCAATCTGCCAGTCATCTCTCGTGCCAAACAACCCCTTTGTTCTTCCTTCTCCCTACTGTATCTGCGTGTATCCTTTTTCCATTCTTCTATATCCCCATCTGCGCGTCTTCCTTTTTTTGTTCTTTTTTCTCCCATCACGACAGACTTTTTTACACCATGTGGCCTTGATACATAACCTATCTGCGTGCCCTTTCTGGCACAAAAGTTTGCGAGTCATCCTGATTAATGCTCACCCTTCTTTCACCTGCTTTGCATTGTGGAACCCATTCAACATATTGCATCCACCTGGTCATCAACTATTAGCTGTTGGTAAGTGACATTATTCCATATACAAGCCATTATCTCCCAACATTAACCTTGTTTAACTAGTTAAACTCCATTTAAATAAATTTAAAAATAAATCCGTAGCAACTTGTTGAAAACATTTTGGGTTGATCTGAAGGTTTGTTTGGGCTTAGTTTTACTTAACCAATACTGCCTCATTGTCATCTGGGAAAAGCGAGGCTGGTTTTTGGGTGATGTTCTTCACGGGCCACGCCTACTCCTTTGTGGTCTCTACTATACAGTACTATCATACTGTATGATGATTTCTTTATAAGGCCTAGGGTATGAGTAGCCTTGCTAGTAACAAATTGTGTGTGAAGATGATATTCCATCAGATCGTCTATAGCAACACTAAGATCCTTCTCATTACTAGTTTGTACAATGTCTTATACACATGTTTGGGATTTAACCTGCTGAGATGCTAAGATTTACACTTAGAGATGTTAAAAAACAGTTGTCATTTCTCTGACTATAAGAACAACTATCAATATCTTGCTGAATCCTTGCTATATCTTCTAAGCCATTGTTTTTACTAACCTTACAGAAAATTTAGTATCATCTGCAAACAGTAGCACTGGGTTCTGCATTTCAGCTGGTAAGTCTTTACTATATATAAAGACAATAAGACTGGACCCAGCACAGATCCTTGGGGTATACCGCTGAGTACCTCAGACCAGGTAGAGGAAGAGTCAATAACTATTACTCTTTGCTTTCAAATCCAACTGGATCCACCATTGGAAACCAATCAATTTATGGAACACATCACAGATACTTTATTGAACTAATATATCACAAGGATTGGTACCTGCTCTGCATGCAGGACTGCCTCCACTTTAAGCATTCTAATGTATTGCAAAACTTAAATAACTTGCAGTTGAGGCTCAAGCTTATTTATTTGATGCATGTGCTTATTTACTTTCTTGGCTGAGTGACCCACTACCATGAGTCTCGATCAGTTATTTTTATGATGTGTCATGTTTGTTGACATCTGCTATACCAACTGAAAATTTGTTAATGTCAGTTCCAATGAAATGTAATCAATTAGAAGTCTTACTTTTAGTCTATACACTACTTACCATTACAAGTGTGCTGATCAGAAGCTAAAGCATAGCCATTAAGACATCCACATTCAAAACCTTCAGTAGTGATCTTGCATATTTGTTTACATCCTCCACTGCCTAACTGACACTCATCAACTGGAACTATATCATACATGTTGTTAAGGTATAAGGTAATACACATGTGCAATCCTACTACTGTAACAGTAATTTAAAGCAAAAATTATTCACATTTTAAAATTGCCAAATAATACAACTAAGAAATGGCTGATCTAATTAATTACTAGAAGTCTAATTTGTACATAAAATGTACTAAATACAACCACAATTGTGATGCAATAGACATAAAAATTACACTCATACTCACAGGTGTATTTCTCAACTGAGAAACTACAGTAAAGCTGATCGTCGCCATCTTTGCTATTGAAATTAACAATTTCTTTATATAAATTCTCTTCATATCTCAACGATGAGCCATAACAATACACTGCCTGGCCATTTTGTGCACTATTATTCTGGAATATTGCTGGAGAATTGAACATGATATTAGAACGTCTGATGTATAGAGCTCCTCCTTGGTAGGTAGCAGTATTGTTCACAAATGTTGTTTTGGTGTTTTCGTTAAATGACATTTGCATATAATCCTGTGCATATACAACACCTCCTCTATAGGCTGTGTTTCTAGTAAATGTAACTACAGAGTTGTTACCAAATAAAACAGTAGCATATCGGTATATGTACATAACACCTCCATTAGAGGTAGCATGATTGTCAATGAAAGTTACTGTAGCATTTTCATGACATGATATAACAGATCTTGAATAATAGGATGTATACACAACACCACCATTACTAGCACTATTGTTGGTAAAGTTTATTACTGCATTTCCTCCAAATGAAATGTCAGAATTTCGGTTTGCATATATAGCACCTCCATAAGAACGAGCAGTATTGTTATGAAATGTCACTGACGAGGTTCCATTAACAAGGAGATCAGAATAATGTGTATATATAGCACCTCCATAATAACGAACAGTATTGTTATAAAATGTCACTGACGAGGTTCCATTAACAAGGAGATCAGAATATTGTGTTGCATATATAGCACCTCCATGATATCCAGTATTGTTATAAAATGTCACTGATGAGGTTCCATTAACAAGGAGATCAGAATATTGTGTTGCATATAAAGCACCTCCAGAACTTCCAGTATTGTTATAAAATGTCACTGATGAGGTTCCATTAACAAGGAAATCAGAATATTGTGTTGCATATATAGCACCACCATTTCCATTTGCTCTGTTGTCTTCAAATTGTGCAGATGAATTCAAACCAAAGATCATGTCAGAATTTTCAAGATAAACAGCTCCACCATTAGAAGTAGCTGAATTGTTATAGAATTGGACACTGCAATTTTCAAATTCTATCATGGAGTTAATACTGAAGATTCCTCCACCAGAGTTTGCTGTGTTTTGCCTGAATACTACAGTCCCCAATGCATTCACAAAGACATTTGATAGGTAAATAGGTACTCCTTGGTTGTTAGTAAACACTAAATCTTGTAGTAAAAGACTACAATGCATATTGCTGGTTGGGCCTCTAATGTAAACCACACTTCCTACTGGTCCGTTTGAAGTGAAGCTACAATTGTTAATATTCAACACTGGTGGAGGGTTAGCCACAGTCCCAGATGAGTAATGAATGGAAGATCCGTGACCACGGTAATTATTGTTATGTGTAAACTGGCAATCTTTAAAGTGTATATCTCCTGACATTTCTGACATTACTATAGCTTGTCTGGTTGAATTATGGAAATAGCAATCCTGGATTGTAATATTAGAGGAGTTGTAAAAGTGTGGTCCTCCACATCCTTGCCAAATAATTCCTTCAATTGTAACATTATTACAAGAGACAAAATGTAAGTTACCAACATTAGCACAAAGTACTGTAGCATTAGTTTGACTTCTTATCAGAATATTATCAAAATTTTCTATAGTGAAACTTGAAGACAGTACAGTTGAGGTTTCTATGTTAACGACCAAATTATTGGTAACATTTCCAAGGGCATCTTCAAAGGAATGATATGTGCAGTTGTCAGTCACACAACATGAAAGCTGATCTTGACCATTTCCTGGATCAGTTGTTACATCACCATGGTCACTGATTGTATAAACACAAGTATCATTAGCATCTTTCACTTGTTGAGAACCTTGTAAGAAAAAATAACAGGAAAACTCATGTTATTCATACAAGCAATATAATTACAAGTACACAGAAAAATTTGGAATTTTCAACTAGAGTAGGGACCATATTGATGAAAAGTACTGAAACAAGTTGGAGTAGTGCACGATATTAAATCACAGTAAAACAATAAGAAGTGTTATATCCCTACTGTGCATTTCCATTATGGTATCTTGAGCACAGTAGGGATATAACACTTCTTATTGTTTTGCTGTGATTTAATATCGTGCACTACTCCAGCTTGTTTCAGTACTTTTTATCGATGTGCTATGGTCCAATTTTTCTGTGTACTTGTTTGTTAATTTTTTTTTGTAAATAATTATTATGACTGGTGAACCTACGCATACTGCATCTGAAATGGCGCCGCGCACCCCAATTATCGTCTGAAAAGTGAAGTATCCATTACGCTTCGTTGTCGACTATGTTCAACCCGTTACACAGCAGTATGAATCAAGAACTGTTCGAAAAGCACCTCTGCTATCAAATAGCCACTTTGACAAATACGGATGATTACTGTTACGCGAAGGGAAGCCATCACATGCTATTGCCAAATCGACACTCTTTGCTGTCAGCAAAGATGAATGGGACACAAAGGAGGACACTGGTAAGTCCATGAAGAGTGCATTGATTGTTCTGATTCCTGCTACTCATACATACAGTCTGAGAAGTCTGACTAATGACTCGTTGCTACTTTCCTCATCAATAAAATTTAACTCTTTGGATTTATTCAGGAGAAGTTTTATTGGTGCGATTCCTGATATTTGGGCTGCTACTCCCGTGGAGCTTAGACTGAGGGGAGCTGATCAAGGATGGTCAATTGTAATGAAACTTTTACAGAAGTATGTGTGTGAAATGTCATTGTAGATGTTATTGTAAAAACAAAAAAACAAATAAACAAAAACAAAACAAAAGCCAAAAGGCACCTGTTAGGCTGAAGCAATGTCGAACAGTGAAAAAATCAAGCCCGTAGCCTTAGCCATTATCGAGTAATGCTTGTCTGAAGCCATCATTCAGTCAGTTACTCAGTCAGTCACTAGAAAATTCCGTTAAATAAATTATTTTTAAAATTCAGTAGCAACTTGTTGAAAGCATTTCGGGTTGATCTGAAAGCTTGTTTGGGCTTAGTTTTACCTAACCAATACTGCCTCATTGTTGTCAGGGGAAATTGAGGCTGCTTTTTGGGTGATATTATTTTGTGGGCCACGCCTACTCCTCTGTGGTCCCTACTATACACTGCTACAGACAAGTCACTTTATAGTTTATACAGTGTTCAGCTACAAGTAAGTCACTCTGTAGAAAATTCAGCTATAAGTAAGTCACTCTGTAGAGAATTCAGCTGCAAACAAGTCACTCTGTAAAGAATTTTGCTACAAACAAGTCACCGTGTAGAGAGTTCAGCAACCAAAATACCACTCTGTAAAGAGTTCAACTATGCAAACAAGTTACTCTGTAGAGAGATCAGCTAGAAACAAGAGAGAGAGCTCAGCTAGAAGAAGTCACCCTGTAGAGATCTCAGCTGCAAAGAAACCCTGTAGAGAGATCAACTACAAACAAATCACCCTGCAGAGTGTTCAGCTATAAACAAATCACCCTGTAGAGAGTTCAGCTACAAACAAGTTACCCTACAGTGAGATCAGTTTGAAACAAGAGATTTCAGCTACAAACAAATCAACCTGTAGAGAGTTCAGCTATGAACAGATTACCCTGTAGAGAGTTCAGCTAGAAACGAGTTACTCTATAGAGAGATCAGCTAGAAACAAGTCACCCTGTAGAGATTTCAGCAACAAACAGATCATCCTGTAGATAGTTCAGCTAGATACAAGTCACCCTATAGAGAGATCAGCTAGAGGAAGTCACCTTGTAGAGAGATCAGCTAGAAAAAGTTGCCTTGTAGAGAGTTCAGTAACAAAGAAACCATCCAGTAGAGAGTTCAGCTACAAACAAATCACCCTGTAGATAGATCAGCTAGAAACTAGACACAATATAGGGAATTCAGTTACAAGCAAATCACCCTGTAGAGAGTTCGGCTACAAACAAATCAATCTGTATAGAGATCAGCTAGAGGAGGTCACCTTGTAGAGAGATCAGCTAGAAACGAGTAGAGAGTTCAGTGACAAAGAAACCATCCTGTAGAGAGATCAGCTACAAACAAAGCGCTGTGTAGAGACTTCAGCTACAAACAAATCAACCTGTAGAGATTTCAGTTACAAACAAATCACCCATTGTAGAGAGATCAGCTACAACCAAATCACCCTGTAGAGAGATCAGCTACAAACAAATCACCCTGTAGAGAGATCAGCTACAACCAAATCACCCTGTAGAGAGATCGGCTAAAAACACATCACCCTGTAGAGAGTTCAGCTACAAATAAATCACCTTGTAGAGAGTTAAGCTACAAACAAATTACCCTGTAGAGAAATCAGCTACAAATAAATCACCTTGTAGAGAGTTCACTTACAAACAAATCTACCTGTAGAGATATCAGTTACAAACAAATCACCCCCTGTAGAGAGATCAGATTACCCTGTAGACAGTTCAGCTACAAACAAATCACCCTGTGGAAAGTTCAGGTATAAAAAAAAATCACCCCGTAGATAGTTTTGATACAAAGAAATCACCCTGTAGACAGTTCAGCAAGATAAAAGTCACCCTGCAGAGAGATCAGGTCACCCTATAGAGAGGTCAGCTAGAAGAAGTCACCTTGTAGACAGTTCAGCTCAGCTACAAAGAACAGAGAGTTCAGCTAGAAACAAGTGACCCTATAGAGAGATCAGCTAGAAACAAATCACCCTGCAGAGAATTCAGCTACAAACAAATCACCCTGTAAAGATTTCAGCTACAAACAGATCATCCTGTAGATAGTTCAGCTATAGATACAATTAAGTCACCCTGTAGTAGCAGAAGTCACCTTGTAGAGACCAGCTACAAAGAAACCAGAGTTCAGCTACAAACAAATCACCCTGTAGAGAGTTCAGCTATGAATAGATCACCCTGTAGATAGTTCAGCTATACAAGTCACCCTATAGAGAGATCAGCTAGAAGCAAGTCACCTTGTAGAGAGTTCAGCTACAAAGAAACCATCCTGTAGAGAGTTCAGCTACAAACAAATCACCCTGTAGAGTGTTCAGCTAGATAAAAGTCACCGTACAGAGAGATCAGGTCACCCTATGGAAAGATCAGCTAGAAGAAGTCACCTCGTAGAGAGTTCAGCTACAAAGAACACACTCTGTAGAGAGTTCAGCTAGAAACATGTTACTCTATAGATAGATTAGCTAGAAACAAGTCACCCTGTAGAGATTTCAGTTATACAAACAGATCATCCTGTAGATAGTTCAGCTAGATAAAAGTCACATTGTAGAGAGATCAGCTAGAGAAAGTCATCTTGTAGAGAGATAAGCTAAAACAAGTCACCTTGTAGAGAGTTCAGCTCCAAAGAACCCACTCTGTAGAAAGTTCAGCTACAAACAAGTTACCCTATATAGAGATTAGCTAGAAAGAAGCCTGTAGAAAGCTCGGCTACAATCAAATTACCTCGCAGAGAGTTCAGCTACAAACAAACCACTGTATAGAGAGATGAGCTAGAAGCAAGTCACCTTGTAGAGAGGTCAGCTACAAAGAAGCCATCCTGTAGTTAGCTACATTTCAAGTCACCCAGTAGAGAGATCAGTTGCAAAGAAATTATCCTGTGGGGAATAATTGGCATTTAATAAATATATGTATATAATTTGTCTAATTACTATATAATAGAATCAAAAATAGTTGAAGTATTAAAAATTGTCTTTAAGTTCTTTTCTTCTTTCTGTGGTAAATAAAAAAAAACAGATGGGTTAAAAAAGCCCCAAAGCTAGCCATAGGCCAACTTTGCAATATACAAGTACAAAAAGAAGTGATATCTAATCAAAAACAGCCAAGCTGTAAAAAAAGGTGCGGCCCCCAAAAAAGGCCATGGTGAAAAAAGATGTGAAATCCAAGATGGCGGCCAAGAAATGGCTGTGATGATAGATTAATGGCAAAAATTTTAATTACAACAATTCAGGTGAATTTGGTGCCGAATCCTAGTGGAGGAGGCAACGCAAATTCACCTGAATTGTCGTAATTTAAATTTTTGCCATTAACCTACCATCACAGCCATTTCTTGGCCGCCACCTTGGATTTCACATCTTTTTTCACCATGGCCTTTTTGGGGGGCCGCACCTTTTTTTACAGCTTGGCTGTTTTTGATTAGATACTCTAATACAGCAGTCACCCTAATAGAACATCACACGTGTATAGGTGTATGCTATAACAAAGAAACCAAAGAAACTAAACAAGTTGATGTAATGCTACTTCTAAACCAGGCACCCATGCATGGGATAGTATGCCCATACATACATGTACTATCCTATTCTAACCAAATAGGCAATTAATCAACCATGTATATAATTGCAGCTTATATTCATGCTATTGTTATTATTAATTCAGCTAGACAATTAAATTTATAAATACTGTAATTTAGCATATTTCATAATTCATGAATTATTCCGTAATTAGGTTGCTAAACACTGCTAAGGAAGTGTAACTACAGTATAATAACCACTTTAAATAGCAAATTACGCACAGAAGTATCTTCTCAACTGTTTTATAGTGTGTCTATCGTGTTTTCTCATGCAAAATGTTTAGACAAAGCCTCATGGCTGCCCTTCATTTTTGTTTGTGTAAGAACTATCCCTCAATGGAACAATCTTCTTATTAGCAACATTACTGGCTTAACTGTTGAACAATTTATAAAATCCCTATCTACTTTATTATTAAATTTATAATTGTGCATTTGTACATTAGCGTGCTACCCTTACAGGGCTTTGATAATTATTACTAATAATAAGTACGGGTAACGCCTCCCTTTCAACCCGAAGGATACGCTGTCTCTGGTAGCCTAAGAGGCCTTCAATGTTGTTTTAAAGGTGTTAAACGTCTACAAAACTGAAAGGGAAGACTGTTTACGAAGTATATGAAGAGTCGCCATACCTGTGTTTCAGACCACCGAAAAGAAACCACCTCAGAGCAAAGTTTACCTGTGCGGAAGTTTAATACAGACTTCATTTCGCTTTTACTTCTTACGTACAAGCTGCTTTTACCATTTAATGAGTTTGCTCACGTGGGTATGTACGGACAAACATAGGCATGTACACACACACACACACACACACACACACACACACACACACACACACACACACACACACACACACACACACACACACACACACACACACACACACACACACACACACACACACACACACACACACACACACACACACGTTGCAAAAACAATCTCAGTAAAACCAGGTGGGTGGGCACATTCCTGGTTTAAAAATTATTAATTTAAACATGAAGTAGGAATTCAAGCAAAAACAAGGTGTTATGCTATTTCAAAAACCAGGCACCATGCAGCAAACAAACCTATCTGGAACTAATAGTTATATTGGGTTTTGCATTGTTGCAATCATAGTAATTTGTATTTTGTAATTGATGAAATATTTTGTAATTCTGTAATTATGTTGCTAAGCACTGCTAAGGAGGCATACATCAAACAAAACGTTTTAACCCACTAATAATAACTGTTTTATAGTTCGTCTATAACATTTTCTTATGCAAATTCTCTAGGCAAAGCCTCAAAACTGCTCTTCAATTTTGTTCACATTTGTACGGGCATGCCCCCTTTTCAACTCGAAGGAATTCGTTATACCCAGTAGCCTAGGAGGCCAGCTGTGTTGTTGTTTGGCTGTTTGATGTCTGTAGAGCCCTTTGGGTAAGGCCTTCACAGTGTCCTTATAAACTCGTTTCACCTGTATTTCAAACCAGCACGTATTGACCATCTTATACCAAAGCTTACCTGCCCAGAGGTTAATACAGGCTCCATATGGCCTTTATTTATCAGATAAAGGCAGCAAAATTTTGCTCACGTGGGTGCGGAAGACAAACAATTATACAAACATACAAATCCACACGCACTCTTCGGAAAGCAATTTTAGTAACGAAGTGTCTATGTCCACCTGTATACTGGTGGATGTAAGAGCCACCTATCAGCTATTGACACTGCTGTGGTATGCCCCAAGCATTCGACTTTAGGGCACGCGCCTAGTAGTGCCCCAAGTATTCGACTTTAGGGGACGTGTCTAGTAGTTGCCCTGAGCATTCGACTTTAGGGGATGCGAAAAGTAGTGTTAACGTTAGGGTTAGGGTCGGGTTCAGCTTTGGTTCCTTCTTCTTTAATAATATAGTACACCCTTGTGGTTTGCTACTACGGTTGCATTTATAATGTAGAAAACAAAGGTGGTAGCTGGCAGCGGTGGCTCAGTGGTAGGCCCTGTGACTCAAGTGTGGAGGGTCTGGGGTCAGGGAACCGCTTTAACCCAACTTTTTTTTTCATTTTGCAGTACCTTTTTTGTCTAAGTTTTTTTTTTTTTGGTTCATCAGTGGCAATAGCAACAGCCTTTTAGTAACCAGGTTCACACCCACAGCCAACCTTTGGCCAGCTGTGGGCACATGCCTGGTTTAGAAAATAGTGAAATAAGAGATGAATTACAGCATAGCCCTACTTTGGCATTGAACAAAATAATTGTTCCAATGTAGGGATTTTCCCACTGAACTATGCTGTAATACCATCATTCATCTCTTGTTTTACTACTTTTAATTGGTTGGATTCCTATTTCATTTTTAAAGGTATTTACTGTGAACAGTGTAACAGAACAAACTCTTACTGTAAACAATTTCCCTTGTAATAAAATTTTCATACACTTATGTTTATGTTCTTAAGTGTTTTTGACTGAAATAAATTATACACACTCTTCCTTGAACACAGAGTCGTATGTATATTTCAGTCATAGCATGGCTACGAGGTCTATCAACTGTTACAGTAAACTTATGATGACTGAGGACAAAGGGTTTTTAAGTGAAATACACCAAAGTAACCATGGATTGTCTGATATACAAGTGCAACGAAAAATTAGAAATTTACATTTGAGTAGGGATCATTGAAATAAAAAAAATAATGAAACAGGGAGATCATCTACACCTGCAGCTACACTAGTTGATATTTAATTCCTACTTCAGTCATATACAACCTGTCAATAACATGACTGAAGTTGGAATTAAATGTCAACTAGTATCGCTGCAGGTGTGACCACTCCCTTGTTTTGTTGCTTTTTATTTCTATCATCCCTATTCAAATATATATATTTTTAAAATTTCCTTACATTCGTTTGTTTACTTTTTTGCAATAACATTGGTGAACCATCGCATACCTCATCAAAGTAAGGAATGGTGCCAGACACATAAAAGCTAATTGCATGATTGAATGTACACCCCAGCTATCAATTGGTGGAACATACATGTAGCTGAAACTGAAATGGAATGGTCACTTCATGATAATGGTAGTCTGGGCGTGCATTTCAGTCGTAATTTCTGTAGAGACTGGATTGATTGCAGAGGCACTTCTCATACTGTTATTTGTTTTTGATGCTTTAAAACAAACAGGTGGGACAAAATGGAAAAAACAGTGAAATTGCCATTTTGCATTTCAGTGGGGGAATGACAATCTGCAGTGAATAAAAGAGAAGACAACATTATATTTCTGGCTCTGTTTTTTTGGCGAGAAGTGAGGCTAGTCATTTGTATGTATTCTGATGGTTTGCTCATTCCAACTAAAGCAGAAAACACAAGAGGCGTGAATGATGCCTTCTCTATTTCATGAACACGTTGTTCACAAATCTTTTGTTTCTCTCGGTCATGTGATCAGAAACAACTGGCAGAAGGAGTGCAATGATTTGTGGCTGCCAATGGATTGAAAACATAAACACCAAAGAAAGCTTGTTGATGGTGAACACCCCCAGAAACCTTGAGCTCTTACGTCCAAGTGAGCACCACGTTCAGTGTTTGCAGAGCGATGAAAGAATCATTCATTGGTAACAGGCTGCAAAGTAGGTTCAGTGGGTACATTAGGACACACTTCTGACATTAATTGGGCTGTAAGACATTAATTCTAAGATCGTGAGTGGTTTTCATGCCAACAGGTCTTGCAGAGTTTGCAGTGGATTTCATGGGGCATGGATACGTATGTGGAAACTCCATATGTGGAAAAGGTGGGAATGTGTACATGTCTAAGAGATGATCAACTGGGAAAGTCTTTCAATTGTACAGAGTATGTGGCTGTAATGAAGTCCACTATTTACTGCTGCATTAATATAAAGCCCAGAATATGTTGTTGCCAAGTGGTCAAAACAAAGTGACAGAGTCTGAGAAAAAGGAAGAGCTATGGTTGATTAGTAGCAAAGAAGATGCTGTGACAAGCAGTCCTCCGAATGAAGTACAGTCAAATGATAAAGTACATCAGGATGGAATGTATGCTACAAATGCCAACTTTGAAGGATAAATCAGGTATGATTGCTTTCAGTATAATTCCTGTGTATTTGATACATTGCTAGATGACACTAGTATCAAGTCTCAATTCTAACGTAACAGCAGGGCTTGGTCTTCAGGGACAGCTGAAAAGGATAAATGTTAGTGGGAGCATACATTCAGTTGTAATTTCTGTAGTGACTAGACTGATTACAGAGGCAATTCTACAGTAGCACTGTTCTGTGGGTGGAATATTACTGAAACAAGCAGAAAACAGAATTGTTAATTGGTGTTTCAGTAACTGATAGTTTGGGAATGTATTTAGCTGCACAATAATTTTTATAATAGGTTTAGCACCATCTTTTCTCTAATGTAGTATGCAATGGTTAACTAGTAATGCATTTTATTATATCAAAAAATTTACTTACAAGCAAGTAATACAAAAAAATTAGAAATTTATATTTAAGTAAGGATCATAATACATCTCAGGATGAAGCAATGTTAAACAGTGAAAAAATCAAGCCTGTAGCCTTAGCCATTTTTGAGATATGCTTGCCTGAAGGCATCAGGTAGGGCAGGCAGGTGGGCGAGCGGGCGGGCAGGCAGGCACTTCAGTCGGACACGTGCCTTTTGTCATACTGCAGTACATACAATGCATTCTTTATGGACTTACTAGTGTCTTCCTTTGTGTCCCATTCATCTCTGTTGACAGCAAATGGTGTCAATTTGGCAGTAGTGCGTGATGGCTTCCCTTCATAACAGAAATCATCCGTATTTTTCATAGTGGCTACTTTGATTGCAGATGTGCTTTTCGAACAGTCCTTGATTCATAATTCTGTGTAACGGATTGAACATAGCTGACAATGAAGCGTAATGGATACTTCACTTTTCACACAACAATCAATAGCTGGGGCGCATGGTGCCACTTTTTATTTTAATGTGGTATGTGTGCATGGGTTCACCAATCACAATAATTTATTTTACAAAAACAGTTAGCAAACAAGTACACTGCACAGTAGGGATACGACACTTCTTATTGTTTTACTGTGATTTAATATCGTGCACTACTCCACCTTGTTTTTATCGATATGCTATAGTCCCTACACTAGTTGAAAATTCTAGTAGAGCAGCTAAGTGAAAAAAATTGTTCACTTTTTGATGAAAGCACCAAACTTGGTACATTTGCTTAATTTCAAATTAGATGCAGTGCCATTAAAACATATCACACTCAAAGAATCTAAAAAGTAACAATAAATGAAAAAGTAATGAGGAAGCCACAAAAATGTTCAATAAAATATACTGAAACTTTGCATCTAAATAGACGAGCAAGGAATGGTCATATCCAAAAACTGATCAAGGGAGATATCCATCTATGTTATTAGCTTTCCATGAAGCACAGAGGGTCATGGAATATCAAGCCACAGATGTACAATATATTATTTCTATTTGTTGTGCCTGTACTTTAGACACTGAAATATTTGGTTCCAATAGAAGTGTTTAAAAACAGTCTATTTTGCCACATTTTGAAATGCACCTGTAAATTTGAAATGCTTTCATGCAATTTAAGCAAAAACAAAGATTTTGAATGCACTTGTATGATTTCCCAGCCAGCTATAAATAGCTTTATAATCTAGTTTAATGTCTTCCAAACATGCCCTAAGGCAATGATTTTTATGTGGCACCATATCTCAAGTCATTTAGTACGCCTCACTCAACTTCCACAGAAATTTGATGCTTTTATCACAAAGTGATAAATTTCATCAAAATTGTTTTGTTTAGCTGCTCTACTATTCCAATTTTTTGGGTACTTGTGATACATAGAATGTTCTAGAACTTTCATTGGTAGATCTATCGCATGGTTTACTTCAACATTTGGTAATTGTAATACTCTGATAGAGTGCACACTTTTTCAGGACTTCTAATAGAGCATACATAGAATGTTCTATAACAATCTAGTACTTCTATTAGTAGATCTATGAAATTACAAAATTTAATGTTAATATTTATAAGCAAGAATTTTGATTTATAAAGCAGAAATTAAGTGAGGTGATCAGCCAACATACCAGCAGTTCAGTGGCTAAGGATGTGGGTGTTAGGTATGGAGGTCCCTGGTTCGAACCCTGGTAAGTTTTTTAATTGACATTTTGTGCACCTTTTACCCCATGGTGACTGCTCTATTAGAGTATCTCAATCCTGCGATTTTACACTAGCTTAGTTTTTGCTGTAGCTGTAACTCTATTGCTTTTCAAACCATCAAAAAACACTGCTACAATGATCAGCCTATGTACACACAAGTTATTCCCATACTCAGTTTATCCTGTAGCTGTGACAGAAGTGCTTGATTTTTATGTGAACAAATACTCATAACCCCTTGGATGCTCATAAGATTCACAGCAAGGCAGGTGAATTCACCTTTACACATTCTTCATTTTTGCCAAATATCAAGGCAATCGAGTTATACTTTTGCATTATATAGCAATTTTTGCAAAGTGTGCAAAGATAAATTGAAGCCCTCGTAGCCCCCTTATGACTTGAGAAGAAAAAACAAATTAAATCAAAACTTTGAATGCCCATATCTTGCAAATAGTTGGTGCAAATTTAATCAATTATGCTGTGTGGCCTGGCGGACAGCTAGGAGCCATGGAGCTATGCATGTGTGAAAATGCTGTTTTCTTTTTTGTCAATATACTCACAGTGTGGTGTGCTGGTTTTCTTGGCTGCATGACACACTAGCATGTGCCTTGAAGACACTATAGCATGCGTCTTGACACCTCAAATTTTAGCTCGGTATTAATGATGTATATACTAGTTAATGCACCACTGTGAGTGTAATATGGAAAACAATAGCATGGGTGCGTGGGTGAGAGAATACAGCGCGAGGTGAAGCTGAATGCTGTATTTGGCATGAGACTATGCCAGAGTGGTATTATTGCACAAGTGTGGCAATGCTTTAACTGGTTTAAAGCCATCTTTGTTTGGAGCGTTCATTTTGTAGACTCAAACCGCATTGGTTTTCAGCCATCAGACAATCGGTAAGTGTCTATATAGTACAAGTTTAGTCATAAAACAAAGCATTGTTTTGGCTAGATAGTTGACAACTTTACAGAAAATTAGTTTTAACTACAAATAGACATATAAGCTACAAATAAAAAAATCTGTACTCTTCCTCATTCCTGAAGTAAAGAAATAAGACAACTAAAAGGAAAACCCAGTCAGCCATAGGCTGGCTTTGGGATTTGCAAAAACAAAAAGAAGTGATATCTATACCAAAACAGCCAAGCTGTGGGCCACTCTTAAAAAAGCCAGGGTGAAATCAAAGGTGGCGACCAAGAAATGGCTGCAGTGATGTTAATGCCAATGATGAGATGTGTAATCATTAGAAACGATTAAACCTTCATATCATTGCACACATTTCTTGGCTGTCACCTTCGATTTCACAATTTCACAACCATTATCACCCTGGCCTTTTGGGGCCACATTCTTTCTCACAGCTTGGCTGTTTTCACATAATACATCTTCTTCACTTAGTTTTTCTTTTTGCAACACTTACAAAGATTGCCATAACTCATGCAAACCTATTAGACTGTCTTCAAATTTGGAGGGTATAAAGAGTATATAACAGCTCATTTATCATCCAATTTGTGAAGAGATTAATAGAAGCAGTGCCAAGTTACAAGAGATTATTCAAATTTTACACAAGCAAATTTTTTGTCACCTCTACAGGATAAACCACTTACAAAAATCAGTTTAAAATTGTTCTGCAGATAGATAGCACGCTGTGATTTGATAGTACTAAGAACATGTTAGGAGATATAAAGTAAAAACCAAATATGTGAAACAAACACAATCAAGATACTCGAAGTAAAAATGTGATGTCCGTGTTTGTAGCAAACTTCTTCATATGCATTGCTTGAAGTGCAAATTTAATACTTCTACTTTAGCCTATATCCAATAATGATCCCTACTGTACTAGCTTGTACAATTCTTAATGTTTCCTTATATTTGTTATGGCTATGGAATAAAAAAAAAAGAGTTCTAGGGATAGCTATATACACCCTAGAAAATTCTAGAAGTTCTGCCCTTTGCACGTATATTTAATACTTTTAACTGTAAACTATAGGACAGATATTGTCCCAAATTGTAGCTTTGATTGTTTCTTAGAGTACAGCTACCTGCATTTGGCGCTTTATTAGAGTAGTTAGTTGACTGCTTTATTACACTATCTTAAACTAAAATTGAGAGATGCAAGTTAATTGTTGCTAAGGGTTTAATAGCTATAATGGATGTATGTTGAGAACAAATGTCTTAATACTACTGAAATACAGTGGTATATTGGGTTGTTTGATATGTCAAGTTCTGAAACAACAATACCATAACTATTGAGCTATATCTAGCTAGACTGCTACTGAGTTCAATTTAAAAGAAGGTTCTACTGAAACTACAGAAACTGATCTAGATCCACCACTGGAAACCAATCAATTTATGGGTGCATATCACAGATGCATATTATATAAGTATAATATTATCTGTCATGTTTAAGATGGCATGTTAGTTGACATCCGCTATTACCACTTGAACATTTAACAATGTTAGTCCCAATGAAATGTAACTATTTTACCACTTACCATTGCAAGTGCGCTGATCAGAAACTAAAGCATAGCCACTAAGGCATCCACATTCAAATCCTTCAACAGTGATCTTGCATATTTGTTCACATCCTCCACTAGCTAACTGACATTCATCAACTGAAACTAAATCATATATGATGTTAAGGTAATATGCAAGCTATAGGTATTACATACATAATGATTTAAAGCAAATTAGTTTATTCACATTGCAGTTGCCAAATAAAAAATGACAGTTCTAATTAACTACTAGCTAGAGCCCCATATCGTATGTAGTGATCAAATTATAAAGATCTAAAAAGTACACTTATACTCACAGGTGTATTTCTCAACTGAGACATCACAATTACCACCAACATGTAGATTTTCTCCATCTTCACCATTGTAATCAACAAGTCCCTTATATAAATTCTCTTCAAATCTCAAAGATGAGTCACCATCACAATACATTGCCTGGCCATTTTGTGCACTATTATCTTGGAATATTACTGGAGCATTAAACACGATATCAGAATAGCTGATGTATACAGCTCCTCCTTGGTAGGTAGCAGTATTGTTCACAAATGTAATTTCTGTGGTCCCATTAAATGACATTTGTGTGTAATACCGTGCATATACAACACCTCCATAATAGGCTGTGTTTCTGGCAAATGTAGATACCGAGTTGTTACCAAATATAATAGTAGCATACCAGTTTAAGTACATAACACCTCCATTAGAGGAAGCATGATTGTCAATAAATGCTACTGTAGAATTTTCATGACATGATATAACAATGTTTGAACTTGCTGTATAAAAAACACCACCATTTCTGGCACTATTATTAGTAAAGTTTATTAGCACATTTCCTCCAAATGAGATATCAGAATTATAGTTTACATATATAGCACCTCCATCATAACGAGCAGTATTGTTATCAAATGTCACTGTTGAGGTTCCATTAACAATGAGATCAGAATCACTACTATCCAAATATATTGCACCTCCTCTGCTACTTCCACTATTATTGTAAAATGTCACTACTGATTTCCCACTTATAAATATATCAGAATAATATGATCGTATTGCTCCTCCATCTCTGGCACTATTGTTATTAAATTGTACCACACTATTTCCTTGTACAGATGAATTTAAACCAAACATCATGTCAGAATTTTGAAGGTAAACAGCTCCACCACTATCAGTAGCTGAATTGTTATAGAATTGGACACTGCAGTTATCAAATTCTATTATGGAGTTAGTACTGAAGATTCCTCCACCAGAGTTTGCTGTGTTTTGTCTGATTACTACAGTCCCCAAAATATTCATATGGACATTTGAAAGGTAAATAGGTACTCCTTGGTTGTTAATAAACACTGAATCTTGTAGCAAAATATTATAATGCATATTGTTGGTTGGGCTACTAATGTAAACCACACTTCCTGCTGGTCCATTTGAGGTAAAGTTGCAGTTGTTAATATTTAACACTGGTGGAGGATTAGCCACAGTCTGAGATGAGTAATGTATGGCAGAGCCATGATCACCATAATCATTGTTATGGGTAAACTGGCAATCTTTAATGTGTACATCTCCTGACATTTTTGACATTACTATAGCTTGTCTGGTTGAATTATGGAAATTGCAATCCTGGATTGTAATATTAGAGGAGTTGTAAAAGTGTGGTCCTCCACATCCTTGCCAAACAATTCCTTCAATTACAACATTACTACAAGAGACAAAATGTAAGTTTCCAGTGTTAGCGCAAAGTACTGTAGCATTAGTTTGACTTCTTATCAGAATATTATCAAAATTTTCTATAGTGAAACTTGAAGACAGCACAACTGAAGTTTCTATATCAATTACCAAATTATTGGTAACATTTCCGAGGGCATCTTCAAAGGAATGAAATGTGCAGTTGTCAGTCACACAACATGAAAGCTGATCTTGATCATTTCCTAGATCAGTTGTTACATCACCATGGTCACTGATTGTATAGACACAAGTATCATTAGCATCTTTCACTTGTTCAGTACCTTGAAAGAGAAAAAAAAAGTAAAATTCATGTTGTTATGCAAACAATATGTCAGTGAAAGGTCATTGTAGTTTAATAGACTATTTGTAGAAATTGTACAGGATGTTATCAAGACGATATGCATACTAAATTATTTGAAAGAAAAATTATCAATTAGGCTTGCGTGGTACTGAGTCTCAATGGTGACTCATTCTCGCAAATCCCATACAAAAGTATGGGCAGCGAATGTGGCTCAGACAATAACTCACCACTAGAGCTATGGGTGCGGCTTCTCAATTGCAACACAATCCTTTTGAGTTAGAGGGATTTGTTGTTGTCAAAGAATTGTCCGTAGCTGGTCTACTGTAGACACAATGAAGCGATTTGTACTTTTCCCATAGACCACAATACATTCAGTCACCGTTGTGACATATGTTAAAGAATCACGTGTTTATTAGAATATTTACGGTACGCATATTGTCTATTTGAATCATACCCATGGTCTTACATGTACTGAACATATCAAATATATATATATATATACATTACTACATCCTTGGCAAAGATCTGAAGTGTCGCACTGTGGTATATCAGTGGTTTAGAAAGATATTTCACTTTTCAGTGCCCACTTTATGGATGGATCTAGTGAGGAGGGGCATACTTGTAGAAGTGATCGCACACTCTGTGAAATGCGAAGCATGACATTTCTTAGTGGTGGAAGGTGGCAACTATCAATGCAAAATGGCCATTCTGTTTCGTTCTCATTTGTTATATAGCATTAAAACAAAGAAAAGTACAGGAAACGCCTCTGCAATCATTCCATAAAAATTAAAGTAGATGTATTATTGCCAATCCATGCAAGTGAATAAAGAAATGGGACACAAAGGTATGCAGTTGCTGCAGTTGGTGAAAAGTTATGCCTTCTGCCAAAGCAACATTGAAAAGTAAGAAATTGTAGCCTTAACTTCAGTCGAGTTATGCTTGGCTGAAGGAATCAGTCAGTTAATGTCAATTGGTAGAAAATCAGTTGAACATTTTATAGAAACTTGTATTGATATTTTGGGAAAGTAAGCCCAACTCTCCATGATCCCTACTATATTATAATTATGGTAACTCACATCTGTTTCACCATAGTTTCACTTCATTATAACAATGCACCAATAGTGAAAAGGCATGATTCTAACCCTTAACCAACCAAGTCATCTATCAACAACAACGAATGTACCCACAAGTCATAGAAGTTATGTCTAGTTGAGGACCTATGGAAACAAATAGAACCACCATGGCTTCACAAGTTCAGTCATGTCCACAGGTAACAAATCAAGCTTCATCTTTAGCTAATACTGTGTATATTAGTAGACCGATTAGCTCAGTGGCAACAGACAATGAGAACCTAAAAGGGCCAGACAATGCGAACCTGAAAGTTGACTCATTCAATGCTGAGGATGGTGAAGAAACCTTTGATATCCGGTTGCCACTACTGGAGTGGCAAATGGAATGAGTGGGCATTAGGGTAACATATGATGCAGATGGCTGGCCATCTTTGAGGAAAAGCTCTACAAGAGTTTAAATTGTTACTACCTGAAGAAAAAACTACTAAGAGAAAGGCTAGATCCGGGAACCAAACTTCAGCTGTGTTAGACTTTCACCATACGTACCTCATAGAAGCCAGGTGAGTCAGTAGCAGAATTTATAGGACAATTGGAGAGAGTTTTCCAGGTTGGGTTTGAAAGAGATAATCTGTTTAAGGAGACCAGACTATATGGATATGGATTTTTGTACACTTTGATAGAGTCACCATCTGTTTCAGGTACTATGGAGTTGCGTACTGCACCTAAAAGAAGAGAGGAGCTAAGAAGGAAATTACTACACCCTACTATAAAAAGTCAAAATAAGGAAACTACTTTAGTCACCCTACTATAAAAAGTTGAGCTAAGAAGGAAACAACAATATTTGAAAGGTGACCAACGAGTTTACAACTAGGTGAGCAAGGTGACAAAAACAACAACATTAGAGTGATGCAGAGAAACAGGGGTCAAATAACCTAAACCTTTTAGGTGCTATATTTTTGATAGCCCTGCCCAAGAATTTCAGCAACCTAAAATAGGAAGTTAAGTGTAAAGAACATTGCAAGCTCAATCTTAAGTGTCCTCTGGCATCAAAGTAGTCAAGACTACTAGCCTACAGAAGAGTGGCTTATAAAGTCAAGATTGAAGGAGTCATCACCACTGGTCTTATTGACCAGATATTACTATAATGGGATGGTTTTCTGATCATAGGTACAAGTAGTCTGTCTCTTTCAATGGTCACACATCTAAACCAGTTGCTGTAGCAATTTGATAAAACAGATCCCATCACACTTGATGGACAGATGGAGTTTTGGTGAGACAATCATAATTACCACTGTGTATGTCAAATTACTAGTAGCAGACAAGTTACTGCTATCAGAGGCTTGGTGTTGTTTACTTGGTATAATTACTTACCATCCTAGTATACAGTTGATGGAAAAGTAACACCTTGTTGATGAGAATGTCAAGAATACTGCTCTTAAGATCTTAAGACCATTGAGAAAGCACAACCAGTAGAAGAAGACAATGCGAATTGCCAGAGAAAACCAGTTTACTCTCACCTAATGGTAACCTAACAACCAATGGCAAAACCTCAGCACATTCAGCTGGTGTAAGACTTGTTACTACTGTATGTTTACCAGCTCTTGTGAGGCAGAAGCAGTAGGATAGGGATTGAGGTGTGTCATTCCCAAGAAGAATGATTACAGTTGAGTGGACTGTTAACTCAATATCACGATACTTTCAGTTTGGAGAATGATGAGCATGGTGAAACAGACCTAGTGGAATTTAAGATTAACACAGATGACTCATGTCCAAGGAAGCAGCCAGTCAGAAGAATTCTGACAAAACACACTGCATTAAACGTTGAAACACAGCTGGAGCATTTATTACCCCAAAGGGAATTACCCTGAATTGAAACAGCCTCTGAGGAGAAATGAAAGCTGTCTTTTTGTGCCAGTCAGCATATTAGCCTTTGTCTACCAGTATCCTGATTTGAGATCCAATGTGGAAAAGTACCTGACTTATCCAGTAAATCATGTATTCTTGGCTGAGGGAAAAGATCAGGCTCGGTAACAGAGTTCAATATTCTATAATTTATATAAAATCGTACAGCTCTTCTTTACCATAACAACTGGGCTGGACCAGGGGTTTTCTAATTGTCTGATCACACCATTGTCCTGCATTTTCTTCACTGAGTAATAACCTCCTTACAGGCCACAAATGGAGTTGCAGATGAGAGATGATAGATTTGTACTTTGATATCTTGATAATGTGATCATATTTTCTAGATCCTTTGTTTGAAGACCATAAGAGGCATTTTAAGATGGTGTTTGATTGTTTCAGAAGAGCAGCACTGAAGTGTAAGATTAGGTGCGGGTCTAAGGGGGTCTAAGGGGGTTTCACCGGAAACCAGTCAGCTTTCTGAGATCGAAACAATAACTATAACGCTCAACAAACTTTAAGCCTAAAATAATGAGGATCGAATTACTCTCTCTACCTCAAAATGATCCAAACTGCTTTTTTGCACCTTCAGGTACATTAAACGTCTCTAAAATGTATTATTGTTCTTGATTTTGTAACTACTATAACTGCTTGAAAAGGTGTTAGCTTAGAATGAGCAGATTCTACATTTTGGGGTGATTGTCACTTGTAGTTACCTAATTAAACTATATAGTAGGTTCTAATTCCAATACCACTTTATGGACCTTGCCCTTATACCCAAAGTTGGAAATCGGTCAGCAATTTTTCTAGAACCGCCCCTGTGTAAGATCCTATGTGAGGAAGTGAAGTATTGAGAACATGTAGCTACACAGATGGGTCTTCGACCCAACAACAGGAATATGGATTCTGTGAGTAAATTTCCCCAACTAACCAGTTTAGAGCAATCCAGGCAGTGTTTGGTGCAAACATCATACTATTGATGTTCCACACCAAACTATGTAAAGATAGCTAGTCCATTACATGCCTTGACCACGCTTTTGCTGGACAATTACATGAATGTGAAATAGCTTTTGAAGCCCTGAGGAGCAAGCTCTTGTCATCTCTTATCCTGACGTTAACGAAGACTTCACTTTAGAGACAAATGCCAGTAGAAAGAGGTTAGGTTCCATACTGTTACAATATCAGGAAGATTACAAGTAGGTGAGTGTTGAGAACTACTGATCTGGAAACTCTAGCAGTTGTTTGGGCTACTCCAAATTTTGGTACTACCTATATGGTCACAAGTTTATAGACCATGCTGCAGTGATAGCTATATTGGAAGCAACCAATTTGATGGGTAAGCATGCCATGTGGTGCATGGAGTAAAATTTACCGAAGTGGTATTAAAGAGGTGGAAATCCTACACCACCCTAGCATAAATTCTCCTGCTGATTGTCTGACAACCAGTGTTATCTGTTCCAGGTAAAGATTCCAACAATGGCACAGAACTAGATGGTCAGATTGCACATATTTCGAGTAAGCTTGATACCATGAGTACTTTGTTAACGCAAAAGCCAACAGAATTGATGGTATGGGAGATGGCAATACTTTTTAGAAGCAATAGCTAGAGAATGAGGAGTTGCTACCAATAATGATGTGTTTACTAGAAGGACTTTACCTACAGATAAGAAAGTGTAACTTTACAAGCTACAATGTTTGTTGTGGTTGATGATATACTTTATTGTAATGGGAACAAGCCTAACAATGTACCAAGAGTAGTGAATCCATCGAAACTTAGGCAAGACATGATCAAGGACTATCATGCTGGAATCATGGTAGGTCATTTTTCAGGACCTAAGATATACATTATAGAGAGATGTCATGTCAGTGGTGGTGAAAGCACATGTAACAAGATGTTGTTGACTGTGTCAAGAACTGTCCACAATGTGTTATTGCTACTGGAGTTGGAAAGAAACTATTACCACCATTATGTTTTTTACCTGTTCAACATCCATTTCAGATGATTGGTGTGGATATCATGAAACTACCATTAACCACTAGTGGAAACAAGATTGCAATTGTCTTTCAGGATATGTTCACAAAATAGCCCAACACCAGAGCAGAAAGCCCATAGAATAGTAAGACTACCAGTTGAAGAAATAGTCTGGGTACCTAAAGCTTTGTTGTCTGATAGTGGCACAAATCTACTGTCCCATCTTATCGAGGATGTCTGTAAACTTTTAAGAATAAAGAAACTTGACACCAATAATCCTCAGTGTAATGGTATGATAGAAAGATTTAACAGTGCTTTAAAATGCATCCTAAGGAAACATGTGCCACACAGTGGGATATTTATATACCTGCATGGGACCATGACATCTTGTGGGCATACCATAACATACGTACCTCAGCAGAGAAGCATTCATTCTTATTGCATGGCTTTGATTATAGACACTCTACAGAAGCAGCTGTCTTACCTACCAAATCTGTAGCACCAACCAATGTCTTGGAACAAACAGTATTGTATTCATCATCAGCTTGGGAATTAGCATACAAGGTTAACACAGAAGCTCAAACTAAGCAAACGATTCAGCACACTTCATCACCAATATTAAGAGTAGGAGACTGGATATTTGTCTATTCCCTCAAGACGAGACTGAATATTTGTCTATTCCCTCAAGACGAGACTGGAAACTTTACAAATTATCTAGACTATGGCATGGAACACGTATTACATGTGATGATCCTGATGTCACTGCAGTCAAGATCTTTCCTGAATATTCATCAATTCAGGTACATCAATCCAGAGTTTTTAAATGTCCACCATCATTTCTGAATAATTCATATTGGTACAGTGGAAAAAAAAATCAAAACCTGGGCACCCATCAAAGCAACTTCTCCAGTAGCTTGATGCTGTTGATAAGGAACTAAGTCAGCTAAGCAGCTAACAAGTAGAGACAATTAAAGAAATGCTTTTATAACAGCAGAACCAGATCAGTTAGATTCTACTAAAGTGCCGGAAGACAAAAATGATAAAGATGTGGAGCAAAGAGAATTTCCATATGTACTGAGGAGTCAAGCAAGAAATCAATACCAAAGCAAGATGCTTGGGTTGAACTGAATTCAGGGAGGGGCTGATATAGTGATTATATGACTCTTGTAGAGACCTCAACCTAGTTAATTATAATCATATAGTAAACAGCCTTTGTTACTGTAAGGTCACTGAACTCATAGTATAAATAGCCATTGTACAGTTTGTTATTGTGGTTGCTACAAATAATATTGTGATTACTGAGCAAAGTAGTTGTACTTGAGGTTTATAAAGCCTCTTTGGTAGTCTAAGTATATAGACTATTTTACTGTGTAACCGATGCTGTGAATATTGCTTATAATTGACTGTTCTATTAGAGTATCGTGATCTCTTGTACAAGTGTTGACCAAAAAAACCCATTTTCAGTTTCACCACTCATACTCTGTAAACATTGAAGTTGACACTTGAAAATACTAACTTGATACACATGTCAACTGCTTCTTCCGCACCATCTTCTTAGTGACATCCAGTGTCCAAATAAATTCACACATGTAAATAAGAAATGTTTGCCACTCCGATTCACCTCATATTAAGTGAGTGGCATAGGTACAAGAATTGTTCATTTGTAGTATTGAGCAATGAGCTTACCATAATACCAAAAACTGAGGTGAAAAAATTCGTAAAGATCATGCAAATGGCGGTAAGGAGTGCAAAACCATTGAATAGCTCACAGCTGTGGACACACTTACATAGATCATCCACTCTTTTCTTTATTGGTCACTACTGTGAGCCTTAATTATATCTGTGTTTGTAGCATACATTACCTGAAATGCAAACTTAATCCCTATACTTTAGCCTATATATTCTTACTATATTAGTTTGTAAACTTCTTCATTTTTCCTTACACTTGTTATAGCTAAGGAATAAAAATGAAGGTGTTTGAGAACATGCAGCTACATCTCAGAAAATTCTAGAATATTTCTTCCTGGGATTGATATGTAAACTACTTTTATCCAGTACTTTTAAAATATAAACTATAGAACAAAATCATCCTAAACAGTATAGCTTTGATTGTTCTACTCTAGTACAGTTACTTGACTGCTGTATCAGAGTAGTTAGGAGACTGTTGTATTAGACTATTTCAATGTTTCTTAACAGTGAAATTGAGATGCAAGTTAAGTCTTGTTGAGGGTTTAATTATTATAATGGGTGCATGTTGAGAGTAAGTATATTGGGTTGTTTGCTTTGTCAAGTTCTCAGAACAGCAATGCCATAGCTATTAAGCTAGCTAGACTGTTACTGAGTTCAATTTAAAAGAAGGTTTCTATTGAAACCACAGAAACCCACCACTGAAAACCAATGAGATTATAGTACACATCATTGACATTATTGAACTTATATGTGATGTCATGTTTGTTGACATCCACTTTTACTCCTTGAACATTTGACACTGTTAGTCCCAATGAAAACATTTGACACTGTTAGTCCCAATGAAAACATTTGACACTGTTAGTCCCAATGAAAACATTTGACACTGTTAGTCCCAATGAAATGTAACAAATTGCTATTTTACCACTTACCAATACAAGTGCGCTGATCAGAAGCTAAAGCATAGCCATTAAGACATCCACATTCAAAACCTTCAGTAGTGATCTTGCATACTTGTTTACATCCTCCACTGGCTAACTGACACTCATCAACTGGAACTAAATAATACATGATGTTAAGGTAGTGTGCAAATTACATACAATATGTAATCCTAATGCAATGATTTAAAGCAAGAGTTAGTTCATTTACATTCCAGGTGCCAAATAAAAAGGGATAACAAATGGCAGTTCAAATTAACTACTAGCTATTCTCAAACTGTGTATAGTAGAAAACCATTTAAAGGTTTTTGTATATTAATTGGTGTTGTTTTAGTAATGCATTTGATTTTTAGTTTTAGTTATAGCTGTAAATAAATGAAGTTTGAGTTTAGTTATCATCTTCATTATATTGTTTTAGATTTTTAGTTACTGTTTTAATTAAAGTTACTAACATTTTAGTTATAGGTTTGGATTTAGATGTACGTACTGCATACTTTTAGTTGAAGTTTTAGTTGCCATCTTCAGTGCATTTTTAGTTATAGTTTTAGATGTTAGATTTTAAGAGTTTTATTTTCATCTATAGAAAAATAGTACGCTACTGTATGGCTAGATACACAGTTAGTACTTTACCCACCATGTTTGGTTCATGCAACAATGAATGTAGCTATAGCTACCTATGTAAGTATTATGATATTTTCCAAAGAACTTTACTACAATTATTATCTCAAATACAAAGGAATTTCAAGTTAGATTAGGGATCTAAAAAGTAGTAAAACAAGGAAGGTCACCTATACTAGTGAACATTTAATCCCTGTACTCAAGTCTATAGCCATGAATATATTTGGGATTAAATCTCAACTAGTATATCAGCAGATGTAGTGTTCACTACTTTTTTATGATCCTTAATCAAGCTTGAAATTCCTAATTTTCCTTGTACTTCGTTTACTAACATACTGAACCTGTGAATTGACACCTTGTGCTACCAGCAAAGGTAAATGGAGAAAAAGGAGGACAAGGGTAAGTCCACTATGCATGCATTGTATGTACTGGCTGTGGTATGCACCAAAAGGCACCTGTTGGGCTAAAGTGATGTCTAACAGTGAAAATAATAAATCCCAAGCATTAGCTATTATTGAGAGTTAGGCTTGTCTGAAGGCATTAGTAAGTAAGTCAGTCACTCAGGCAGTCAGTTAGTATAAAATTCTACTGAATATTTTTTTAAATTTAGTAGCAACCCATTGGAAGTACTTTGAGTCATGGTGAAGGAACTTTGGACTTGGCTATACCTATTCAATACTGCAAAGGCACCATGAAGGTATTGTGTTGTAAGGTTTATTTCTGTCTTTTAAAATTTGTGATAGTTTAAGCATAGATAATAGAGTACAAGGGATAGGAAACGCAATAACGTGACGTCACAAAATACAAGACCTTATTCATTTAGAACAGTAAGCGCCCTCTGATGTCATGCGAAGCCATACAAGGGTCCCTATTTCCTATGGTGATTGCTTTTCGGACGCCATTTTGAGTTCTACAACTGGGCGAGCACAACGGTTGCTATCATGTTACCATAGTTATGGTACTGCAAATGGCGAATATTGGCGGACAACTCCTTCGCAACGGTTATAAGCGCTATGAAATTAATTCAGTGAATAAGGTCTATTGGAATTCCGTGTATTACGTCACGAACATACTCGTTACGCTTGCTGCGCTTGTATCAAAGAGAAACAAATTGTTGTAACGACAGAATTTTGCAACCAACAACTGTGAAACTTCGCTACAATGAACTCAATTAAGTAATCGAGGGAACTAGGATGGTATCAACCCTCAAGGAAGTTGTGCGCAAAATTAAAGGAGATTGAAAGTGAAAAAAATGCCCAAAAATTACTTTAAACCACTTTACTTTCTTCGTAAATATATTCTATCCTTTTAACTGTGATAAACCTATTCCTTACCATTTAACAGAGAGAGCCAGAGGAAATATCAGAGCAAAACAGGAACTGTTGCTTGAAGAAACGACTAAGTATCTTCCATTTTTTACCAAAAGTTTAAACCACCTTGCAGTACAACGCAACGGTAAAAGACTGTGTTGGTGACACGCCTAGCTTACCACAAGATTTGAAAGCGGAACCGGCTATAAAATAAGCGGTATGGACGAGGCATGAAGGTACTATGAGCGAAAGTACGACAACGTGTAACAATTACGGTTAATGCGATACGCTTTGTTACAAAATCTACGGTCTGAATTTTCTCGCCAAAATCTCTCACAAAGGCCTAAATACTTGCTGTAGTCTGTTGGGTTACTATTTACGCTGCATAGAACACTAATTCCCATGCTTGAGCACAAAACTGTCTTGTCCTTTCAAGTCACGAGTAACGGAAATCAAACCGGAAATCGCTTGCATTTCCTATCCCTTTTACTCTATTATCTATGGTTTAAGTTAGCTACACACTGCTTAAAATATTGCAGTACTAGCTTTTTAGCATAAACCCTGTGATGATTATTATATAACTGTATAGCAAAACACTTTTAATTACTTTTACAAATATTAGAAAATTTACGCATAATTTCCTTTGATGTCTAGAGGTACTAAATTCTATAGTAACCTGCGGTCTAGCTCGTGGTTGTTTACTACATTGATCAAATGAAAATTGGCAAAAGCCAAATACACAATAGCCTTACTGTTAGCTTAATTTCTGTGCATCATTTTGGCCAATGCACTAGTGCCACACGTTGTGGCACTGACACTATGGATCTTTATACCAACAGCCAGTTTACTGTTTCTGTACTTGCTTTGAAAGTTTCTAAACTACTTAGAATGAACCGACACACTACTTCAGTATACATGTACATAGCTACACCATGCTGCAATGCTAGTGTGGCACTGACACAATTAATAAACTTGAAGGGTATCTCTTGATGCTAGCTGCTGTCTTGCCACTTGTTGTAGCTTAATTTCTGGACTAGGCAAGCGTCATTGGTGCTCATCCAGGCATAGTAGCTACTATGGTGTGGTGCTGACATCTCAAAGGGTAAATCTCGATGCTAGTGCCCACAGTGCCACTTTCTCTTGATCTTTCTTTACCTGCTTTGCTCAGAGAAATTTTCTAAACTACATATAATGAGCCAAAGTCAGTTTTTTCTATGCTATTTAGCACCCTTCTGATGATGTGGGCTTGGCTACCCACAATTAATTACTTTGGCCAGTGGCCTTGGTAATTAATTTGTGGGTAGTGCCCCCCCCCCACTTTTTGGAACACTGTTTACAAGAAAAGATCAAGATACTCTAATAGAACAGTCAGGATCTGGATACTCTAATAGAGCAGTCACAATATTCAGAGAAGCAGTGTAGCAAATTCCTTAGCTACGTATGTGTAATTATAAATAAGGAGATGTAATTGATGGAGAGCAGCTATTGTCAGCAGGCTGTGACTTTTTTTTTTGGTCTTCAACTTACAGCTGGCCTGGCCCCCTCACTCTTTGGCCTGCTCCACCGCCCCTGCCAAAGAGTCTGAAACTACCTCACAATCTAATCTTTAAATTTATATCAATAGTTTAAATAATTAAGTAGACCTGTACTTTAACACTTACTGTAGTTATGGTGGCTAGTACAGGATAAAAGCTGCACATCTGGCATGTACACTTATCTTCCTCGATTTTTGTAATCACATTATGCAATTGCCTCAGCAATCAATCCAGTCATTGCAAAATTGCATGCACCTGATTGTCAATTTCTGGGAAGTGAATGGTTCATTTTCAGGTATGTTTTCTATCCGTTATACAGCATTACACAGAAATTTATGAGAAGTGTCTCTGCAATCAATCCATTTACTATGAATGATTCTTGCAATAGCTAGCTTGCAGTGATGCCACTGTGCATTAGCTACACCATGAATCAACATGTAGAGAAAGAACTGGGGCACAAAGTAAGGAAAAGATAAGTCAATGATGCACACATTGTAGCTGCTGTGGCTGGCGAAAAGGCACATCTCAGGTTGGAGTGACAAGAAATGAAGCCCATACCTATGCATTAACCATATTCAAGTGGCTGAAGGCATCAATGTAGTAGAAAATTCAGTTAAAGAAGAAAAAATTTAAATTATATAGAAAGTAATTGGAAGAGTTTGGGGTCAGTTGTTCTGAAGGTATTTTTGAGCTTGTCTATGCTTAACCAACATCACCAAGCTGCTTTGAAGAAAAATGAGGCTGTTTTTTGGGTGATATTGAAGAGCAAGAAAGTCCAAACCTTCGTGATCTCTATTATAAGTACTACTGTACTGTATGATATTCACTGCTAGAAAGAATGTATGTGATCAGAGTTGACAAAACCAGGCTTCCACACACATCCAATTCTTTGCTTTAATCACTTGTAACTTGACCACTCAGTGTGTTATTGACCGACAATTTTCACACAATTCTTTCACTGCATTATGCAATAACAGGTCAAAGTTTGAAAGTGATAGCTTACTCCTACATTGAGTTATGGTCCTTTAAAGTCACAAATCTGGATGTGTGTGGAAATCTGGTTTTGTCAAATCCAGTTACGTATACAGTTTTGTTTTGAAAAATTTGTCAGTTTGATGATGCAACTGAGCAATAAGTGTTTTTAAAGTTTTGTCTAAGCAATAGCTAAGTACTTTAGTTTTTTATATAAACAATAAGTACCTGTGGCTTTAGGTATATGTGATAAGTACTTTTAGCTTTCAATTAATAAAGTGGTAAGTACTTTAGTATAAAAGTTTCAGATACTTGTAAACATTAGTAATCTTTTTAGCTTTAGTATAAGAAAAATTGACTTTTAATAGTCTTTTATAGAAAACAATAAAAACTTCAGTTATAGTTTTATAGTTTAAACGTAATAGCCCCAATTTAGTTTCAGTTTTAGGTACCTACAACAACACTAATATAAATGAACTGCAAACAGCCACATTAGTTATACCTACGTATGATGCAATAGACATAAAAATTACACATGTACTCACAGGTGTATTTCTCAACTGAGGAACTGCAGTAAAGCTGATCTTCGCCATCTTTACTATTTAAATTAACAATTTCTTTATATAAATTCTCTTCATATCTCAAAAATGAGCTATAACGACAATATACTACTCGGCCATATTGTGCACTATTATTCCGAAATATCACTGGAGCATTGAACATGATATTAGAATATCTGATGTATACAGCTCCTCCTTGGTAGGTAGCAGTATTGTTCACAAATGTTGTTTTGGTGTTTTCATTAAATGACATTTGCATATAATACAGTGCATACACAACACCTCCATAATAGGCTGTGTTTCTAGCAAATGTAACTACTGAGTTTCCACCAAATAAAATAGTAGCATACCGGTATATGTACATAACACCACCATTAGAGGTAGCACGATTGTCAATGAAAGTTACTGTAGCATTTTCATGACATGATATAACAGATCTTGAATAAGATGATGTATACAAAACACCACCATCTCTGGCACTATTATTGGTAAAGTTTATTACTGCATTTCCTCCAAACGAAATGTCAGAATTTTGGGCTGTATATATAGCACCTCCAGAATAACGAGCAGTATTATTATAAAATGTCACTGACGAGGTTCCATTAACAAGGAGATCAGAATAATGTGTATATATAGCACCTCCATAATAACGAACAGTATTGTTATAAAATGTCACTGACGAGGTTCCATTAACAAGGAGATCAGAATATTGTGTTGCATATATAGCACCTCCAGAACTTCCAGTATTGTTATAAAATGTCACTGATGAGGTTCCATTAACAAGGAAATCAGAATATTGCGTTGCATATAAAGCACCACCATTTCCATTTGCTCTGTTGCCTTCAAATTGCGCAGATGAATTCAAACCGAAGATCATGTCTGAATTTTCAAGATAAACAGCTCCACCATTAGAAGTAGCTGAATTGTTATAGAATTGGACACTGCAACTTTCAAATTCTATCATGGAGGTAGTACTGAAGATTCCTCCACCAGAGTTTGCTGTGTTTTGTCTGATTACTACAGTCCCCAATGCTTTCACATGAACATTTGAAAGGTAAATAGGTACTCCTTGATTGTTAATAAACACTGAATCTTGTAGTAAAAGACTATAACGCATATTGTTGGTTGGGCCTCTAATGTAAATCACACTTCCTGCTGGTCCATTTGAAGTGAAGCTGCAGTTGTTAATATTCAACACTGGTGGAGGGTTAGCCACAGTCCCAGATGAGTAATGTATGGTAGATCCGTGACCACGGTAATTATTGTTCTGTGTAAACTGGCAATCTTTAAAGTGTACATCTCCTGACATTTCTGACATTACTATAGCTTGTCTGGTTGAATTATGGAAATAGCAATCCTGGATTGTAATATTAGAGGAGTTGTAAAAGTGTGGTCCTCCACATCCTTGCCAAATAATTCCTTCAATTGTAACATTACTACAGGAGACAAAATGTAAGTTTCCAACATCAGCACAAAGAACTGTAGCATTAGTTTGACTTCTTATCAGAATATTATCAAAATTTTCTATAGTGAAACTTGAAGACAGCACAACTGAAGTTTCTATGTCAATGACCAAATTACTGGTAACATTTTCAAGGGCATCTTCAAAGGAATGAAATGTGCAGTTGTCAGTCACACAACATGAAAGCTGATCTTGATCATTTCCTGGATCAGTTGTTACATCACCATGGTCGCTGATTGTATAAATACAAGTATCATTAGCATCTTTCACTTGTTCAGTACCTTGCAAGAGAAAATAACAGGAAAACTCATGTTGTTCATGCAAGCAATATAATTACAAGTACACAGAAAAATTTGGAATTTTCAACTAGAGTAGGAGCCATAGCACATCAATAAAAAGTACTGAAACAAGCTGGAGTAGTGCACGATATTAAATCACAGTAAAACAATAAGAAGTGTTATATCCCTACTGTGCATTTCCATTATGGTATCTTGAGCACAGTAGGGATATAACACTTCTTATTGCTTTACTGTGATTTAATATTGTGCACTACTCCAGCTTGTTTCAGTACTTTTTATTGATGTGCTATGGTCTCTAATCTACAGTAGTTGAAAATTCCAATTTTTCTGTGTACTTGTTTGTTAACTTTTTTTGTAAATTATTATTGTGACTGGTGAACCCACGCATACCACATCTGAAAAGGCACCGTGCGCCCCAATTATCATCTGAAAAGTGAAGTATCCATTACACTTCGTTGTTGACTATGTTCAACCCGTTACACAACAGTATGAATCAAGAATTGTTTGAAAAGCACCTCTGCTATTAAAATAGCCACTATGACAAATACGGACAATTTCCGTTACGCGAAGGGAAGCCATCACACACTATCACCAAATCGACACTTTTCGCTGTCAGCAAAGATGAATAGGACACAAAGGAGGACACTGGTAAGTCCATGAAGAATGCATTGTACGTACTGCAGTATGCCAAAAGGCACCTGTTGGGCTGAAGCGATGTCAAACAGTGAAAAAATCAAGCCCGTAGCCTTCGCCGTTATCGAGTTACGCTTGTCTGAATGCATCAGTCAGTCAGTTACTCAGTCAGTCACTAGAAAATTCCGTTAAATAAATAATTTTTAAAATTCAGCAGCAACTTGTTGAAAGCATTTCAGGTCAATCTGAAAGCTTGTTTGGGTTTACTTTTACCTAACCAATACTGCCTCATCGTTGTCAGGGGAAATTGAGGCTGCTTTTTGGGTGATATTATTTCGTGGGCCACGCCTACTCCTTTGTGGTCCCTACTATACACTACTATCGTAATGTATGATAAGAAAAGTCATTGTAATTTAATAGACTTTTTGTAGAATTTGTACAGGATGTTGCGATCCCTATTAACCTTTTTAAATTTTAAATTTTAGCTGTGGTACCCTGCATATTTGGTTGCTTGCTGTGGCAAGTTCTCAGAACAACAATAACATAGCTATTGAGCTAGCTAGCTAGCCTGCTACTGAGCTCAATTTAAAAAAGGGTTTCTACAAAAACCACAGAAACTGATCTAGATCCACCATTGGAAACCAATTAATTTATGGTACACACCACTTGACATTATTGAACTTATAATACTATCTGTGATGTAATGTTTGTTGATTTACCCCATGAATATATTTTGACAATTTTAGTCCAATAAATGTAATTATTTCTACCTTTTACTACTTACCATTACAAGTGCGCTGATCAGAAGTTAAAGCATAGCCATTAAGACATCCACATTCAAAACCTTCAACAGTGATCTTGCATATTTGTTTACATCCTCCACTGGCTAACTGACACTCATCAACTGCAACTAAATCATACATGATGTTAAGGTAGTGTACAAGTTATATACATATGTAACCCTAATGCAATGATCATTTAAAGCAAGAGTTAGTTTATTCACATCACAGTTGCTTAGTGAACACATAAAAATGGCAGTTCTAATTAACTACAAGCTAGTCCCATACTGCATGTGCTTAGTGAAAAAAGTTTTTGTTGTGTTGTGCCACTTGTAAAAACCAAGTGCCATGCAGCTAGCTATTCTATCTGCAATTAACCAGCTATGTATTAACTATGCTATAATTTTAGCTATAGAAGTTTTTGTAATACATCAATTAATTTCAAACTTTGTAATTCATGAAATAGTCAATTAGGTTACTTTGCACTGCTAAGGAAGCACTTGCCAAACAAACAACATTATTACACACAGAATATCTTTCTCAACTGTTTTTGTGTATCATGTTTTTGCCTGCAAATTTGCTTGACAAAGCCTCAAAGCTTCCATTCATTTTCATTCACATAATGTAGGGGATATGCAATTCGAAGAGATACACTTTTCTATGAGCAGATTTGATTTGATTTGTAATTTTAACTCTTACCAGTTGGCTCATTACTTTTCAAAAGTAACTTATTACATATTACCTAACTAAATGCAAATTATTAACTATAAGCGCATTAGCTAGTTAGTTATGTATTACCCTGGAATAAAAAGTTGGCTGTTGATATTTAGCCGATCATCGCAATTTAAGAAAAATTGTGATACGAAAAGGTATGTTCAGTAATCCTAGTAAAGGCGCTGTTCCTAATCCTACAACTGTGTTTCTTTACAATAGGGATGAATTTCTAATGCTTATACAGCAAATGACCAGCTAAATAAAAATATTGGGTACCCATATTTGCACCATGACTGGTGACCAGCTAAATATCCACTTCGTAAAAAGTAACTTAATGACTATATTACTCGTTATCTCATTCAGTGGTGGAGGAAGGTATGAAAAGTTGGGGGGCTGAGTATAGCTATTGTGGGTACATACACAGTGCATGAAGCACAGTGCACGAAGCACAGTGCATGAAGCACATTCAGAGCATGCTCTCCTTCTCCTTCTGGGGGTCTGACATGCCCCTTCCAGGAAAATTTTGAAAAATAAGTGGTATGAGATTGAACCTGGAGGAAGTTTTTAGCCAATAACCCTGTAAGCACACTTACAAGCCTATACATCTGTACCATGTTGATCACATGATATAACTTATGACATCATAAAACACATTTATTGGGGGGTGTCTGCCCCTGCTTTTTGAAAGTTGGGGGCATATACCACCTCTTCTGCCGCCACTGTAATTCCTTTTATGACATCAAGTGTTCTTAAAAGCGCTGTAATTACAAACAAGCTAGTTCAGCCTACTGTAACCTGTTCCAACTGTCTGTGTCTGTTCCCTAGACAGGAGGCCTACACGTACACATGTCCAAGGCATGTTTTTCAAAAGTTTCCCACCAACTCCAACTGCCAATGGCATGTTAAACAAATGTTGAATGAAGTTCGCTACAATTATCTGCTTGACGGATGGGAGTGCCATTACGACCGGATAATTAAAAACGGAGCTGATCACTAGAAACAGGAGTTACATACAACACAAACATTGTGTATTATTAAGGATAGCACTGGTCTGGTTGGTAGCTGTTGTTATTTGTGCATTTCCAGTCAGTAGACTGTACCATACAGTTCACTATAGGTAGCGGACAAGTTAGATTACTTTGATATTACAGTAATTCATTTTTTTAACCAGGTGCATTTCCATACCAGTCTTCCTTGTGGGTGTGCACCTGGTTTACTTTGAATTCGTAATCTATGGACCTTATCCACATTGACGTCGTAATTGACAAAATCAGTGTGGGAACTTCATGGTGTTTTCATTGGTAGTAACTAAATGAGCCTTATTTGAGGCTTTCACAACATGGGACCAAAGTAAGAGGCTGGTTACGATTTGAAATAATCTCACTAGGTGAAACCGGACCTAAGTTTTGATACGGATACAAAATTGTGCGCTTTTGTCTTGTAAGTAAGTATGTATGCTTCCCCTTGCTGCTGTATGTTAACATCATCATAGTAAAATGTCATATCACCCAATACAACCCTGTACAACAAAGTCTTCACACGATCACTGCTATTTTTATGTTGTGATGTCAATGCTGATAAGGTCCCATACACACCCATGTGAGCAAATCCTGTTAGTGGTAAGACCACTCCAAACGAGGAGGTAGCTTTCCATCCTCCACCTGCATCATGTCTGAGCACCCGCATTATATAGTCATTATTGCCATATTGTCATTATTCTCTAGTTATGAGAAGATAATCATTTCTTACAGTGCTGCCACATGTACGGATCTGTGTAAAGCCTTCTGTTATGTGCTGAATCTCTGAAAGAATGGCTCTAAGAGGCCTTGTAACTGATTGGTCACTTTTCAAAGCTGATGAAAAGTGGAAAGTTGAGGAATTTCTAAGTAAGTTTAGAATCTTTTATTTTGTGTCATTCATGCTTTCAGCATATTATACCAAAGGGCTTAGAGGCACATGCCTAGTGGTATTCCACTATGAGTAAATTTTACTGCTTTTGATTGCTGAGCTCCAAGTAATCAATTATGGTATCAGCTATGGAATATTTCCATAATATCACACATTCTGACTTCTATATCATCAAAGAATGACTTCTCCAAGGAATGGATGAACCACAGCTGCACATGCAGTATTATCACAACAGTGACCTTTAGAGCATCCAAATCCTATCCACCAGGCATCACTTATAGTAAGGAGATGCCCCCCCATGATTTTGAAAGCATTTGCTAAACTTTTGCCAGTCTTTGTTGACAATGATCACATGTTTTGACATAGCTATGTAGTAATTCACATAGCTAATTTGGAAGCTCTAGGTAAGACGAGACTACAATCACAACAACAGGTTGTAGTTCAACCAGTCATATTCCATTAACAGTGGGTAAACAATGCGAACAAAATTTAATATTATAGCTTAGATATTATATTATTTCTAATAGCCACTTGAACACTTGCTATAGCTACTTATCTAATGTGATAGCTATACATGGATGCAGAGATTGAAATTCCATCATCTAGCTCAGCATGCTATGTGAAGCCTAACTGAGTATAATAATAAGCAAAAGGTCACAAGCTCAAAAAGTGTGACAGCCAATGTCCAGAGACTATAGATGATATCTCATTCTCAGACTCTTTTTGAAAGCCTGTCAACCCTCTTGGTCAAGATAAATGTCATTTTCACTTGTAGAGATTGTATTTGTATATAAATCGGTCTGACCTGGCAGAAAAGCAGCACCATTGTATTCAGCTGCTAAGTTTGAAGCATTGTGTCTGATCCAGTAAATTCAGAGTGATAGCGTAGTGCAACTAGGGTAAATGAGCCTTAATATCAAATTAAAGAAGAGTATGAAACAAGATTAATAACAGTACTGTGCATGTAGAACTGAGCTGCAGTAGGTTTTTTGACTTCATTTCATAGTTAGTTTGTGGCTCAATAGCCATTGGTGTAATAATGAATAATGATATAATAAGCCTCCCTCCCTCCCCCACCAAATTAAAAAAAAACTACATTCTCATTAGGAGTGGCTAAAAGGCTACAACAGGATCTTGATCATGTAGAGATCAGAATGTCTGCAGAGATTTAAGTATTGATGATGAACTTCAGTGCACAATACAGCTGCACAGCTTAGCTAATAAAACTGCTATGTAAACATTGATGAGATAATCAAAGAAAATGGTACACACTTAATGACTGTAATTATCTCATTTCTTTTTAAATTTTAAACTAAATAGATAGATATTAAGTTTCTGAATAGCTTAGTAAAGTATGCAGTGGCTATTCGTTTAACAGTCACGTAAATAAAAACTTAGGACAAAAAGGGTCCTCAAATGTTTACCCACTCCCCTTAGTTTCTAACATCATTCAAGAAGAAGAAGAATACCCAGTGAAGAAGAAACCAAAGCTGAACGTGATCCTAACCTTAACTTTATGCTTGCTTGTTAAGCACAATGATGACTTTCACTGTCTTTAATGAAGGTACTCATATGGAACAATTTAATACAAAAAAGTGACAGACTGCTTTATTAGAGTGTTTGAAAATCTTTCTACCATATAACAGAGATAACTATACTGAGACATGATTGATGTATACAAATGTCTTTAGTTGTTGATCAGTTGCCTATCTAATCAATGAAAGTGCAAATTTCATTCATATGGCAATATGTGACAGTAAGCCTTTTCTATGTCGCATTAACATAATTCATTTAGAAGGGAATTCATTAGTTCATACAGTGCACATAATAATTGTCTTCAAGGCAAACCCTTCATTTTTTCAAGCAACCACTCTTTACTGTAAAAAATTAAATCCAAACCTGGCCGACTGCTTTATTAGAGAACTTCAAAATAATTGTTATTGTATATCAGATACAATTGTACTTAAAATCAATTGCTCTGTATTGCCTTCTTTAGTGGTCAGCTAGTTACTTATTCAGATAATGAAATCCTTACAACTGTTAAGTATATTCATACCACTCAATGAGACAGGTATGCATTTTTGGTTTCCTTAATGTTATTCATCATACAATACAATAGCACTGTATAGTAGGGACATCGAAGGTGTGGGGGCAATCTGTGATATAGTATAACCCAAAAACCTACCACAATTTTTTCTCACAATGACATGACAGTATTGGTTGGGTAAAACCAAGTTCAAAAGTGTCTTCAGATCAACTTGAAACATTTCTGTCAAGTTGCTACAGAATTTTTTTTTTAAATTATTCAACAAAATTTTCAACTGCCTGCCTGCCTGTCCGCCTGCCTGACACCTTCAGTCAAGCATAGTGGAAAACTGGCTACAGCTACAGCCCTAATTCTTTTGCAGAAACGTTTCTAGTTCACTTAAGAAAAAACCTTTGGTATATTGATAAACATACAATGCAATATGCTTGCACTATTGTCTTACCTTTTATTCTTCTTTACCATGGCCATCAGTCAAGGTTCTACCACTGAGTGCTAATAGACTGCAGTATGGCTTCCATCTACCAGTGTATATTGCATCAAACTATTCGAATACATGTGGTCACCAGTTGCACCAAAAATGCATGCGTATGTGACTTGCTGTTGATATCGATCAGAGAGAGCAACTTACAGCAAACTATATAGCAATGTGTATGTCAATAAATATAGTTTATTTAGTAACAATGTTAAACCGAGTTGCAGACAAAAAGGTAGCTACTGTAAAACAAAAAAAATTGGATTAAAGCGGATCTCTGATCCCACACCTTCCACACTTGAGTCACGGTGCGTAACCACTGAACTACTACTGCCAGCTACCAGTTGCCTCTGCTTTCTACATTATAAATACAAACCACAAATCTATTTATCATCAAAGAGAAGAAGGAACCTACTGTGGAGAAGAAACCAAAGCTGAACCCAATCCTAACGCTAACCTGCAGTTTACTTGTTATGCACAATGATATCTTTCACTGTCTGTATGAAGGTAAGTTTTTGGTGAGTTCGAGGTGAGCTAGGATTGGCCAACCCTAGCTCTCCTTGAATTCACCAAAAACTTCACTTGGGTCCGAAGTCCCAAACTCACCAAAAACTTACCTTCATATAACTAGTGTGTTTCATTGTCATTATTATTATTATTATCAAGTCTACCAGTTGGGCACTGTTGTCGGTGTCAATAGCTAGCTAGTAAATGGCCATAACTCGTGCATGTTTTAGTTGAAAATACAATTACAAAATAAGATACAAAACAAGGGGATACAACCAAAACTAGCTATTAACACTGCTATTTAGCTATCACTGCTTAAAGGTGCTTAGTTTACTAATTTGTTAAGCTGCTTTACTGTAGTTGTACCCATAGTAAAGTGTCAGTAACTTTAAGTATATGGAACATAATTGTTTTACTAAGTTTTAAACTCTCAGTAAAACATCAGTGAATGCAGGTTTACTGAAAAACTACTAAAATACCAAACAATTAACTGTTCCATAACTGGGGATATACCACTCTAGTAAACAATGAAGTTTCAAGCAGTGTATTTAGCACTACTTAACTACCATACTACGCTACTTAACTACAAAACTATACTACTTAACCAAAGTCTCCTAAATCATCGTCCAAAGTAAGAGCATACTGGCAAAGTACCATCTTAGCATTATAGTGCCACAAGGTTACAGATAGTTGCTGCAGCAGCTGTCTTCTAGCAAACTGTTTTAGGCCATTCTTAAAGGTAGGTAGCTAGCTAGTGGGGTGACTCTTATTGACTCTGACCTGCCATGCCGGTGTCAATAGCTAGTGGGCAGCTATTTACACCTGGTATACCGGTGGATATAGACACTCCATAAAATAATTTTGTGGCTGGTCTAGACTGAAGAGCAAAATAATGACAAGTTTAAAAAATAACACAAAAGAATACAAAGAGTAATTTCAAGCTACTGAACTAATTACAAGTAACTAAGCTACATACAAGCTACACCTACTTCTTTACATTACAAAACCTAATCAAAATATATAATGCATGTACTCCGAACAAGAGCATAGTATCTGAGGACCATTTTGGCATTATATTTCCATGAAGTCATTGATAATCGTTGCAACAATTGCCTCCAAGCCAACTTCCGAGACGGATCATTTTTAACTGTAGTGCGGTCAGCAATTGTAAAAAGAGTGGACAATGCAAAAGGAGACCAAACACAGAATGATTTGAATACTAGGGGAATGAAGTCACCTCCATCACTGGTAACACCACCAGCAGCAGCCACCCCAGCCTGGAGTAAGCATGAGGTCTTGGAGTAAGCATGGTATACTACAGTAACCAGTGCATCATGGCATTGGATACGCAATGGGCCATGTGAGCAACCTAGGAGGTGGTCACCAAATTGATCAGTCACAGCCAAGCATGTCCAAAGCGGTAACAATGGAAAAAGCAGAATGCCCAACCATACGCGAAGAGCAGAAAAAGCCAAATCCAAAGAAGGCTGTGAGATTGCCTTCAGCCAGCAACTACTACTGGTCCCAGACGAATGAGAGACAGCACGTAGGCGTACTTGATCACGAATGTTTGAGGTATTCAAAATCTGAGAAATTAGCTAATTGATCATCAAGAGAAGCTAGTACGTAGTAGATTAAATATATGGAAAATTAACACCTCAATATGGTTTCTATGCTTGAAGAAGAAGGCAACCAACTATTGTTTGCATATTACGTGTAGATAATATATAAAATCAATACTGACATATATGCGCATGACCAATCAGTCAATTGAAAAACCATTAAAAAATTAAATTAATTATCGTGTACGACCTACCTCGAGTCTGTTTAGTGACTTTCTGAATTTGATACATGTAGAGCAATTTGCTGCGAGTACAATAATCCCAAAAGAAGTCCAATTCATGGAAACTTTGGCTCATCAAAATGGCCTAAACCGACCGGGAGTAGCAAATTTCCCCATCCTGGGATTGGAGGGATTTTTTTCTTCTTCCTTACTTGGCCCCTTTTCTGTTACACCTTATCAGTCACTAAGTCAAGTCATTAAGTCTAAGTCCTTGAAATTAGGTTAGGTAATCCTAAGGCTGCAGCACATGTTGCTGTCAGATCTTCAGTGCTGTTAACTGTAAAGTGTTAACAATAAAACAACAACAATACATACTTTTGTAGCTATTAGGCATTTCAGGGGCATGCAATAAAAGGTGTATAATAACCCGCGACACGTGACAGGTACCGCAGATTCCGAACCAGATTTGGAAAGAGCAGTGAATAGCACTTAAGATGAGCTACAGCAGAAGGAAATCAGAGGAAATTAAGCTCGTCATTTTAAGGTTGAAAATCACTTACTTTTTCAATGACAAATTGAATGATGGAAAGGAACGCTCTGAGATATTTCGATGTCTAACAGACAAAATCTTCCTAAAGACTTAACCATCAAGCCAGACTTACCACCAGCAGAGCATACTATTGAATCACTATTGATGAAGGAAAGATGGCATCTTATACAATCAGGACAAAATAAGAAAGATATTAAAATACATGGTAGTAAGATACTCCTGAAGGGAAACCTTTATGGAACTGTAACTGACTCAGAATTTGTCCACAATTCTCCACCTAACGTTGCACATCAAAAGGCAGCCAAAACAACAGCTAGTGATTCCTTGACAATGGATACTGCAACTCCAGGCAATTGACTAACTTCAGCTAACTCTAATTTACATAATAGACCTAACGGTGATTTAATGAATGATTCCCCCTTTAAGGTAGTTACTTTAAACTGTCAAAGCATTACAATAAAGAAGGCCATATTGGATAACTTGATACATGAATACACAACTGACATAATCATAGGCATAGGATCATGGCTAAATCACCATATCATCCGCTGAGATATTCTCACTAGTATTTAGACAAGACATATTGGGTTGGTAAAAAACTTTGATAGTTTCTCTCTCTCTCACCTTTGGCTTTGAGCCGAAGCTTAGCTACCTGTGCGGAACTATAGTGCATGCATAAAATAAGGATGGCTGCTTTCATCTTTAATTTTAATAATTTCGGTCACGTCGGCGCGTACGGATCAGCGTTGAAACCGGGTCACTATTGCTGACCCGGATGACCTGGATAGCAATCCGGGTCAGACCCGGATAGCAACCCGGGTCAGACCCGGATTAATTAAAGCCGAAGCGTGCGATAAGAGCTTGTTTAGGGTAGTCTCAAGCGAGCGAGACTACGTTTTGAGCGTTCGATCCGTATTGAGTAAACGAGTAGCTAGTTATGTGATAACTAAGCCGGTAAGTTTATAATTTAAAATGAATCAGTGAGTTTGGTTCCACGTAGCTACTGTGAGTTTAAAGACAGCAATTGGGTGTGGCTTCGTGCATTACAATTCCCGATATATTAAACGTAGCGGCTATTCGTCCGGTTCCTGACGCCGATTTCACCAGGCTATTCGTCCGGTTCGGACCTTGTGGTCCTGTTCGTCCGGTACTATTCGTCCGACAGTGTCACCCATAACTCGAGTATCAAACACACTAGTTGTATGAAGGTAAGTTTTTGGGTGAGTTCGAGGCGAGCTAGGGTTGGAGCGAGCGAAGCCGGGCCAACCCTAGCTCGCCTCGAACTCACCCAAAAACTTACCTTCATACAGACAGTGAAAGTCATGATTGTGCTTAATAGGCAAACATCACGTTAGGGTTAGGGTCGGGTTCAGCTTTGGTTTCTTCTTCACTGGGTTTTCTTCTTATATAGGTTTCTTCTTCTTCGTATTATTATTTTTTTTATTATTAATACTTTACAATACAGTAAACGTATTGAGGGTCAACTAACAACCCGTGTTGGCAGTCCGAAAAAGTTAAAACTTAATTTACTTAATTACAAAACTAAAGTACCAAGAAATTGCTACGTTATAACAATTACTACATCTGCAACAAAAATGATACGTACAAGGATTGTCAGCTGAAAAATGAAGTGTGAAGTGTTGATGTAGATACTTGTAGATGTTGACTTTAATGACTGATAGTGGCTGGCTTAGATCGATGGATGGTAATTTATTCCACAGTCTTGATATTCAGTTGAAATAGACGTTCCTGGTGTAATTGTTAGAAGTGTAGACATGGTTGAGTTTATTATTAGAGGATGATCTGGTGTTTGCAGTGCTAAAAGAAACATGATCATATATATTAAAATGGTTGGAAGGCTGCTTTAGAGCTTGATGAAAAACATGATGTCATAAAATCTTGAATGACGTATATAAGGTAGAAACTAAGAGAGGTAGCTGGGAGCCAAGTAGCACAGTGGTTACGATCCTTTCTTCACACACTGGAGGTCCCGGGTTCGATTCCCGCACAGGTCATGGTTCTTCTTCGCTTGAGGACCCTTTTTTGTCTAAGTTTTTATTCACGTGAACTGGATCACGTGGACCGAGCCGGACGAATAGCTTGGTAAAATCGGCGTCCGGAACCGGACGAATAGCCTCTACCTATATTAAAGTGGGTGTGGCTCGCAAAAGTACCTATCCTGCTGCAAGACTAGACCATATAGAACCCGCACAATAATTGATTAGTGGGCGTGGCTCCACGTAAACTTGCAGACAACAACAGACACAGCTTCGCGCTATAGACTGAATTTACTAATAAATGGGTGTGGCTGAGCGTATGTTTGTAACGAGATAAGTGGGCGTGGCTCATAAAAGAGCCACGCGACTAGTTTGTAAGTTTCCACGTCGTCAAACAAACAATTTCGTTTCTCACGTGATCCAATCCTGGTTAGACCCTGATAATTTGTAAACCGGGTCGGAATCGGATGACCAGGAGAAAACGCGACCCGGATGATTCGACCCGGTTTCAACGCTGGCACGGATAACCTCGATAGGTACACAGGTACACATTTGGGCTCTGAGCCTCTGACCCTCAATACCAACCCTATTGTTGTACTCTTGTACGCAAAAATTCTGTAATAATTTTGATGCAACATTTAGTGTTCTGAAGCAAATAAAACACACATATTTTACGAGAACAATTTCAGCGAGCTCCCACAGCCGGCCGTGGGCACGCCTGGCTTAACACCCATAAAGATTTGTATATAAATAAACTGTATACAGCCACATAAATTTTACTTGTGATGAAATAGACACAAAATTTACACTTACAGGTGTATTTCTCAACTGTGATACCACAGTTACTACTAACATGTAGATTATCTCCTTCTTCACCATAGTAATCGACAAGTCCCTTATATAAATTCTCTTCAAATCTCAAAGATGATCCATAATCACAATACACTGCCTGGCCATTTTGTGCACTATTTTCCTGGAATAATACTGGAGCATTAAACACGATATCAGAATAACTGATGTATACAGCTCCTCCATGGTAGGTAGCAGTATTGTTCACAAATGATGCTTTGGTGCTTCCAGTAAATGACATTTGTATATAATACTGTGCATATACAGCTCCTCCTTGGTAGGTAGCAGTATTGTTCGCAAATGATACTTTGGCATATCCATTAACTGACATTTGCATATAATAACGTGCATATACAGCTCCCCCTCTATAGGCTGTGTTTCTAGCAAATGTAGCTGCCGAGCTGTCACCAAATGAAATAGTAGCATACCGGTATATGTAGATAACACCCCCATTAGAGGTGGCACGATTGTCAATAAATGCTACTGTAGAGTTTTTACGACATGATATAACAGTACGTGAACCATATGATGCATAAAAAACACCACCACTGCTAGCACTATTATTAGTAAACTTTATTGCCGCATTTTCTTCAAATGAGATATCAGAATATTGTGTGGTATATATAGCACCTCCATAAGAACGAGCAGTATTGTTATCAAATGTCACTGATGAAGTTCCATTAACAAAGAAATCAGAATCACCACTATCTAAATATATTGCTCCTCCTCTGCTACTTCCACTATTATTGCAAAATATTACCACCGAGTTGCCAGTTATAAAGATATCAGAATAATATGATAGTATTGCTCCTCCATCTCTGGCACTATTGTTATTAAAATGTACCTCACTATTTCCATCAAAGAGCATATGGGAGTAACGTTCAATCTCTATAGCACCTCCTCTTTGTCCTATACTATTATTATTAAATCTCACAAAAGAGTTTTCACCAAATCTGATATTAGAATAGCTGTTCATAGATATTGCGCCTCCACGGTACCCTGCACTGTTACTGTTAAATGTCACTTGTGAATTGTCAGTAAATGATATATCAGCATATACTGTAGCGTATATGGCACCTCCTCTCCTATTGCTATAATAAGTTCCCTGTCCAGCTCTGTTACTGCTAAAAGTTACCACTGAGTTATTAGCAAATGTGATTAACGATCGACTTTGAGAAAAAATGCCTCCACCACTTGTACTTGCATAATTGTTTTCAAATTGTACAGATGAATTTAAACCAAAAGTCACATCAGAATTCTGAAAGTAAATAGCTCCACCAACAGTAGCTGAATTGTCACAGAATTGGACACTACAGTTATCAAATTCTATTATGGAGTTAGTACTGAAAATTCCTCCACCAGAGTTTGCTGTGTTTTGCCTGATTGGTACAGTCCCCAAAACATTCATATGGACATTTGAAAGGTAAATAGGTACTCCTTGGTTGTTAATAAACACTGAATCTTGTAGTAAAAGATTATAACGCATATTGCTGGTTGAGCTACTAATGTAAACCACACTTCCTGCTGGACCATTTGAGGTGAAGCTGCAGTCATTAATATTCAACGCTGGTGGAGGGTTAGCCACAGTCTGAAAAGAGTAGTGTATGGCAGATCCGTGACCACGGTAATCATTGTTATGTGTAAACTGGCAATCTTTAATGTGTACATCTCCTGACATTTCGGACATTCTAACAGCTTGTCTGGTTGAATTATGGAAATAGCAATCTTGGATTGTGATATTAGAGGAGTTGTGAAAACGTGGCCCTCCACATCCTTGCCAAATTATCCCTTCAATTGTAACATTACTACAAGAGACAAAACGTAAGTTTCCAACATCAGCACAAAGTACTGTAGCATTAATTTGGCTTCTTATCAGAATATTATCAAAATTTTCTATAGTCAAGCTCGAAGACAGCACAACTGAAGTTTCTATGTCAATGACCAAATTATTGGTAACATTTCCGAGGGCATCTTCAAAGGAATGAAATGTGCAGTTGCCAGTCACACAACATGCAAGCTGATCTTGACCATTCCCTGGATCATTTGAAACATCATCATAGTCGCTGACTGTATAAACACAGGGATCAGTATCACCTTTCACTCGTTCAATACCTTGCAAGAAGAAAAGGAGCAGGAACACTCCGGTTGTCCTTGCAAGTAGCATATTTGCCAGTACAGAACAAGTACTTCAGTTTGCTCCAGCATCAAGATATTTATAGTATTTGTACAGGATGTGGTTGGAATTCAAAACAAATTCTTGTTCTTTGATGGGAATAGTTTAGCAAAAATGTATAAAATTCTACTTATAAATATAAAAGGCATCATTTGCAAATCATATAAATCAAATATGTGATACATATCACCACTGTTCACAGGACAGTAACCTTAATACATAATAGTTTGATTGCTTCAAAACATTCATCTTAAGATTATTTGAATATAACTGTACAAAGCATAATACAAATTGTGAACTAGTGCATTATACATACTTATGATAATATGGTAACAACATAGCCGGTGCATAAAATATAGCTTTGCTAAATTATGATGAATTATGTATCATTGATAACAACCCTTCCACTTCATTCTTTATGGTTTAATTATGTATGATGAAGCCACATGTACCATAAAATTAATTGGTTTCCTTGTTGCATGAAGATACATAAAATGTTGGCATCTTTGCTAAGTCGTAACAACCAATCTTGTCATGTAGTTTTGGAGTTTTATTCTTTGTAATAATTTGTAATAATTCACTTATCGGCCAACATGGAGGCAAGTTTTCTAAACAAATTGATTGCAGTAGATCGCATACCACCAGTAGCCGCAAATGTCAGTGGTGAAAAGCCTGCTCTCTCTACCTCCCAAATACTGTACATTCATCATAAGCCTGATAATCTCCTGATAGCTCCATCGTAATCATAATACATTCATCATCACATTTCTCTGGCTTATGAACAGAGTAGCACCTGGACGGCGGAGAGTGAATATAGGAATGCACAAAAAGGATAATATTTCTGACATCAAAAAAATGCATGCTGCCTATTTCAAGTCTCTAGCAGCAACAAAGCAGACCCAATTGGCAGCATCAGTGATGACAACACCTATCGCCTGAAACAAAGCCCTGGCCCTACAAAGATGTTGTGGCTTATAAGGCATGTTTTTACTGCATTTGGAAAATAGCTGAACAGGTCCCATACAAATCAAACAATCCCATCAAAGATGATAAATTAATTGGTTTCCTTGTTGCACAGAAGAAAAGCAAAACTTAATATGTGACCCAATTCTTAATGTCACATGTGAAATTTACAATTCACTGTGTTACCATTAAGACAGTTTGGCACCTGTTACCCAGAATTTGTAGTAATTCAAGGTACTGACTAACAGTTGTAACCATTGTAAAGCTGATTAATTACTTGGAACACTTAATTTTGGTCATAAATATCTGAACTGTCAATATGGGGTGCTGTTTGTATCAAAATTATAACAATATAATAAGTATAAAAAACTAGGTTATATATGCTTGCTGTACATGGTTTATACATATGTACATTTTCATAAATAAATAATGACTCTTTTTTAATAAATAATTTACAATATTTAATCTCAAATGACAAGACAATGACAAGTATCTTCTCTATTATGTGCCATTTGTTGTCCTGTTACACATTTTGGCACAAAACCTGAACTTTGAGATGCCATTTGTATCAAAATTTAGGTTTTTAATTACATTTCCAAAAATAGAAATGGATCCTTGATATTGTTTACCCAAAAATGTGCAAGATTTCTATAGTACTTTTCATTATTTATTAAGTCATGAACATTAGTTGTTAAACCATGAACATTATTTGTTAAACCATTAAATTCTTTACTTAATGTACCGTTAATCTTAACAAACCTTGCGATCAAACATCTACAACAGGTTACACAAGATTACATGAGGCTACACAGAGTTACATAAGGCTACACTGGGTTACATTAAAGCTACAAAGAGTTACATGATGCTACACATGGTTACATGTAGCTACACTGGGTTACATGATACTGCACAAGGTTGCATGAGGCTACATGAGGCTACAAAGGGTTACGTGAGGCTGCACAGAGTTACATGGGGCTACAAAGAGTTATATAAGGCAATACACAGGGTTACATGAGACTACACAGAGTTACATGAGGAAATACAAAGGGTTACATGAAGCTACACTTGGTTACATGAGGCTACACAGGGCTACATGAAGTTACATCAGGGTACAAAGGGATAATTATACAGGTTACATGAGGCTTCACCAAATTACATGCGGTTACATTAGGCTATATACAGCTTTACATGAGGATACATAGGGTTACATGAGGCTACACAGAGTTACATGAGAATACATTGCATTACATTCGGCTAGGAGGCTACAAAGGATTGCAACACAGGTTACATTGAAGGCTAAACTGGGTTACATGTTGATACACACATTAGGCTACACAGGGTTACAACATGGTTACATGAAGCTACACAGCATTACACAGGGTTACATTAGGATACACAAGGCTATTGTTATACACGGAGTTCCTGGTTATATGTGACCGGATTTGCGAAAAGGGGTATTCCACCCACATCCAATTTACTAACTTTGACAATTAATAACTTATAAAATTGGAAAAAGATATTGACGTGAAATTTGGTCAGTAGTGAGTACCAACATAGCTCTCAAGTTCAGAGAATTGGATGTGCGTGGAAGACTCCTTTTTGCACATCCAGTCACATCTGTGACCAGGTTTGCAAAAGAGGTATTCCACACACATCCAGTTTACCAACTTTGACAATTTATAACTTCAGCTGAGAAAAAGCTAGTTACTTGAATTTTGCTCAGTAGAGGCCCAGCATGGATTAATGGTTGGCAAGAACTTCAGGCTTATATGTAATCTTCACAGTTCATAGTATTGGATGTGTGTGGAAGATCCATTTTCAATCACATGTGAAGCTACACGAGGTTACATGATGATACAAAGGGTTAAATGGTTACATGAGGATGCACTGGGTTACATGAAGCTACACAGTGTTACATGAAGCTACACAGGGTTACATGAGGCTACACAGGGTTACATGGGGATATATACACTCAGTTACATACATGAGGCTACACAGGGTTACACCTGGTTACAGATACTCAGGAGATTGTGTATATAGTGTATTAAACTGTGTTCCAGCTTTAAATATTTAAATGAGCTTTAGGGGTTCTTTAAAGTCTTAAAAAGTTGAGTAAATTTATCAAGGGTTGTGGTTATAAATTTAAAGTTACAATACCTAATGGTTGATGTGATTCCACATACACTACATAAGCTTTCTTGTGTATTGTTGTGTACTGTAATTTGCCTTACTCATATTTGGGCTTAACATTTACGATAAATTTTTCACCTTTTTACTAAACAATACTAAATATCTTATTGCTGCTTTTACATGACTATTATTTACATTGAAGTTTTGTGATAGATACATGTTGAGGGGAATAACCAAATCAAAAATTAAGTGAAGAGTAGCTATAGAGTTGAGGTTGATCATGAATAGACTGTGTAACTGGTCTATTAGAGTAACTAAACCTTTTCCACTAGTGTAGCAAGGGTACATAAAGATAAATCTGTATTCTTATTATGTACTTGTTTAGTAACCTGCTAAAGCCTTACAACTTAGAGCATATGGAAGAAACAACGCCATATCTATCTATATAGTTGTGCTAAAAACCCAGTTAAATGGAGACTAGCACAAGTTTATTGTGAATTACAGCACTGTATTATAGGAAAAATACTGATTGTATGTATACACCCAAGTATCCATTTTGTAATCCAGTACTTCCATTTGTATCCCAGTGTATTCTCATGTAACAAAGTATACCTACTGTGTACCGATGTGAAACCCTGTTGTAACTCAGTTGACATAACCCAGTGTATCCTCTATAGAAGTGACTGTGTATTAATGTGCACTTGTAGCCCAGTGTATCATGATCCACTATTACCTAGGTGTATCCACAGATCCACTTGCAACCAAGTGTAGCTTCATTTAGCAGGCTTATCCTCATGAACTCCTGTGTAGTCTGGTGCAACTTTGCGTATATCCTCAGTGTAGTAGCCAAGTATAGCATGTTGTAAACCTGCATAGCTTGTTGTAACCCTTTGTACTCCTGTAGCCTCAGTGTAGTCATCCTCATGTAACCCAATGCAGCCTCGTGTAGCTGATTTGTAACCTCATGTAACCCTGTGAAGCCTGTGTAACCTGAGCTGTTTGCAAATTCTCAAGCATTCTATTTATTAAGATAGTTAATTCAAAGACCGTCAACCTTTAGTGCTGGACACTGCGAAGGTAGTAGTAGTAATACTAATACATATAGTTGTAACCTCTTGTGTAGCCTGTTGTAATCCTGTGTTTCTTCCAGACTATAGATATTATCCTCTGTTTGACCTGTTGTAACCCTGTGTAGTCTCATGTAACTCTGGTAGCCTCATAGAACTCTGTGTAACCTCAAGCATGTAACCCAATGTATCCTTATGCAACTCTGTGTATAGCCTCATGCAACTTTGTGTACCCTTATGTAAAGCTAATGCAACCAGATGTATCCTCCTGTAACTTTATGTATCCTAATGTAATCCTGTGTAGCCTCATGTACTGTAACTCTGTGTAGCCTCATGTAACCCAGTGTCTCCTTATGTAACCTTGTCTAGCCTCATGAAACCTAGTGTAGCCTCATGTAACTCTGTACAGCCTCATGTAACCCTTTGTAGCCTCATGTAATCCAATTTCTCCTCATGTAACCATATCGTGTCTAGCCTCAAGTAACCCAATGTAGCGCCATGTAATCCAATGTAGTCTCATGTAACTCTGTGCAGCCTCATGTAACTCAGTGTAGCCTCATTTAACCCTGTGTAGCCTCCTGTGTATTGCCTCATGTAACTCTGTATAGTCTCATGTAACCCTGTGTATTGCCTCATGTAACTCTGTGCAGCCTCATGTAACCCTCCGTAGCCTCATGTAACTCTGTGTAACCTTGTGTAACACTTTGTAGCCTCATGCTTCATGTAACCCAATGTAGCTTCATGTAACTTACATGAGGCTGCACAGAGTTACATGAGGCTGCACAGAGTTACATAAGGCTACAAAGGGTTACATGAGGCTACAAAGGGTTACATGAGGCTGCACAGAATTACACGAGGCTACATTGGATTACATGAGGCTACTTTTGGTTACATGAGGCTACATTTGGTTACATGAAGCTAGACATGGTATGATCACATGAGGAGACATTGGGTTACATGAGGCTACACAGAGTTACATGAGGCAATACACAGGGTTACATGAGACTACACAGAGTTAGATGAGGCAATACATAGGGTTACATGAGACTATACAGAGTTACATGAGGCAATACACAGGAGGCTAAACAGGGTTAAATGAGGCTACACTGAGTTACATGAGCCTACAAAGGGTTACATGAGGCTGCACAGAAGTACATGATGCTACATTGGGTTTACAAAAGGTTACATGAGGCTGCATAGCCTCCAATGTAATATCATGCAACTCTGTGCAGCTCATGTAACCCTGTGTATTGCCTCATGTAACTCTGTGTAGCCTCATGTAACCCAATGTCTTCTCATGTAACCATACCATGTCTAGCTTCATGTCACCAAATGTAGCCTCGTGTAACCCAATGTAGCCCCGTGTAGTTCTGTGCAGCCTCATGTAACCCTCTGTAGCCTCATGTAACTCTGTGTAGCCTCATGTAACTCTGTGCAGTCTCATGTAGGTTACATGAGGTTACATTGGGTTACATGAGGCTACACAGAGTTACATGAGGCTACAAAGTGTTACACGGGGCTACACAGAGTTACATGAGGCTACAAAGGGTTACATTAGGCTGCACAGAGTTACATGAGACTACACAGAGTTACACAAGGCAAAACACAGGGTTACATGGAACTACACAGAGTTACATGGAACTACACAGAGTTACATGAGGCAATACACAGGGTTACATGAGCGTATACAGAGTTACATGAGGCAATACACAGGAGGCTACACAAGGTTAAATGAGGCTACACTGAGTTACATGAGGGCTAGACAGGGTTACATGAGGCTGCACAGAGTTACATGAGACTACATTGGATTACATGACGCTACATTGGGTTACTTGAGGCTAGACATGATATGGTTACATGAGGAGAAATTGGGTTACATAAGGCTACACAGAGTTACATGAGGCTACACAGAATTGCATGAGGCAATACACAGGGTTACATGAGGCTACACAGAGTTACATGGGGCAATACACAGGGTTACAGGAGGCTACAAAGGGTTACATGAGGCTGTACAGAGTTACATGAGGCTACATTGGGTTACATGAGGTAACACTAGGTTACATGAGGCTACATTGGGTTACATGAGGTAACACTAGGTTACATGAGGCTAGACAAATGTTACAAGAGGAGACATTGGGTTACATGAAGCTACACAGGGTTACATGAGGCTACACAGGGTTAAATGAGGCTGCACAGAAGTACATGATGCTACATTGGGTTTACAAAAGGTTACATGAGGCTCCAATGTAGTATCATGCAACTCTGTGCAGCTCATGTAACCCTTTGTATACTCATGTAACTCTGTCACTCTCATGCAACCTTGTGTAGCCTCATGTAACTTGGTGTAGCCTCATGTAACCTAGTGTAGCCTCATGTAATCCAATGTAGCCTCATGTAACTCTGTGTAGCCTCATGTAATCTAGTGTAGCCTCATATAATTATCCCTTTGTAGCCTCATGTAACTGTACATGTCAGTCTCATGCAACCTTGTGTAGCCTCATGTTACCAAGTGTAGCCTCAAGTAACCCAATGTATAGCCTCATGTAACTCCGTGTAGCCTCATGTAACTCTTTGTAGCTCTATGTAACATCGTGTAAGCCTATGTAGCTTCATGTAACCCTATGTATAACTTCTGTGTAGCCTCATGTAACCCTATGTATCCTTATGTAAATTTGTGCAGCCTCATGTAGTACAGTTTAGCCTCATGTGACCCACTGTAGCCTCATGTAACCCTGTGTAGCCTCATGTCACCCTGTGTAGCCTCATGTAACCCTGTGTAGCCTCAAATATATCATCCAGTGTAGCCTCATGTAACATTGTGTAGCCTCATATAATTATCCCAATGTAACTTTGTGTAGCTTCATGTAAACCAATGTATCCTTATGTAACACTGCGTATAACCTCATGTAACCCTGTGTAGCCTCAGGTAACTCTGTGTAGCTTCATGTAAGCTTGTGTATAGCCTCATGTAATCCAGTGTAGCCTCTGTAATGCCTCAGTGTAGCCTCTGTAATGCCTCAGTGTAGCCTCATGCAACCTTGTGCAGTATCCTGTAACCCAGTGTAGCTTAATGTAACCCAGTGTAGCTGCATGTAACCATGTGTAGTATCATAAATCTTTGTAGCTTTAATGTAACCCAATGTAGCCTTATGTAACTCTGTGTAGCCTCGTGATTATCTTAGTTCCTATTGTTCACTATATTGTACTGAATATACACATACCAAAACAGAATAGACAGACGACCACTAGTACACTATGGGATACATGTTCATTAATTGGAAGAGTGATTTATGTATATGCCAGAACACAGGGCACAACAAATATTATTAGCTACTAGAAACAAAATTGCACACTTTATCATTGCTATATATGCTGCACCTGACTGTAGATTATGCACAGGTGGGGGATTGGTGAGGTATCTAAATACTATATGACATTTCCACTCTGGAAATAGTTTCACATGTCAAAGCCTCGTGCAGGCCTAGCCATTTGGTGCCACCCCTTCCTATTTGGATGAATTAGATAATAAATACAGTAAATAAATAAATAAACCCATACTGTATACCTCGGGAAATGCTAAATCTTGTAGGACAACTTTGTATGACAATTACCCTACCAGCTACATGACCTTAGGAAGTAACATTGATAGGTGTATGAAAATGCCACATCACAATTTTCATCTCTAACCACTGCCAAAAGCTTCTGGCATGTTGAGAATAGCTATAGTCAATTAACGACAAGGAATAATCTGAATAATAAAATTAATTATAATGTGGCATAGTAGTATGTTAAATAATCTGTCTACTCTGTCATATATAGCTATATCACTACTCACAACAGGTATAAATTTATACAAGGATGAAGCTCTGACACATGATTCATTTTTATTTAACTAAACAAACATTTATGAGTTCTGTTATCATTTCACAATACAGAAACTAGGGATGGGCAGTATTGCATTTTTGAAGAACGGTACGGTATTAGGAGAAATACCTCGGTATCACTAAATACCTTTTAAACTTGGGTAAGCTATGATTTGCACTTATACCCACATTTTAAAAAAAGAAACAAATAAAACAACAATAATATTGTGCCACAAAGTAAGTTTTGAAGTATCCGTAAAAACCATTGTGAATACTTCAACATGCACTCACAGAGCTGTGCTTGTCCACAACGTAATTATGGTTGTATGAGGCTTGACTTCATGTACGTATGGTCACCACTAAACCACCAAAAATTAATTACTACATCAAATTCGGTATTCGGTATTTTTAGAAAACCGCTTCGGTATCTGAAAAATACCTTTTTAACTACTAATACCTAAATACCTAACAACCCTAACAGAAACCAACTAATAGTTGATACACACTAGAGATTTGACTTTGTATGAAACTAAAACAATCAAATGGAAATGTTTTAAAATCTTAATAATCAAATCAGTTTTATTTGTATCTACATTGTGTGAGCTTGTATTATCAGAAATGATGTTGATATATATATTGATACAGAGGTCATAGCCCTATACATTTTTCCCTTTTACCGTAGTACAAAAGGGCCAAAATTTTCTGTAGCATGTATCTCAAAATATCCTTTAGAGAGGTATTACTCTACTAGAACCAGTAATATTCATCTTTGTACATGTGTGAAGTTGCTAAAGGTTGTTACTTTAAATAACACCATCAGGATATTTTGCTCTAAAAGTGACATGATCAGAAAAGTTTCACTTTATTTCCAAACAAGCAAGTCAAATGATCAAATTTACTTTATTATGGTACCAATGTTAAGTTGTATTGCATCGATATGTAGTTGAACTATACAGCATAAAGTAGTACTGATAAGATGTCTTAAAATGTTTTCTTGAAAGTTAATTCACATATTATATGAAGTCACGTACATGATGTGTAGTTAGCATTAATTAATTGGTTTCCTTGTTGCACAGAAGAAAATAAAACTTGATATTTGTTAAGTGATTGTTTGTCACATTTAAAGCTTTCATCTTTGTAACAATTTGTACTGATATTACCTTAGTTCCTATTGTTCACTATATTGTACTGAATATACACATACCAAAACAGAATAGACAGACGACCACTAGTACACTATGGGATACATGTTCATTAATTGGAAGAGTGATTTATGTATATGCCAGAACACAGGGCACAACAAATATTATTAGCTACTAGAAACAAAATTGCACACTTATCATTGCTATATATGCTGCACCTGACTGTAGATTATGCACAGGTGGGGGATTGGTGAGGTATCTAAATACTATATGACATTTCCACTCTGGAAATAGTTTCACATGTCAAAGCCTCGTGCAGGCCTAGCCATTTGGTGCCACCCCTTCCTATTTGGATGAATTAGATAATAAATACAGTAAATAAATAAATAAACCCATACTGTATACCTCGGGAATTGCTAAATCTTGTAGGACAACTTTGTATGACAATTACCCTACCAGCTACATGACCTTAGGAAGTAACATTGATAGGTGTATGAAAATGCCACATCACAATTTTCATCTCTAACCACTGCCAAAACCTTCTGGCATGTTGAGAATAGCTATAGTCAATTAACGACAAGGAATAATCTGAATAATAAAATTAATTATAATGTGGCATAGTAGTATGTTCAATAATCTGTCTATTCTGTCATATATAGCTATATCACTACTCACAACAGGTATAAATTTATACAAAGATGAGAAGCTCTAACACATGATTCATTTTTACTTTAACTAAACAAACATTTATGAGTTCTGTTATCATTTCACAATACAGAAACCAACTAATAGTTGATACACACTAGAGATGTGACTTTGTATGAAACTACAACAATCAAATGGAAATGTTTTAAAATCTTAACAATCAAATCAGTTTTATTTGTATCTACATTGTGTGAGCTTGTATTATCAGAAATGATGTTGATATATGTATTGATACAGAGGTCATAGCCCTATACATTTTTCCCTTTTACCGTAGTACAAAAGGGCCAAAATTTTCTGTAGCATGTATCTCAAAATATCCTTTAGAGAGGCATTACTCTACTAGAACCAGTAATATTCATCTTTGTACATGTGTGAAGTTGCTAAAGGTTGTTACTTTAAATAACACCATCAGGATATTTTGCTCTAAAAGTGACATGATCAGAAAAGTTTCACTTTATTTCCAAACAAGCAAGTCAAATGATCAAATTTACTTTATTATGGTACCAATGTTAAGTTGTATTGCATCGATATGTAGTTGAACTATACAGCATAAAGTAGTACTGATAAGATGTCTTAAAATGTTTTCTTGAAAGTTAATTCACATATTATATGAAGTCACGTACATGATGTGTAGTTAGCATTAATTAATTGGTTTCCTTGTTGCACAGAAGAAAATAAAACTTGATATTTGTTAAGTGATTGTTTGTCACATTTAAAGCTTTCATCTTTGTAACAATTTGTACTGATATTACCTTAGTTCCTATTGTTCACTATATTGTACTGAATATACACATACCAAAACAGAATAGACAGACGACCACTAGTACACTATGGGATACATGTTCATTAATTGGAAGAGTGATTTATGTATATGCCAGAACACAGGGCACAACAAATATTATTAGCTACTAGAAACAAAATTGCACACTTTATCATTGCTATATATGCTGCACCTGACTGTAGATTATGCACAGGTGGGGGATTGGTGAGGTATCTAAATACTATATGACATTTCCACTCTGGAAATAGTTTCACATGTCAAAGCCTCGTGCAGGCCTAGCCATTTGGTGCCACCCCTTCCTATTTGGATGAATTAGATAATAAATACAGTAAATAAATAAATAAACCCATACTGTATACCTCGGGAAATGCTAAATCTTGTAGGACAACTTTGTATGACAATTACCCTACCAGCTACATGACCTTAGGAAGTAACATTGATAGGTGTATGAAAATGCCACATCACAATTTTCATCTCTAACCACTGCCAAAAGCTTCTGGCATGTTGAGAATAGCTATAGTCAATTAACGACAAGGAATAATCTGAATAATAAAATTAATTATAATGTGGCATAGTAGTATGTTAAATAATCTGTCTACTCTGTCATATATAGCTATATCACTACTCACAACAGGTATAAATTTATACAAGGATGAAGCTCTGACACATGATTCATTTTTATTTAACTAAACAAACATTTATGAGTTCTGTTATCATTTCACAATACAGAAACTAGGGATGGGCAGTATTGCATTTTTGAAGAACGGTACGGTATTAGGAGAAATACCTCGGTATCACTAAATACCTTTTAAACTTGGGTAAGCTATGATTTGCACTTATACCCACATTTTAAAAAAAGAAACAAATAAAACAACAATAATATTGTGCCACAAAGTAAGTTTTGAAGTATCCGTAAAAACCATTGTGAATACTTCAACATGCACTCACAGAGCTGTGCTTGTCCACAACGTAATTATGGTTGTATGAGGCTTGACTTCATGTACGTATGGTCACCACTAAACCACCAAAAATTAATTACTACATCAAATTCGGTATTCGGTATTTTTAGAAAACCGCTTCGGTATCTGAAAAATACCTTTTTAACTACTAATACCTAAATACCTAACAACCCTAACAGAAACCAACTAATAGTTGATACACACTAGAGATTTGACTTTGTATGAAACTAAAACAATCAAATGGAAATGTTTTAAAATCTTAATAATCAAATCAGTTTTATTTGTATCTACATTGTGTGAGCTTGTATTATCAGAAATGATGTTGATATATATATTGATACAGAGGTCATAGCCCTATACATTTTTCCCTTTTACCGTAGTACAAAAGGGCCAAAATTTTCTGTAGCATGTATCTCAAAATATCCTTTAGAGAGGTATTACTCTACTAGAACCAGTAATATTCATCTTTGTACATGTGTGAAGTTGCTAAAGGTTGTTACTTTAAATAACACCATCAGGATATTTTGCTCTAAAAGTGACATGATCAGAAAAGTTTCACTTTATTTCCAAACAAGCAAGTCAAATGATCAAATTTACTTTATTATGGTACCAATGTTAAGTTGTATTGCATCGATATGTAGTTGAACTATACAGCATAAAGTAGTACTGATAAGATGTCTTAAAATGTTTTCTTGAAAGTTAATTCACATATTATATGAAGTCACGTACATGATGTGTAGTTAGCATTAATTAATTGGTTTCCTTGTTGCACAGAAGAAAATAAAACTTGATATTTGTTAAGTGATTGTTTGTCACATTTAAAGCTTTCATCTTTGTAACAATTTGTACTGATATTACCTTAGTTCCTATTGTTCACTATATTGTACTGAATATACACATACCAAAACAGAATAGACAGACGACCACTAGTACACTATGGGATACATGTTCATTAATTGGAAGAGTGATTTATGTATATGCCAGAACACAGGGCACAACAAATATTATTAGCTACTAGAAACAAAATTGCACACTTATCATTGCTATATATGCTGCACCTGACTGTAGATTATGCACAGGTGGGGGATTGGTGAGGTATCTAAATACTATATGACATTTCCACTCTGGAAATAGTTTCACATGTCAAAGCCTCGTGCAGGCCTAGCCATTTGGTGCCACCCCTTCCTATTTGGATGAATTAGATAATAAATACAGTAAATAAATAAATAAACCCATACTGTATACCTCGGGAATTGCTAAATCTTGTAGGACAACTTTGTATGACAATTACCCTACCAGCTACATGACCTTAGGAAGTAACATTGATAGGTGTATGAAAATGCCACATCACAATTTTCATCTCTAACCACTGCCAAAACCTTCTGGCATGTTGAGAATAGCTATAGTCAATTAACGACAAGGAATAATCTGAATAATAAAATTAATTATAATGTGGCATAGTAGTATGTTCAATAATCTGTCTATTCTGTCATATATAGCTATATCACTACTCACAACAGGTATAAATTTATACAAAGATGAGAAGCTCTAACACATGATTCATTTTTACTTTAACTAAACAAACATTTATGAGTTCTGTTATCATTTCACAATACAGAAACCAACTAATAGTTGATACACACTAGAGATGTGACTTTGTATGAAACTACAACAATCAAATGGAAATGTTTTAAAATCTTAACAATCAAATCAGTTTTATTTGTATCTACATTGTGTGAGCTTGTATTATCAGAAATGATGTTGATATATGTATTGATACAGAGGTCATAGCCCTATACATTTTTCCCTTTTACCGTAGTACAAAAGGGCCAAAATTTTCTGTAGCATGTATCTCAAAATATCCTTTAGAGAGGCATTACTCTACTAGAACCAGTAATATTCATCTTTGTACATGTGTGAAGTTGCTAAAGGTTGTTACTTTAAATAACACCATCAGGATATTTTGCTCTAAAAGTGACATGATCAGAAAAGTTTCACTTTATTTCCAAACAAGCAAGTCAAATGATCAAATTTACTTTATTATGGTACCAATGTTAAGTTGTATTGCATCGATATGTAGTTGAACTATACAGCATAAAGTAGTACTGATAAGATGTCTTAAAATGTTTTCTTGAAAGTTAATTCACATATTATATGAAGTCACGTACATGATGTGTAGTTAGCATTAATTAATTGGTTTCCTTGTTGCACAGAAGAAAATAAAACTTGATATTTGTTAAGTGATTGTTTGTCACATTTAAAGCTTTCATCTTTGTAACAATTTGTACTGATATTACCTTAGTTCCTATTGTTCACTATATTGTACTGAATATACACATACCAAAACAGAATAGACAGACGACCACTAGTACACTATGGGATACATGTTCATTAATTGGAAGAGTGATTTATGTATATGCCAGAACACAGGGCACAACAAATATTATTAGCTACTAGAAACAAAATTGCACACTTATCATTGCTATATATGCTGCACCTGACTGTAGATTATGCACAGGTGGGGGATTGGTGAGGTATCTAAATACTATATGACATTTCCACTCTGGAAATAGTTTCACATGTCAAAGCCTCGTGCAGGCCTAGCCATTTGGTGCCACCCCTTCCTATTTGGATGAATTAGATAATAAATACAGTAAATAAATAAATAAACCCATACTGTATACCTCGGGAATTGCTAAATCTTGTAGGACAACTTTGTATGACAATTACCCTACCAGCTACATGACCTTAGGAAGTAACATTGATAGGTGTATGAAAATGCCACATCACAATTTTCATCTCTAACCACTGCCAAAACCTTCTGGCATGTTGAGAATAGCTATAGTCAATTAACGACAAGGAATAATCTGAATAATAAAATTAATTATAATGTGGCATAGTAGTATGTTCAATAATCTGTCTATTCTGTCATATATAGCTATATCACTACTCACAACAGGTATAAATTTATACAAAGATGAGAAGCTCTAACACATGATTCATTTTTACTTTAACTAAACAAACATTTATGAGTTCTGTTATCATTTCACAATACAGAAACCAACTAATAGTTGATACACACTAGAGATGTGACTTTGTATGAAACTACAACAATCAAATGGAAATGTTTTAAAATCTTAACAATCAAATCAGTTTTATTTGTATCTACATTGTGTGAGCTTGTATTATCAGAAATGATGTTGATATATGTATTGATACAGAGGTCATAGCCCTATACATTTTTCCCTTTTACCGTAGTACAAAAGGGCCAAAATTTTCTGTAGCATGTATCTCAAAATATCCTTTAGAGAGGTATTACTCTACTAGAACCAGTAATATTCATCTTTGTACATGTGTGAAGTTGCTAAAGGTTGTTACTTTAAATAACACCATCAGGATATTTTGCTCTAAAAGTGACATGATCAGAAAAGTTTCACTTTATTTCCAAACAAGCAAGTCAAATGATCAAATTTACTTTATTATGGTACCAATGTTAAGTTGTATTGCATCGATATGTAGTTGAACTATACAGCATAAAGTAGTACTGATAAGATGTCTTAAAATGTTTTCTTGAAAGTTAATTCACATATTATATGAAGTCACGTACATGATGTGTAGTTAGCATTAATTAATTGGTTTCCTTGTTGCACAGAAGAAAATAAAACTTGATATTTGTTAAGTGATTGTTTGTCACATTTAAAGCTTTCATCTTTGTAACAATTTGTACTGATATTACCTTAGTTCCTATTGTTCACTATATTGTACTGAATATACACATACCAAAACAGAATAGACAGACGACCACTAGTACACTATGGGATACATGTTCATTAATTGGAAGAGTGATTTATGTATATGCCAGAACACAGGGCACAACAAATATTATTAGCTACTAGAAACAAAATTGCACACTTTATCATTGCTATATATGCTGCACCTGACTGTAGATTATGCACAGGTGGGGGATTGGTGAGGTATCTAAATACTATATGACATTTCCACTCTGGAAATAGTTTCACATGTCAAAGCCTCGTGCAGGCCTAGCCATTTGGTGCCACCCCTTCCTATTTGGATGAATTAGATAATAAATACAGTAAATAAATAAATAAACCCATACTGTATACCTCGGGAAATGCTAAATCTTGTAGGACAACTTTGTATGACAATTACCCTACCAGCTACATGACCTTAGGAAGTAACATTGATAGGTGTATGAAAATGCCACATCACAATTTTCATCTCTAACCACTGCCAAAAGCTTCTGGCATGTTGAGAATAGCTATAGTCAATTAACGACAAGGAATAATCTGAATAATAAAATTAATTATAATGTGGCATAGTAGTATGTTAAATAATCTGTCTACTCTGTCATATATAGCTATATCACTACTCACAACAGGTATAAATTTATACAAGGATGAAGCTCTGACACATGATTCATTTTTATTTAACTAAACAAACATTTATGAGTTCTGTTATCATTTCACAATACAGAAACTAGGGATGGGCAGTATTGCATTTTTGAAGAACGGTACGGTATTAGGAGAAATACCTCGGTATCACTAAATACCTTTTAAACTTGGGTAAGCTATGATTTGCACTTATACCCACATTTTAAAAAAAGAAACAAATAAAACAACAATAATATTGTGCCACAAAGTAAGTTTTGAAGTATCCGTAAAAACCATTGTGAATACTTCAACATGCACTCACAGAGCTGTGCTTGTCCACAACGTAATTATGGTTGTATGAGGCTTGACTTCATGTACGTATGGTCACCACTAAACCACCAAAAATTAATTACTACATCAAATTCGGTATTCGGTATTTTTAGAAAACCGCTTCGGTATCTGAAAAATACCTTTTTAACTACTAATACCTAAATACCTAACAACCCTAACAGAAACCAACTAATAGTTGATACACACTAGAGATTTGACTTTGTATGAAACTAAAACAATCAAATGGAAATGTTTTAAAATCTTAATAATCAAATCAGTTTTATTTGTATCTACATTGTGTGAGCTTGTATTATCAGAAATGATGTTGATATATATATTGATACAGAGGTCATAGCCCTATACATTTTTCCCTTTTACCGTAGTACAAAAGGGCCAAAATTTTCTGTAGCATGTATCTCAAAATATCCTTTAGAGAGGTATTACTCTACTAGAACCAGTAATATTCATCTTTGTACATGTGTGAAGTTGCTAAAGGTTGTTACTTTAAATAACACCATCAGGATATTTTGCTCTAAAAGTGACATGATCAGAAAAGTTTCACTTTATTTCCAAACAAGCAAGTCAAATGATCAAATTTACTTTATTATGGTACCAATGTTAAGTTGTATTGCATCGATATGTAGTTGAACTATACAGCATAAAGTAGTACTGATAAGATGTCTTAAAATGTTTTCTTGAAAGTTAATTCACATATTATATGAAGTCACGTACATGATGTGTAGTTAGCATTAATTAATTGGTTTCCTTGTTGCACAGAAGAAAATAAAACTTGATATTTGTTAAGTGATTGTTTGTCACATTTAAAGCTTTCATCTTTGTAACAATTTGTACTGATATTACCTTAGTTCCTATTGTTCACTATATTGTACTGAATATACACATACCAAAACAGAATAGACAGACGACCACTAGTACACTATGGGATACATGTTCATTAATTGGAAGAGTGATTTATGTATATGCCAGAACACAGGGCACAACAAATATTATTAGCTACTAGAAACAAAATTGCACACTTATCATTGCTATATATGCTGCACCTGACTGTAGATTATGCACAGGTGGGGGATTGGTGAGGTATCTAAATACTATATGACATTTCCACTCTGGAAATAGTTTCACATGTCAAAGCCTCGTGCAGGCCTAGCCATTTGGTGCCACCCCTTCCTATTTGGATGAATTAGATAATAAATACAGTAAATAAATAAATAAACCCATACTGTATACCTCGGGAATTGCTAAATCTTGTAGGACAACTTTGTATGACAATTACCCTACCAGCTACATGACCTTAGGAAGTAACATTGATAGGTGTATGAAAATGCCACATCACAATTTTCATCTCTAACCACTGCCAAAACCTTCTGGCATGTTGAGAATAGCTATAGTCAATTAACGACAAGGAATAATCTGAATAATAAAATTAATTATAATGTGGCATAGTAGTATGTTCAATAATCTGTCTATTCTGTCATATATAGCTATATCACTACTCACAACAGGTATAAATTTATACAAAGATGAGAAGCTCTAACACATGATTCATTTTTACTTTAACTAAACAAACATTTATGAGTTCTGTTATCATTTCACAATACAGAAACCAACTAATAGTTGATACACACTAGAGATGTGACTTTGTATGAAACTACAACAATCAAATGGAAATGTTTTAAAATCTTAACAATCAAATCAGTTTTATTTGTATCTACATTGTGTGAGCTTGTATTATCAGAAATGATGTTGATATATGTATTGATACAGAGGTCATAGCCCTATACATTTTTCCCTTTTACCGTAGTACAAAAGGGCCAAAATTTTCTGTAGCATGTATCTCAAAATATCCTTTAGAGAGGCATTACTCTACTAGAACCAGTAATATTCATCTTTGTACATGTGTGAAGTTGCTAAAGGTTGTTACTTTAAATAACACCATCAGGATATTTTGCTCTAAAAGTGACATGATCAGAAAAGTTTCACTTTATTTCCAAACAAGCAAGTCAAATGATCAAATTTACTTTATTATGGTACCAATGTTAAGTTGTATTGCATCGATATGTAGTTGAACTATACAGCATAAAGTAGTACTGATAAGATGTCTTAAAATGTTTTCTTGAAAGTTAATTCACATATTATATGAAGTCACGTACATGATGTGTAGTTAGCATTAATTAATTGGTTTCCTTGTTGCACAGAAGAAAATAAAACTTGATATTTGTTAAGTGATTGTTTGTCACATTTAAAGCTTTCATCTTTGTAACAATTTGTACTGATATTACCTTAGTTCCTATTGTTCACTATATTGTACTGAATATACACATACCAAAACAGAATAGACAGACGACCACTAGTACACTATGGGATACATGTTCATTAATTGGAAGAGTGATTTATGTATATGCCAGAACACAGGGCACAACAAATATTATTAGCTACTAGAAACAAAATTGCACACTTTATCATTGCTATATATGCTGCACCTGACTGTAGATTATGCACAGGTGGGGGATTGGTGAGGTATCTAAATACTATATGACATTTCCACTCTGGAAATAGTTTCACATGTCAAAGCCTCGTGCAGGCCTAGCCATTTGGTGCCACCCCTTCCTATTTGGATGAATTAGATAATAAATACAGTAAATAAATAAATAAACCCATACTGTATACCTCGGGAAATGCTAAATCTTGTAGGACAACTTTGTATGACAATTACCCTACCAGCTACATGACCTTAGGAAGTAACATTGATAGGTGTATGAAAATGCCACATCACAATTTTCATCTCTAACCACTGCCAAAAGCTTCTGGCATGTTGAGAATAGCTATAGTCAATTAACGACAAGGAATAATCTGAATAATAAAATTAATTATAATGTGGCATAGTAGTATGTTAAATAATCTGTCTACTCTGTCATATATAGCTATATCACTACTCACAACAGGTATAAATTTATACAAGGATGAAGCTCTGACACATGATTCATTTTTATTTAACTAAACAAACATTTATGAGTTCTGTTATCATTTCACAATACAGAAACTAGGGATGGGCAGTATTGCATTTTTGAAGAACGGTACGGTATTAGGAGAAATACCTCGGTATCACTAAATACCTTTTAAACTTGGGTAAGCTATGATTTGCACTTATACCCACATTTTAAAAAAAGAAACAAATAAAACAACAATAATATTGTGCCACAAAGTAAGTTTTGAAGTATCCGTAAAAACCATTGTGAATACTTCAACATGCACTCACAGAGCTGTGCTTGTCCACAACGTAATTATGGTTGTATGAGGCTTGACTTCATGTACGTATGGTCACCACTAAACCACCAAAAATTAATTACTACATCAAATTCGGTATTCGGTATTTTTAGAAAACCGCTTCGGTATCTGAAAAATACCTTTTTAACTACTAATACCTAAATACCTAACAACCCTAACAGAAACCAACTAATAGTTGATACACACTAGAGATTTGACTTTGTATGAAACTAAAACAATCAAATGGAAATGTTTTAAAATCTTAATAATCAAATCAGTTTTATTTGTATCTACATTGTGTGAGCTTGTATTATCAGAAATGATGTTGATATATATATTGATACAGAGGTCATAGCCCTATACATTTTTCCCTTTTACCGTAGTACAAAAGGGCCAAAATTTTCTGTAGCATGTATCTCAAAATATCCTTTAGAGAGGTATTACTCTACTAGAACCAGTAATATTCATCTTTGTACATGTGTGAAGTTGCTAAAGGTTGTTACTTTAAATAACACCATCAGGATATTTTGCTCTAAAAGTGACATGATCAGAAAAGTTTCACTTTATTTCCAAACAAGCAAGTCAAATGATCAAATTTACTTTATTATGGTACCAATGTTAAGTTGTATTGCATCGATATGTAGTTGAACTATACAGCATAAAGTAGTACTGATAAGATGTCTTAAAATGTTTTCTTGAAAGTTAATTCACATATTATATGAAGTCACGTACATGATGTGTAGTTAGCATTAATTAATTGGTTTCCTTGTTGCACAGAAGAACATAAAACTTGATATTTGTTAAGTGATTGTTTGTCACATTTAAGGCTTTCATCTTTGTAACAATTTGTACTGATATTACCTTAGTTCCTATTGTTCACTATATTGTACTGAATATACACATACCAAAACAGAATAGACAGACGACCACTAGTACACTATGGGATACATGTTCATTAATTGGAAGAGTGATTTATGTATATGCCAGAACACAGGGCACAACAAATATTATTAGCTACTAGAAACAAAATTGCACACTTATCATTGCTATATATGCTGCACCTGACTGTAGATTATGCACAGGTGGGGGATTGGTGAGGTATCTAAATACTATATGACATTTCCACTCTGGAAATAGTTTCACATGTCAAAGCCTCGTGCAGGCCTAGCCATTTGGTGCCACCCCTTCCTATTTGGATGAATTAGATAATAAATACAGTAAATAAATAAATAAACCCATACTGTATACCTCGGGAATTGCTAAATCTTGTAGGACAACTTTGTATGACAATTACCCTACCAGCTACATGACCTTAGGAAGTAACATTGATAGGTGTATGAAAATGCCACATCACAATTTTCATCTCTAACCACTGCCAAAACCTTCTGGCATGTTGAGAATAGCTATAGTCAATTAACGACAAGGAATAATCTGAATAATAAAATTAATTATAATGTGGCATAGTAGTATGTTCAATAATCTGTCTATTTTGTCATATATAGCTATATCACTACTCACAACAGGTATAAATTTATACAAAGATGAGAAGCTCTAACACATGATTCATTTTTACTTTAACTAAACAAACATTTATGAGTTCTGTTATCATTTCACAATACAGAAACCAACTAATAGTTGATACACACTAGAGATGTGACTTTGTATGAAACTACAACAATCAAATGGAAATGTTTTAAAATCTTAACAATCAAATCAGTTTTATTTGTATCTACATTGTGTGAGCTTGTATTATCAGAAATGATGTTGATATATGTATTGATACAGAGGTCATAGCCCTATACATTTTTCCCTTTTACCGTAGTACAAAAGGGCCAAAATTTTCTGTAGCATGTATCTCAAAATATCCTTTAGAGAGGCATTACTCTACTAGAACCAGTAATATTCATCTTTGTACATGTGTGAAGTTGCTAAAGGTTGTTACTTTAAATAACACCATCAGGATATTTTGCTCTAAAAGTGACATGATCAGAAAAGTTTCACTTTATTTCCAAACAAGCAAGTCAAATGATCAAATTTACTTTATTATGGTACCAATGTTAAGTTGTATTGCATCGATATGTAGTTGAACTATACAGCATAAAGTAGTACTGATAAGATGTCTTAAAATGTTTTCTTGAAAGTTAATTCACATATTATATGAAGTCACGTACATGATGTGTAGTTAGCATTAATTAATTGGTTTCCTTGTTGCACAGAAGAAAATAAAACTTGATATTTGTTAAGTGATTGTTTGTCACATTTAAAGCTTTCATCTTTGTAACAATTTGTACTGATATTACCTTAGTTCCTATTGTTCACTATATTGTACTGAATATACACATACCAAAACAGAATAGACAGACGACCACTAGTACACTATGGGATACATGTTCATTAATTGGAAGAGTGATTTATGTATATGCCAGAACACAGGGCACAACAAATATTATTAGCTACTAGAAACAAAATTGCACACTTATCATTGCTATATATGCTGCACCTGACTGTAGATTATGCACAGGTGGGGGATTGGTGAGGTATCTAAATACTATATGACATTTCCACTCTGGAAATAGTTTCACATGTCAAAGCCTCGTGCAGGCCTAGCCATTTGGTGCCACCCCTTCCTATTTGGATGAATTAGATAATAAATACAGTAAATAAATAAATAAACCCATACTGTATACCTCGGGAAATGCTAAATCTTGTAGGACAACTTTGTATGACAATTACCCTACCAGCTACATGACCTTAGGAAGTAACATTGATAGGTGTATGAAAATGCCACATCACAATTTTCATCTCTAACCACTGCCAAAAGCTTCTGGCATGTTGAGAATAGCTATAGTCAATTAACGACAAGGAATAATCTGAATAATAAAATTAATTATAATGTGGCATAGTAGTATGTTAAATAATCTGTCTATTCTGTCATATATAGCTATATCACTACTCACAAATGTAGTTTGTTGCCCTAGCAACAAACAAAAGTTAACAGGCTAGCTTCCATTGGGTGAGTTGTCAACATGTAACATCATGGGTGACCATCTGTCACCTGGTTGCATAAGTGCACATCATAATTAAATTCCACAATCCTAATATAGTAACAGGTCAGGCTTTGCTCATCATTATTATTACTGTCACGTTATGATTGTTTGGTGCTTTAGCAGGGTCAATGATCCTCGAATATTCCTCAGGCAGCAGAAGATCTAAGCTTGTCAAGTTAGCTTTGCTTTAAGTTACAGGTATAGGTTCTCCTTTATCTGATTCACTCCAGCAGGGGCATAGTTATAGGTTTTCCCAAGCACAAGGTCCCATACAAGGTGATATGAGAACCCATATCTGTCGGCTACTTGTAACATATTTGCAAAATGAAAGTGCATGCATATATTTAACTGGCAACTAAAATGCTATGTATGTAGCTTGTTAAACTTAGATGTTAACGTTACCACTGGAACTTGAAACTTAGCAGTAAAGGACTGACTCGTCACTGCTGTCACTATTTCCAATCCAGCATTGACTTTTTCTTTATCACTCTTCCCTTCTTGCATACAGCTCCATATAGCTGCACTTTGTATCCATCATTCTGAGAGCTAGAACATAACACTGACCCCCTTAGTGCCACCTTCAGCATGACACGTACAATACTCACTACTCCCGCTCTGGCCTGGGAGGTGACAGTGGGAATTGGTCTTCACCTGTTTTCATCAATCTACCATAAGTGATTACAATATAATACATAAACTTCCCATCTTATGAGGAGCCCAGTGAGATTTTACATGATGGTGAGCAGTTAACCAGTGCTGTTTTACTCAATTCCACTTGTAATAATACTTATGTTGCACATTCTACATTCTTCACCATTGTTCATTAATAACTAACAATTAATATGCATATCTACAGTCAACATTGTTCCCTACCCATTGGATCACATACCATGGTACATGTATAACTTTCACTGCCATGATGCCAATTTATCATAATTATAGTTGCTTGTCACCTAAAGTATACGCATATGTTAGGGAGTCCATTACGACATCTATTCTATAATTTCTCATTGTGCCACAGTCACATTATAACTGCCTCCCAAGTTTAACCTGGATTGCACATTTAGAAGCCCTTACCGCATTCAAGGAGTGACATCCACATGCACGTTTATTGTTCCCATCAATACTACAGATGGTGAAGCAATTGTTGCATCACTACAGAGATTGTTGAAATGTAGAGTTCAACACTTGCCAATCAAAAATTATGAATATTATATTTCATTACCCTTCAGAGTACTGCCATTCCACTATCCGCTACATCGCTGTTCGGTGTTTAACAGAACTGCTACCGCAAAGTACCTATTCAAACTTTACTGACCTTATTTCGCATTTTTTTTCTCCTTGCAATCGAGGTGGGATGCAGAAATTACTGGCCATGCCATTAGGCTATACATCAAAACTGTTTGTGTTATCATTGAGGTTTTTATTCATCTGTTATGGTGTGCCTGTACACATTGTCATGGCCATTCATAGTTTGTGGTATCTGTGTTGCAATACATGACTGTTGTGAATGTACATACTTGTGTTGTATTAATGCATTAGTTGTGTATGCATGCATGTTGTGCTTGCTGCAGCCATTGTTGTTTGCTGTGTATGAATGTCTGTTGTGTATGATCGCTGCATTTGTTGCGTGTGAATGTCTGTAGTGTATGGATGTTGCGTTTGTTGCGCTCAATGTTGCTGCATATGAATGCCTGCTGTGAGTGAATGTTCAGTTTGTTGCGCTCAATGTTTGCAGTGTATGAATGTCTGTTGTGAATGATTGTTCAGTTTGTTGCGATCAATGTTTGCTGCGTATGAATGTCTGTTGTTGTATGAATGTTGTGTATGAATGCAGTTTGTTGCGACCGATACTTGTTGCGACCAATATTTGTTGCGATCAGTGTTTGTTGTGTATGAATGTCTGTTGTGTATGAATGTTGCATTTTTGCTGTGATCAATGTTTGTTGCGTATGAATGTCTGTTGTGTATGAATGTTGAGTTTGTTGCGACCGATATTTGTTGCGACCGATATTTGTTGCTATCAGTGTTTGTTGTGTATGAATGTCTGTTGTGTATGAATGTTGCATTTTTGCTGTGATCAATGTTTGTTGCGTATGAATGTCTGTTGTGTATGAATGTTGAGTTTGTTGCGACCGATATTTGTTGCGACCGATATTTGTTGCTATCAGTGTTTGTTGTGTATGAATGTCTGTTGTGTATGAATGTTGCATTTTTGCTGTGATCAATGTTTGTTGCGTATGAATGTCTGTTGTGTATGAATGTTGAGTTTGTTGCGACCGATATTTGTTGCGACCGATATTTGTTGCTATCAGTGTTTGTTGTGTATGAATGTCTGTTGTGTATGAATGTTGCATTTTTGCTGTGATCAATGTTTGTTGCGTATGAATGTCTGTTGTGTATGAATGTTGAGTTTGTTGCGACCGATATTTGTTGCGACCGATATTTGTTGCTATCAGTGTTTGTTGTGTATGAATGTCTGTTGTGTATGAATGTTGCATTTTTGCTGTGATCAATGTTTGCTGCGTATGAATGTATGTTGTGTATGAATGTTGAGTTTGTTGCGACCGATATTTGTTGCGACCGATATTTGTTGCTATCAGTGTTTGTTGTGTATGAATGTCTGTTGTGTATGAATGTTACATTTTTGCTGTGATCAATGTTTGCTGCATATGAATGTATGTTGTGTATGAATGTTGAATTTGTTGCGACCGATATTTGTTGCGACCGATATTTGTTGCTATCAGTGTTTGTTGTGTATGAATGTCTGTTGTGTATGAATGTTGCATTTTTGCTGTGATCAAAGTGTTGATATGTAATAGTTAAACCCCACCATGAGTAGGATATCTTATCAACCTGAGGCTGAGTTGTTGATAACTAGATATATCCTACGGGTGCAGGTGTGGCTAAACTGGCTTCTATCCCACACTTTGAAGCAGTCAAGTTCACAAACAACGTTTCAATAAGGCTATAGATAAGTATGTCAGTTGTGTATGGCTTCACTTTTTGCTGGATGTGTAGTTTAATGGTGTGTATGGCTTCAATTTTTGCTGAATACTTAGTTTTATAATGTGTAGGCTTTGATTACACTTCTTTCAACTGAATGTGTAAATATATGTTGTCTTCTATATATGCACTAGGGTTTAACTATCATTCCCATTAAAGAAAACCACAACCTACATTGCAGCCAGAAAAAAAACAAAAACATTTACTTTAATAAACACTTCACTTATCAGCCAACATGGAGGCAAGTTTCCTAAACACAATGGTTGCAGTAGGTCCCATGCCACCAGTAGCAAAAAAACAACATCAATGATGAAAAGCATGCTCTCTCCACCTCCCAAATACATTCATCATAAGCCTGATTAGCTCCTTCATAATCCCATCGTAATCATAATATGTTCATCGTTTATCATCTCTGGTTGATGAATAGAGAAGTACCCGGATGTTGGGGAGTGAATATAGGAGTGTATAAGGGAGACATCAAAAATGCACACTGCCTACGTATTTCAGCCCCAAAGTCTCTACCAACAACATCAAGATGAGCACCATCTTCTCCTTTGGCAGTAGCATATTGTAGAGGCTGACGATTGAGAAGACTCAACACCAACATCATTGTACACCTCGCAGTTAAATATCAAGCTTCATTGTGGTGAATAGATGGAAAGCAAATACATGGACAACTAACGGCATCTCCACACAAAAGGATTTACTGCATACACAAGTCTGTGGCAGGTTAACAGGCTGCCATCTGAATTGAGGCAGCTTCAAAGACACATCACAGATGTGGAGACAGACGATCAGGAAACAAGTGTACCTGAGCAGATGATTTATTGCTGAGAGACCCTTAGCTCATGCTTGCACTGGTACATCTGTTGATAGACATCTAGGCTAGAAGAAGCACTTTTTCTCAATAGATGGTCAAATAGAGGGGTTGCAACATGATTAGAAGACGAAAAGGATGACAAATTAAATTAAGACACCAAGCCCATCATGGCGAGCTAGCAGTGAAAGTAGTTCTCGTTCAACGGGGCCAAATTCTAATTGGCCAGTTATAGCAGGAATGAAAATGAAGGCTCAGGAAACCACCACGTGGAAGGAAAAGCTTTAGGGACATGGAGTAAAATATGCAGATGCACCTGTGTGATGGCTGTATAATTATACTGCATGTAGGGCTGGATGATACAACAATCTCTGATTTAGTATCAAAAACCAGGTCAAGCTTCAAATAACCTCTAATCTATACTTAAATAGCATAAATAGTTCAAGTAAATTCACATTGACATAGCCTGGCAAATTTTACTTAGGCCTAGTTTTAAATTTTTTTTCTTTATATCACATGTATAATTTTCAAAATAATGCATGAAAGGATTGAAAGATTTTCCAAGCCACTTGGCAGTTACCTGGCTATGACAGATTATAACCAGTTGATGTACCGATGTCAAGAGAAATTCCCTTCATTTATACAGACATGATTAAAATTAAACTTACTTTAGTTTGATGCTAGTATAGCGTAACTCTTGGCCCTTTTTCTCTCCATTTCACAGCTTCACTAACACTTAGAAGACTTTCTGACAATGTAAATGGCTGTCTCAATTTGGACTATATGGCAAGATTATGGATCCATGCATGAACTTTGCCATTCGTGAATGCTATCACGGAAATAGCGAATACAATTAAGGTGTGAATAATACAGTACGGTAGTATTGCATATTAGGGATCATGGAGGTTTGAGTTCTTCTGACCAAAAAATATCACCCAAAAACTAGCTTCCAATAATACCTTTTCCTGACGCCTTGGCACTATTGGTTAGGTATAGTTAACCAAGCCCAAAAAGTGCCTTCAGTACAACCCTAAATTCCCAATAGATTGCTACGAAATTTTAAAAAATATGTATTCAATGGAATTTTTATTACGAAGTTGCTTTGTTCTTTGTTCTGTCAGCTAAAAATATTTTGTCAGGGAAATTGTTCCGGCAGTCCACTAGATTTCTCACTATCAAGCACATTAGATGTATGCTATGCCCCAAGTATTCAACTTTAGGGCAAGCGTCTAGTAGGTTGCCCCGAGTATCGACTTTAGGGCATGCATCTAGTAGGTTGTCCCAAGCATTCAACTTTAGGGGATGCATCTAGTAGGTTGCCCTGAGCATTCAACTTTTTAACATTAAGGTTAGGATTGGGTTTCTTCTTCACCTTCAATATAATATATAGAAGTTACTCCACTCGGAGACATGTAAGGTAGAAACTAAGGGAGTTGGGTAGCTGAGAGCCACGTATCACAATGGCTAAGACTCTGGGCTCAAGCAGTGGAGGTCCCGGGTTTGATTCCTGCTCAAGAATTTTGTGTTGTTTTTTTTTGTTTGAGGACCTTTTTGTCTAAGTTTTATTTTTATTCATGTGACTGCCGGAACAATAGCAATAGCCTTTTTATTAAGTAACTGCCATGATGCCTTCAGCTAAGGTTATTTTTCACTAATGTCACATAAGTCTGACAGGTACCTTTTGGCATACTGCAGTACGGACAATGCATGTATCATGAACTTACTCCTTTGTGTCCCATTTCTTTTTGCTGACAGCCCAAGGCGTCGATTTGCAGTAGCACATGATAGCTTCCCTACATTTGTATTGTCCATATTTTCCATGATGACTGGATTAATTGTAAAGACACTAAGCACTTTTTCTGCTGGCCTTTATTAGTAATGCTATGTAACCGGCTGAGCATAGCTGAAAGCAAAGCATAATGGCTACTCCACTTTCTAGTCAGTTAGGGCACGTTCAGATGAAAATATTAAATCTGGCACCAATTTTTCTTTTGATGCGGCATGCACAGAGTGTATTTTTTTGGACACACTTTTTGACTTTAACTTAAAACTTGGTAAAAAACTAAAAAAAACTGGTGGAGACTTTTGAGCTCGATCTCACTACTTTTCACAATACATTAGAGTCCTAACCACTGTGCTACCACTACTGTCAGCTCCCTGGATTTTTGACTATTTTAAATGCAAGATATAAAACAATGACCTATCCTATTTTAAAGAAGATAAGCTGAACCCAAACCCTAACCCAAAAAAAATTATTAACATTAACATGCACAGGTTCACCAGTCATAATTATATATGTTATAAAAAAAGTGTAAATGGAATCATAGAAAAAGGTAGGGATACAAGAGAAGTCGCCTACACCTGCAGATATACTAGTGAACATTTAATCCCTAATTCAGTCATGGGTATAGGAATTAAATGTCCACTAGTATATCTGCAGGTAAAGGCGAACTATTGTTTCCCTATTTTCTTCTAGTATCCCTAATCAAACTTGAAATCCCTAATTTTTGCTTGTAAGTTCTCAAAGCTTAATCCAACTAAGCACAGCTACTACGTAATCAACACTTCTTGGACATAACAAATTCGGTTGGATAGTTAGCTGCACAATCCTTTTTGGTTTAAAAAAGAGAAAACAATTATCACCATATCGCCCAATTTACCACTGCTTCTAGCTATAGCTCTGTCTTTCATGACTACTATTTGTTGCATGAAAAGTGGATCCTATTTGTTTGGTGATGTAACACCTGCAAGATTGATTTAGGGTGTGCAAAACTAGAGGAGTCTGGGGGTATGCCCACATGATCTATGCTCCCACCCCAGGATTTTTTAAATAACATTTCAGTCACTAATAAGGTATTGAAATCTGTCTTACGTATGCAGACAATATTTAAATACCCCAACTTATGTAATGGACTTTCATACTGAAATTGTGGACCTTTTTCAAGAGGAGAATCACTCCCCCCTTCCCCTCCTGCCTACAGGCCAGATGTTGTTCCATCATAGGTAGTAAAAAGGGACAAACATTATACCATATTATGGTCCTGCCCCATGACTACTATATACCACTTGTAACAGTACTGAGATTAAAAGACAATAATCATATGAGATCACACGAAACCATAATAATTGCATACATTATATTATAATTAATTAGATCAAACCATGTGGAGGCTGTAAGTTCCTCAGCTGTTCACATTTCTTCAGTATTCTTGTCCTATAAAAACGATTTACTTGTAAACATGAAAATGAGTATGTGTCACACAAACAACCACACACACTAAAGCACACACTAATGCACACACATACACACAGTAACAGAACAGCACAGTAAATATAACATCATTAATTTTATTGTTTATTAACCTGATAAATTATTCATGATCAATGGCCTTAATTGGTCACATAAACTTCCTCACCAACACTAGTGTTGTTTTGATTTTATTTTTAAACAGCTCACATTACACAAAACCACTTCCTTGGTCTGCTCTAGCTAGTTAACTACTACCTTTAAAAGTTCCTCAATAGCTACATTCAGTCACCAACGGTCCGAAAATTTATTAATGTGGCACTAAAAATGGCAATGTATGTGCATGGGGTTGAGTTAATTTTATGTGGCCTAATAAATCTGTGGCTAATTGCACATGGTATGATCAAAAGAGAGTGATCATATTGTCAAGAATTGTACTTTGATAGGATGCTTTACACACATTTAATCGTGTCCCTTCCTGCATACACAATGTTGGTAATGTATCTTCCGGAATCCAATTAAGTGATATATCACAATGGGAGTAGAACATCTTAGGTACTGACATGAGTAGGAGGTGAACCCCATGCAGGACAAGTGTCAACAACAGAGATATTCCTGATAGCTACAACTGACTGATATCATACAATATGGTAGCACTGTGTATTAGGGATCATGGAGCACTTTCTCACCAAATATTGACCAGAAACCAGTATTACAATACCTTCATGGTACCTCGACAGTATTGGTTAGGTATAACCAAGCCCAAAAGTGCCTTCAGTACGACTTGAAAGCCTTCCAGTTAGTTGCTGCAGGTTTTATTTTAGCTAATTTTTTTCTACTACCTAACTGACCATCTGACTGACTGACTGACTTACATACTTACTAATGACTTCCTCAATAGTGGCTAAGCTTGATTTTTCACTGTTAGACATTACTTCAGCCTGACAGTTATCTTTTGACATACTGCTGTCTCTCTCATTTATCACTGCTGGTGTCGATTCATGGTAGCTTGTGATGGCTTACCTATCTTTGTAATGGATATCACTTGTAACAGTTCGTGAAGGAGCTACCTTGAAGTCACTCTCCATAAATACAGCTCTATCAACATTAACTTTGTCAAAGTCTGATTTAGTGAATCCCAAGGTATTTGAGTTGGAGATTTGCAACATGAAGTTGTCCAGCAGGTACTGATCCAGACATATATCAATAGGGGTGGCTGGTTGGCTTAGATTCGGTCTTTCGTGCATTACCACAGTAGCAAAATGTAAAACAGAAAGGAAAGTGTAATTGATCAAGCTTGCAAAGTACACACATGCTCTTACTAGGGGATCTGAGGGCATGCTTCCTCAGAAAACTTTTTAAAATTTGTCCTCCTGAGATTGAATCTGGAATTGCTTTTGAACTTTGATTGAAAATTATAAAACTGTTACAAACCAGTTATTCATGTGGGTGGCTAGCCACTCCATCCCTTCCCTAGATCAGTCCCTGCCCTCCATGGTTGGGGGAAAGCCCCTATCAATTCCCCACATCTGCCTGACCTGTGGTAAGTGCATAAGGTGTTACTAAGGTGTATAACTTTGCTGCTGATTACATTTAGATGATGGCATCAGTGTTCATATACCTGAATATTCTGATGTGGCACTATAACTTGTGCTACAAATATCTGGAGGTCTTCTATGATCATTTAATTATGACCTTCTCATCAAAAATGTATCCATAGTTTACAGAGGAATGTCTGTTCTTATTGATTCTTATTGTAGCAACCTGTTTAATAAGGTTAAAAAGTTTGGCCTGAAAGTGATGGCCAAGTTTCACTGTAATTTTACAGAATTCAAAGTTGTGAATACGTGCCTTACCTTGTTGATAACATGGCAACAATACAAGTGATACATACTGTAAACATAATAGCTTACAATATCTTAAAAGCACTTTCCGTTTACGTAATTCTTGATGTTTTTTTTTACCCATGACAAAGCAACATATTGATTTGTAACATTGATTTACTGGTTTCTTTGTTGCATGGAAAAATTTAAAAACTATGTTTTATAAGTCAAAAGAATGAATGTTTTGTTATGTAAACTCAGAGCTTTAACCTTTGTACCTGATATTACCTTAGTTCCTATTGTTCACTATATTGTACTGAATATACATAACAAAACAGAATAGACAGACACTTGTTGGTACATGTTCATCTGTTAAGAATCAAACTATTATTAAATAAAAAAATTGTGACGATACTTTTCAATAACATATAGAAGCATACATTAAAATGATGCCATCATTTACATGCTGTATAACAGGTAAGTATTAAACTTTGGTGAAATTTCCACTATAGGAGTTTGACAAGGAAAAGTTTGGCAAATTTTTTAGTAGCTAAAGCAGATTTGTATTGGATGAATGATTTGCAGATTCTAGTTTTGTGAATCACCAAATTCGCCCAACTTACCTACCACTAAATACTACTTCTATACAGCATTTTGCAATAAGTATCATACTGATGATCAATTATAGTTATGTAGACTAGGTGAATGCATAGTATTGTATGGGCAACCTTTATTTATATAGTTATTGCAATTGGTCCTCTTGCACATTTACATGCATACTAACTGAATACAACATCTTACACTTAATTAGCCATAGTGTGGCATGGAAGACACATTGGTGGCCTAGGACTCTATGATAGCCTTTCTCTCCCAAGTCAGCTTGCTCAAAATGATAGTGAAAATTGATAGTGGGAATCAGTAACCTCCGTATATCCCCAGGACTTGTCTGTTCATATTAACGAACGTAGGAGCAATGTTACCTGCTGCCACCCATCATTGAAGTCATGAGGTATATCTATAAAATGAATCCAGTGGTTGGACTCTTACTGGCTTGGGTGATTGGTCACCCAGCATGGCAAAGGCTATTAAACTGAACCAGCTTTGGCAATTAATTGTGCTAGCATGGGTGCCGTTCGCTTTCCACAGGCTATCAGCCTATAATGGTTGCAACATAATAATGTGTCACATGATCTCCCAGATGAGTATACTTACCTAGGTGAGTACACATGATATACTCACCTCAAGTAGGTATATACGTATATGGTATGTGGTTTTGGGCATATATATCGGTTATACCATGATCATGTGAAACTTCAAAGGTGCCGCCAGTTATATATATAGGGTATGCTACACCTGTGGTGGAGATCAAAAGCACCATGCCGTGGTATATGACATATAACATGACAAACTGTGGTATACAAGTGATATACCACGCTTTTTTGTGGCTACGCTTACCATATATGGTAAACAACTCTCTAATATCAAGCACCTAAATTAACCAATAATTATTTACCTGAGCTGCTGAGTATACGGTTGATGAACTCTTGTCTCCTTCATGAATAACTTATTAATAATGAGCAGATGGGCATGGCATCACTACAGATGCTGAGATGTCTGATTCATCAATGATTTCGATCTCTAACAGGTACTGTTTCACTATAAATTGTTATCTATAATCGTTTCATCTACTGGGGTGTAGAATATACCAGTTATAACATGACTACTCGGAATATATGCACTCTCCCTCAAGCTGCGTGCTCGAGGGAGTTGTGCATTTATTTGTTATATCCCTCATAAGCGTGCTATAACTATGTAATATATATACACCCATATAAAGCTGTACACTATACTTATCTACATTGGCTGACAGGAGCAAGATGAAGAGTGCATATGAATTTGAATTAAAATGTTAAAGTAGTACTTCATGGTAAGTTATTGAATTGGTTACTTTAATATTGGTTTGTATAAAGGATTATGTTTGACAGGCCATATAGGAGCATATCAAATGCATAGTGAAGCCATAGTGAAGCCATAGTGAGCATACTGAATGCATTGCACTTAATGATTGCAATGCTTGCTATAGTTCAGTCTACATATTAATTGCATACAAGGAGATGACATACTGTACAAGCAATCAAACAACCAAGCAGGCAAATGATTTCATCACAGCTATTCTCATATGGTGGAGCTCACTAAGGCTCACCTCAAATATACAATACATACTTCGCTGATATGGTATATGAGATTAAACAGACATGTTTGAATATACTGTATATACATAGCTAGTAGGAATTATGTAAACACATCATACTATTATGATATCAATCCTCAAGATATAGGTATCAAATATCCCATGATCAAGTAGTGGGTCACAAGTATCATGTAATCGAGCTCAACAAGTTTGTTTTGTACTACACTAGTTTGTGTGTACTTGAACTATCATGTAGATTACTAGGCTCCATATGTTTTTACCTGTGAAAGGCGAAATCCACTTTTTCATTGCAGAAAAAGAGCCAGATCCAAAAATGTCCATTAGGCTCCATGCACTGTAGCTACTATAGAACTAATAATGTACATCTAGATACAGTTAAAAAATGAAGTAGGGATCCAACTAGCGAAACACAATATTATGTGAATGATAGTATTATGGCAAAAAATCACTACATTAATTAGCTTGGCATAATGAAGTAGGCATCCAAGTGATAAAAACTAGTGCAAGCAGCAACAAGATATATGAATAATGGTATCATGACATAGCTCTGTGGGAAAATCCCTACTTTGACATTGAACAGAATAATTGTTGTGACAGGGATTTTCACACAGAAATGTGTCATAATTTATCATCATTCATATATCTTGTTTCATCGCTTAAATCCGTACTTCATTTTTAAATACACAATACACTATATATACAATGTAAGACTGATACTGTGTCTTAAAGATGCTATCCATTTATGAAGGACTATTTTCATATGGCAGAGTCAAATTTGTGATGTGTACCATAAATTATCCTGGGCTAGATGTACTTCCCTTGTCACCACTCCCCAGCACTGGCTGTCAAAATACTGGACAGCATCATTCAAGGCCACCAGAATTAAGGCTACCCCTAGATTGACATAAGATAGTGCAAGACGATTAGTTGATGAACGATGACTACACACACATCACAACATATCTTATTAAAATCACAACTTATATCACAGCCAGAAAAATCATTTACTACAATTAACACTTCACTTATCAGCCAACATGGAGGCAAGTTTCCTAAACACAGTAGTAGCAGTACATGTAGGTCCCATGCTACCAGTAGCCACAAATATCAATGGTGAAGAGCATGCTCTCTCCACATTCATCATAAACATGATAAGCTCCATCATAATCCCATCATAATCAAAACATGTTCATCATTCATCATCACATTTCTCTGGTTTATGAATACAGTAAGTACCTGAACAGTGGGGAGTGAATATAAGAGTGTGCAAAAGGATTAAACTTCTTGACAACAAAAATATCTGTTTCCTATTTCAACTCTTAAGTTTCTAGCAGCAACATCAAGACAGGCACCATCTTTCTATTGGCAGCAGCATATCATAGAGGCTCATGATCAAGCAGACTCAATACCAACATCATTGTACAACTAATGGCATTTTCACACAAAAGGGTTTACTGCATACACAAGTCCAGGGTAGGTTAACAGGCTGCGAGGTAGCTTCAAAAGAAATATTGCAGATGTGGAGACAGACGATCAGAAAGCAAGTTTAACTGAACATATAATGCATTGCTGAGAGGCTCTTAGCTCTGATATATCTGCTGATAGATGTCAAGATTACAAGAATTACTTTGTCTCAATAGATGGTCAATTAAATGGACCACAACATGATTACTAGACAACAACACCAAGCCCACTATGGTGAGCTAGCAATGAACTAGTTTTCATTTAAGTGGGCCAAATACTAATAGGCTAGTCATAGCAGGAAGAAAACTAAGGCTCACAACAACATCAAGTGGAAGCTCTAGGGACATGGACACTGTTTGAGTAATATATGACCAAAAATGCAGAAGCACATGTAAAGTTCTCCTGCAGGCAGGCAGGCGGGCGGGCGGGCGGGCGGGCAGGCGGGCAGGCAGGCAGGCAGTAGGAAATTCCGTTGAATAATTTTTTTTAATTTTGTAACTATTTATTGAAAGCCTTTAGGATCATACTGAAGGTACTTTTGGGCTGTCAAGGTGCCAGGATGGAGTTGTGAAGCTGGTTTTTGGGTGAATGTTTTGGCTAGGAAAACCCAAATCTCCATGATCATTAATATGCAGTACTACTGTACAGTATGATAGTATTTAATGCCCACTTGTTAATTTTTGTAGGTCGATTGTGCCATCAGATATCCAAGCAAGTGTCTTTGGTGTTGCAACCGATGTTCCAGGTTAGCTAGATGTGTGTTTAATTTAAAGTAAAGTTCAGTGCCTGCTTGTTATTTTTCAGGTCTTACTTAATCTTGTTTCGCATCAGTGGTGTTAAATTATTTTTAGTAATGTCTTGATGTTGATTAAAGTTGTGTTACATGTTGTAATAGCATTGTTGTATATTTACCATAAGGCAAGAGATTTTCATGGATTTTGCGGCCATCTTATTGAAATTTAAATAAATTATTGTACAAGCTGTGTGGAACAACCCCAACTCATATACACTGTCACTGGCAAACCACAAACCACTCCGTTACAAAACTTGAAGGCCACAACAGAAGCTCATACACAGTTACCGGAAAACCACAAACCACATTGCAGCAATCCATTACAAAAATCTGTTGCACCATGGTATGTGCATAATAATTAATGAAAGCCACAACACAAACTCCCATGGTGCACACTACAGAGGTGATAGGTGGTAACCCCTACAGGCTTGTTGCCTTTTGTATTCACCTTACCTTTGTGGTTAATCTACTAAATATTAAATAGAGAAATTATAGATTGTGCTTAAAACACCTTCCCTTGTGACTTTGTTCTTTACACCTTGTTTATAAGGATCTGGCAATTATAAACGCTCACATGGAGCATGGCACTAAATGGAATCTAAAAGATTTCTGCTTAAAATGCCATCCCTAAGTAACTTATGATTCTGCACACTTTCACAACTTGTTAATCAGACATTAGAGTTTGTGTCCACATCGTGTCTTTAAAAGTTATTGTACGGATTAGAAGCTTGATCGAAGAAAATATGCATATAGGCAAACCAGAATTAGATAATGTCAGTGCCAGATGCACTGCACAATCACGGCTATGTTGACTGCTATAACATGACAGTAGGTGTAATATAAGATACAGAAACAAAGTGAAATATGTGTAAATACGCCTATTTTTTATTTTAGCGAGGCCTACTTTTTATTTTAGTAAGGTTGCAAGAAAACTATGATGAAGACTCCTAAAGATTTTTTTGATCATGTAACGCAATACGAGAGATGTTGGGCTAATATTGCAAAATTGACCCTACTTGTAAATAACTCACAGTAGTGGCTGCGCATCTTTTATATGGACATTCACTTTGTAGTTTCTTGACTGCGCGACTCACTACTGTGAGTCTTGGCCAGTAATGCAGAAGCACAGGTGTGAAGGTTGTATACACTGCCTGTGGGACTATACGACAAATTTGTCACCCTGGAAACAGTTTCATGTGTCAAACCCCAAACTGTATACCTTGGGAATCACTAAATCTTGTAGGACAACTTTACATGACAATTACCCTACCAGCCACATGACCTTAGGTAGGTGGAAAATAATGTTGATTGGTAGGTGCAGTAGTAAGTTAAATTGTCGGTCTATTCTGCCATATTCACTACAATTTGGTAAACAATTGGAACTAAGACAACAACTTGATATGAAGATAAAGCTCTAAAAATACACAATTTACTGTTACTAACTCTTGCTGTTACTCTAACTAAATAAACATTTATGAGTTCTGTTATTATTTCACTAAATAGAAACCAACTAATATTTGATACACATTAGAGATGTGACTTTGTGTGACACTACAACAATCAAATGGAAATGTTTTAACAATCAAATCAGTTTTATTTGTATCTACATTGTGAGCTTGTATTATTAGAAATGATGTTGATATATGTATTGAGATGAATTATACAGAGGTTATAGCCCTATACATTTTCCCCTTTTACTACAGTACAAAAGGGCCAAAATTTTCTGCAGCATGTATCTCAAAATATCCTTTAGAGAGGCATCACTCTGCTAGAATTAGAAATACTCATATTTGTACATGTACGGATGTATGAAGTAGCTAAAGATTGTTACTTTAAATAACAGCATCAGGAAATTTTGCTCTAAAACTGACATGATCAGTCAGACAAATTACACTTTATTTTCAAACAAAAAAGTCAAATGATCAACTTTACTTTATTATGACAACATATGGTACCAATAGTAAGTTGTACTACTTTACAATACGGCATAAAGTACCATAGATAAAAAAAATTCTTGAACATTTATTCACATCTTATAATGAGTCACATACGTGATGTGTGTTACCATAAATTAATTGGTTTCCTTATTGCATGGAAGAAAAACAAAACTTGATATATTTGTTAAGTCAAAACAATGAATGATTGTCATATTTGAAGCTTTCATCTTTGTAACAATTTGTACCTGATATTATCTTAGTCTTATTGCTCATGAATATACACATACCAAAACATAATGGACAATCACTGGGACACTATGGGATACACGTTCACCGGGCATGTTCACCGGCAAAGTCATCAACTGGGCTACATTGCGAGCATAGCCTGAGTGATTCCTTTGATCTGAGGTGTGAAAGTGATATATTTTAGTTATAAACACTGTTTGTTTCAGACAATTGTTTATACATTCTACTAGTCATTCTCCTTCATTTGGTTGTCAAAGTGTCCTTTTTAGTGATTTTAAATTCGTCCAAATTGGAAGGGATGGCAATATTTAAAGGTTAGGCCTGCACACAAGGGCTCTTCCCATACCATCATAACCATTAACATACTACAATTATCCATGACACACTGAGGATCATACATACATTCTGTTTCTTCCTGTGATTCTTATTTCAGCCACCTTATTAATAATAAGGTCAGTAAATTTGGTCAGAAGCTGATGGTAATTGGACAAGTCTAAATAATTCATATACATAGCTATGTGCTTCAATAATAATATGGCACAAGTGCAAGTGGTACATAAATACTATAAACTACAAGTACACAAAAATTTAAGCATTTTCAACTAGAGTATTGATGATAGCACATCAATAAAATGTACTGAAACAAGCTGGAGTAGTGCACAATATTAAATCACAGTAAAACAATAAGAAGTGTGATATCCCTACTGATATGGTCCCTACTCTTGTTGAAAATTCCAAATTTTTTGTGTAGTTGTTTGTTAACTTTTTTTTGTAAATAATTATTATGATTGGTGAACCCACGCATACCGCATCTGAAATGGCGCTGCATGCCCCAGCTATATCAATTATCGTCTGAAAAGTGAAGTATCCATTACGCTTTGTTGTCAGCTAAGTTCAACCCATTACACAGCATTACAAATCAAGAACTGTTCAAAAAGCATCTCTGCAATCAAAATAGCCACTATGAAAAATACGGACAATTTCTGTTTTGAAGGGAAGCCATCATGTTATTTCATGTGCTACCATCAAAGCGACACTTCTCGCTGTCAGCAAAGATAAATGGGACACAAAGGAGGACACTGGTAAATCGATGAAGAATGCATTGTGCGTACTGCGGTACGCCAAAAGGCTCCTCTTGGGCTGAAGCGAGTGATTAAATTAACCTATAGCCTTAGTAGTTATTGAGTTACACTCGTCTGAAGGCATCAATCAGTCAGTAGAAAACAAATTTTTAAAATTCCATAGCAACCTGTTGAAAGCATTTTGGATCGATCTGAAAGCTTCTTTTGGGCTTAGTTTTACCTAACCAATACTGCCTCATCATCGTCTGGGAAAATTGAGGTTGATTTTTGTGTGATGTCATTTTATGGGCCACGCCTACTCCCTTGTGATCCCTACTATTATGATAAAACATATGATATGATGTCTTATGACATTTGCATTTTAGTTCTTTAAAAATATTTTGCATCTTACAAAACCACATACATGATGCGATGTGTAGTTACCATTAATTAATTGGTTTCCTTGTTGCATAGAAGAAAAACAAAACTTGATATATTTGTTAAGTAAAAATAATGGAATGTTTTATCATGTACATACATTCAGAGCTTTAATCATAATAACAATTTGTACCTGTTGTTATCTTATAGTTCTTATTGTTCACTATATTGTACTGAATACACATACCAAAATGTAATGGACACACTATGGATATAATATTATGTACAGTGAAAAATGATATATGTACTGTATAGCTATGCCAGAGAATATTATCACAAGGCACATCCAATATTATCAGCTATATATTAGGCAACAAAGTTATACGTCTATCAGTTATGTGTATATCAGTTACTCCTGTTATGTTATGCTGCATTTACTGCAGGTAGGGAAGAGGTGGTGAATTGGTGACAAAAGCTATGTGAAAAATTTTACATCTAGGAAACAGTTTCATGTTACTAGTCCCATACTGTACTTTACCTTGGGAATCACTAAACAAGGCATATCAACACTTTCCATATTTAGTATTATTAGAAATGCTCACACTGCTGTATGCAGTATAACTAATAAACACCATACCTGTAGCTGCATGATAGAATTGACTATGCCCCTTTACGACTTGGCTGCATTAGTAAAGCAGTCACCCTAATACAACAGCCAGATTTGATACTCTAATAGAACAGTCACATGTGAATGTCATAGCTAAAGTTCATGCTATAACAAACAAACTACTGTATTTATAAATTATTTATGTAACATGAACTAGGGATACACGCAATAAAACTCAACTCACTCTGTAGACTCCTTGTGGCAAATAGGTGGAAAGCCACTACATGGACAACTAAAGGAATCTCCATACAAAAAGGTTTACTGCAAACACAAGTCTGAGGCAGGATAACAGGCTGCGAGGTAGCTTCAAAGACATATCACAGATGTGGAGAAAGACAATCAGAAAGCAAGTCTACCTGAGCAAACAATTCATTGCTGAGAGACCCTTAGCTCATGCTTGCAATCTGCTGATAGACATCAAGACTACAAGAAGTACTTTGTCTCAATAGATGGTCAATTAGAGGATCTGCAATAATTATTAGAAGTTAAAAGGATGAGGAGGAAACTGAACAGTTGGAATGAAGACACCAAGCCCATCATGGTGAGCTAGCAATGCAAGTAGTTCTCATTCAATGGAGCCAAATGCTAATTGGTCAGTCATGGAAGGAAACGTTTTAGAGACATGGGCATTATCCCAGTAAAATATGACCAACAATACAGAAGCACATGTGTGAAGGCTGTATACGCTGCCTGTGGGGCTGGATGACACAGTGATCTCAGAAAGCTTCTCCACCTCACCTACCCATGAAGAAACTTGTTCTGAACGTAGCTGTTCAGAAACTCATTAGTGCCCAAAGCAGAGCCAAGGGGATGCTTGCCAGCACCAAGGGGATGCTTGCCAACATCAATGATAACCACACCTCTCTCCTGAAACAAAGTCCTGACCCTACAAAAGACATTGTGGTTTCAAAGGCATGTTTTGACTTCATTTGGAAAATAGCTGAACAGGTCCCATACAAATCAAACAAAATTAATCGGTTTACTTGTTGCACAGAAGAAAAGCAAAACTTGATATGTTTATTTCAGTCGATTTCAGGTTGTTGCAAAATGCTTGCTACTCTGGTATATAACAGGTGGTGGTAATTTCCCATTTACATACAAACGTAGCTACTGCATGACATATTTCTTCTTCACTATAGTGAAAGAAGAAATATGTCAGTTATGTATGTATGTGCTTGATATATTTGTTAAGTCAAAACAATGACTGTTTGTCACATTTAAAGCTTTCATCTTTGTAACAATTTGTACCTGATATTATCTTAGTCTTATTGCTCATGAATATACACATACCAAAACAGAATAGACACACAACCACTAGTACACTATGGGATACATGTTCTTTAATTGGAAGAATGATACACATATATGGCAGAGCACAGGGCACAACAAAATTTAATATTATCAGCTACTGTATTACCAACAAAGGTTTACACCTACGTATCATTGCTATGCTGCACTTACTGTAGGTCGTGCATAGGTGGGGGATTGGTAAGGGTATCTAAATACAATATGACAAACTTTCCACCCTGGAAACAGTTTCACATCAAACCCCATACTATATACCTTGGGAATCACTAAATCTTGTAGGACAACTTTACATGACAATTACCCTACCAGCCATATGACCTTAGGTAGATGGAACATAACATTGATTGATGTGTTGCAATGCCACATCAGAATTTTCAGCTCTAACCACTACCAAAAGCTTCTGGCATGTTGAGAATAGCTATGGTCAATTAATGACAAGGAATAATCTGAATAATAATGGAGTGTAGTATACCGTACGGAGGGAAACTTTGGAGGGGGGAAAATTTGGCGAATCAAGCAAAATATCACTGTTGGTGAAATAAAATTTGGCGAATTGTTAGCAAAGCGCACGCCGTATTGAATTAATTAGATCACTAATCGCTGTGCCTGAAGCGAGAACTAGAGTGTCACGCCTCTCAGCGATTCGCCGCCTGGAGTCAGCTACCAACTAAAAGGTAATACTATATAGACAGTAGATCTACACCATCTGGAATAGCGAATATCGTACTTAACATGGTAGGACTCGCTATACTTGTCATTCCCGTTTCGAGGTGAAGTTTGAGGATACCACGTGTACAGTAACAGTCGAGGCAGGCTTGGCTCTAGCATAATGCCTGGCCCACCATCCCTTGGTCGAGTAGAAACTTGATTAGTTCGAGGCTTGGTTTGCTATTTTCTTCGCCACCAAAATATTTGGATGGGGAAAATTTGGCGAATTCATGGTCAATCGCCAAATTCGCCAAATTTTAACAGCGCCAAAGTTTCCCTCCATACGGTAGTACGTTAAATAATCTGTCTATTCTGCCATATTCACTACAATTTGGAACTAAGATCACAACAGGTATAAATTTATACAAAACTTAAGCTCTGACGCTTGATTCATTGTTACTCTAACTAAACAAACATTTATGAGTTCTGTTATTATTTTACAATACAGAAACCAACTAATAATTTATACACATTAGAGATGTGACTTTGTGTGACACTACAACAATCAAATGGAAATGTTTTAACATTTTAACAATCAAATCAGTTTTATTTGTATCTACATTGTGAGCAGAAATGATGTAATGATGTTGATATATGTATTGAGATAAATAATATAGAGGTTTTATATAGGGCCAAATTTTCTGTAGCGTGTATCTCAAAATATCCATTATAGAGAGCATCACTCTACTAGAATCAGTAATATTCATCTTTGTACATGTACGGATGTATGAAGTAGCCAAAGGTTGTTACTTTAAATATCAGCATCAGAATTTTTGTTTTTAAAAAGTGACATGATCAGACAAGTTTCAAAACAAGTAAGTCAAATCATCAAATTTACTTTATTATGACAATATATGGTACCAATGTTAAGTTGTACTACATCAATACACAATTGTACTACTGATAAGATATCTTAAAACATTTTCTTGAAAGTTTATTCACATATTATATGAAGTCACGTACATGATGTGTAGCTACCATAAATTAATTGGTTTCCTTGTTGTATGGAAGAAAAATAAAACTTGATATATTTGTTAGGTCAGAACAATGAATGATTGTCACATTTAAAGCTTTCATCTTTGTAACAATTTGTACCTGATATTATCTTAGTCTTATTACTCACTGAATAAACACATACCAAAACAGAATAGACACACAACCACTAGTACACTATGGGATACATGTTCATTAATTGGAAGAATGATATACATATATGCCAGAGAAACAGGGCCCAACAAAATTTAATATTATCAGCTATAGCGATGAAGTTTTATGCTGTACTTAGTGTAGGTCAAGCAGAGATGGGAAATTGGTGAGGGTATCTATGTGTAAATACTAGGTGACAGATTTTTCCATCCTGGAAACAGTTTTCACTTATCAAACCCATACTGCTACCTTGGGAATCACTAAATCTTGTAGAACAACTTTACATAACAATTACCCTACCAGCCACATGACCTTAGGTATGTGGAACATAACATTGCTTTGTATCTTGCAATGCTGCATCAGAATTTTCAGCTCTAATCACTACCAAAAGCTTCTGGCATGTTGAAAATAACTACAGTAAATTAATGACAATCAAATAATAATGGAGTGCAGTAGTAAGTTAAATTGTCTGTTTTCTGCCTTATACAATTTGGTAAACAATTGGAATTAAGAAAACAACTTGATAATGAAGATGAAGCTCTGAAAACACACGATTCATTATTACTCTTAGACTAACTAAACAAATATTTATGAGTTCTGTTATTACAGAAACCAACTAATATTTGATATACATTACAGATGTGACTTTGTGTGACACTGCAACAATCAAATGGAAATGTTTTAAAATCTTAACAATCAAATCAGTTTTATTTTTATCTACATTGTGAGCTTGTATTATCAGAAATGATGTTGATATATGTATTGAGATGAATTATACAGAGGTTATAGTCCTATACATTTTTGCCACTTTACTGCAGTACAAAAGGGCCAAATTTTCTGTAGCATGTATCTCAAAATATCCATTACAGAGGGGCATCACTCTACTAGAAAATCAGTAATATTCATCTTTGTACATGTATGGGTATATGAAGTAGCGAAAGGTTGTTACTTTAAATATCAGCAATAGAAAATATTCCTCTAAAAGTGACAGGATCAGACAAGTTTCACTTTATTTCCAAACAAAAAGTCAAATGATCAACTTTACTTTATTATGACAACATATGGTGCCAATGGTAAGTTGTACTACTGTACATCAGTACATAATTGTACAACTTTACAATACAGCAAAAAGTACTATAGATAAAATATTTTCTTGAAAGTTTATTCACATATTATATGAAGTCACGTACGTGATGCGTAGTTACCATAAATTAATTGGTTTCCTTGTTGCATGAAAGAAAAATAAAACTTGATATATTTGTTAAGTCAAACCCATAATTGTTTGTCACACTTAAAGCTTTCATCTTTGTAACAATTTGTACCTGATATTATCTTAGTCTTATTGCTCATGAATATACACATACCAAAACAGAATGGACAATCACTGGAACACTATGTTTATTGGGCAAAATCGCCAACTGGGCTACATTGTGAGTGTAGCCTGAGCAACTCCTTTGATCTGAGGTGTTAAATTGATATGCAATTACATTGTTTAAAACTGCTTGTTTCAGACAATTGTTTCTACATTCTACTAGTCATTCTTGCTGTAGAAGTATCCTTTATCTAATTTATCCAATTTGGAAGGGATGGCATCATTGAAAGGCATACGTGATTTGTAGTAAATTAATTGGTTTCCTTGTTGTACGGAAGAAAAACAAAACTTGATTAAGTCCAAAAATGGAATGTTTTATCATGTACATACATTCAGAGCTTTAATCTTAGTAACAATTTGTACCTAACATTATCTTACTTTCTGTTTTTCAGTAAATACACATATCAAGACAAAATGGACAGACAACGATTATAGTACACTATGCATACAAGTTCAGTGATTTGAAGAATAATATGTGACCTAATTTTAGAAAACCGTCAATATTCGCACAATTTTCAAAATGTATTTTATTGTTCTTTGTTTTCTACAGGAACAGAGGAATGGACTAGTTAAGTTTCAGTTTCCTAAGTTAAGCAGCATTGGAAATACAGCACTAGACAGCCGGACGAGCTAATAAATTGATATTTACAGAAGCTATCGAGAAAAGAATCTACAGGCACTTACATAAACCGTCACATCTTACTGATACAATGACATACAGGATTGAATCTTGGCTCATTGTGTTCGCCATGAATTTGTGCATCCATCAAGGTTCGCCATGAATTTGTTTTTCCCCAGGCATGTTTCTGTGTTCAAGAAGGAAGGCAAATTCACTGAAAAATGTTCATTGGTAAATTCTTTTGTCACCACAATGTAAACAAATGTCTGTAACTTTGAAATCATTTTATCTATGGAGATGAAACAAATACGTTTGTACTCTCTATGAACAAGCGAACACGATGATGCCCAGGATTTATTCATTGGAGGCTTAATTCACCCACCAGTGAGGCGATAAAACTTACATAATTTATTTTCTGGAGCTTGCATTTTTTACTCATAGTTTTTAAATGCGTTTTATTACAAAAGTACTATTGTGCGTATATCGACAGTTTTCAAAAATTCAGTCACATATACTGTATAGCTATGCCAGACAATATAATCATATATAGGGCGCATCCAATATTATCAGCTATATTATCAAATGTATCAGTTACATTTATCACTGCTATGCTGCACTTTCTGCAAGTAGAGCAGAAGTCGGAATTAGTGAGGGTATCTAAAAGCTGTATGGCAAAAATCCCACACTGGAAACATTGTCATCTTGCAAACCATATTGAGAATCACTAAAGGAGGCATTAATTTTCCATGTCAACATTTTCTGTATATAAATGTCACAGTATCATTTGAAGTGCTCACGCTATTGCAAACAGTATATTAACTAATAGTAATAGACACCATACCTTTAGCTGCATGATAGGATTGATCACACCCCTTTAATGACCTAGCTGCACTGATTGCAATTAATCATATTGACCACACCTCTTACAGTGGAACCTCCCTTATCCGTACCTCTATTATCTGAGCACCTCCATTATCTGGACAGCTCAAATTGTAGTTTATTGACCATAATGAAGTTTGGTTTAGATGAAAGCACAAGGAGGGAGCCTAAAGGTTGCTGTCTACTTGTTTTGTGGCTTGTTTATTCTACTAATGATAACTACCAGTTGGTTGCTAGGTGATAATGCATTTTTACATCCCAGGGAAGTGACCATGAATGCTCTGTTACCAGTAGTGACTTCCCCTCTACCCACTAAACTGCGTAGTACTAACTAATAGCAATAACAGCAATATTTGTTTTTAAGTCACTTTAGAGTAATAGCATGCTATTCTTAGTTACAGACATTTCTGAGATACAGACAGTAGTATGTACCAGACCACCCGGATAAGAGAGGTTCCACTGTACTAGAAAATCAGTAATATTGAGAAACATCTTTGAACATGTATGGACAGGGGCAGTTCTAGAAATATTGCTGACTAGTTTCCAACTTTAGGGTAGGGCGGGATCCATGCAGTGGTATTGGAATTAGAACCTACAATCACCCTAAAATGTCATTCTACGCCTATACATAGCGATTCCGGAAGAATTTTAAAATTAATGGAAATAGTTTTTATTTAGCATAGCCTTGTGCAGTACTCCCTAAGGATCTCATAAACACTTAGTTTTTAAAAATCCATCATAGGATGGTGGAGTTATAAGCAGTTTTGTCCTAGAAAATAGGCAAAATTTTCTCCGTATCTTTCCATTGAAAATAGTCCCAAAAATGGCACAATTGAATGAATGTTTATAACTGAGCTTTGCAATAACATTTTGAACTTCTGTTTTCTGTTATCAATACCTTAATACATGGACCACAGTGTAACCTTACTTGTAAGACCCTCTGAATAAAGGTCACCTCCATAGAAAGCCACTAAATAGTTGTATGCATTTAGGATCTTGCGGAAGGCAAAGCAGCATACACATGGTGAAGTTCAACCACTCTGTAGCAGTCACTTCCACTCAAAAATACAATGTGCATGCAAAGCAAGGAGGTGTACTGTTGATTTATAGCTGCTTATATGATTATTTTTTCTCTTAATGTACAGCTCCTTGGCAGCTACCAAAATGGTGCATCAAAGAGATGAGCTATTTGTGGTGCAAATTTGCTAACTTTTAGCATAGTAATGTTGAAAACTACATGTACAAAAATGCTCACTTTGGTGTAACTAACATGTGCTAGGTCATTTCTTGCAAAGAGAACATTACATTGTGGTGGCTATATTGCAAAATAATCTTATAATTGGCATAAAACTACACACAGACATATTTGTAGCAGAAAACTAACTGCACCATCGTATTCCTTGCCCCCAGAAACCCTAAACATGATCCAATTGTTTGATCAATCACTCGTACGGCAGCGAATTGATTGTGCCAACTCTCCAATGGAAGATTCACGGAGAAAATTTTATGCAAAATTTACGGAATTCCGGAATCGCTACTATACAGAGAGATTTAATACCTTATTGAGCAGTTACAGAAGTTATGAAACCATGAACAATAATTATTTTTAAGAGGTGCTAATGCGCTTGAAGGTGCAAATGAAGCATTTTGGATCGTTTTGTGGTGGAGAGAGTAATTTGATCACTAATAGCTACTTACAGGTTTTTGCAATTGAATTCGGCGACTTTGCAATTGAATTCGTCCCATTTGCAATTGAGTTCGTCGCTTTTGCAATTGAATTCGTCCCGTTTGCAATTGAATTTATCCCGTTTGCAATTGAATTCGTCGGTTTTGCAATTGAATTCGTCCCGTTTGCAATTGAATTCGTCGGTTTTGCAGTTAAATTCGTCCGTAACAAGAATGGCAGCTGGAGCAAACACGAAAACATGATGTAGCAGCTGCTACAAGAACTTGTTCAAGTACGACAGTAGTAAACAACTCTTTATAAGGCATTAATTCTTCCTCTACAGCCTCTCCAGCAACATTCCAAACTCTACTACGCCATTCGCGATGGGTGTGGTCACTCGCGAGCGAGCTAATTAACTTGTGAGACAGCTATCAGCTTCGCGTACCTACCAGCTTCAATTACCTTCTAGTGTCTCAAGTGTAACTCTCCAAGGCATAAATAGTTCATCTCTTAATGAACAGGTTGGTTTCTTGGAGCCGTTTTGTTTATGACGAATTGTAATGCAAACGCGACGAATTCTATTGCAAAACCGACTAATTCAACTGCAAAACTGACGAATTCAATTGCAAAACCGACGAATTCAATTGCAAACGGGACGAATTCAATTGCAATACCAACGAATTCAATTGCAAACGGGACGAATTCAATTGCAAAGGCGACGAATTCAATTGCAAAAACCTGTAATAAACTATCCAAGTACTAAAATACATTATTTTAGGGTAAAAGTTTGTTGAGAATTTTACTTATTTTTCAATCGCAAAAAGCTGACTGGTTTCCGGAAATTGGTGAAACCCCCTTAGAACCACACCTGTGTACTTAAAAGTAGTTAAAGGTTGTTACTTTAATTGTCAGCATGAGGAAATTTTGCTCTAAAAGTGACAGGATCAGATAAGTTTCACTTTATTTTCTAACAAAAAAAATCCCGGGTCCAGTCATGGATTTTTTCTCACCTTTTCAAACACACTTAATGTAACAACTCTAAACAGGCTGTAGGACCAGGTGTCCTACAGACCTTCAGCACTTGTGCTGTAAAGCCTTAATAATAAAAAACTCAAATGATCAACTTTACTGTATTATGACAATATATGATACTAATGTCAAGTTGTACTACACAATTGTACTACTTTACAATTAATGAATTATACAGCATAAAGTACTATTAATAAGATGTCTTAGAAATATTTTCTTGAAAGTTTATTCCCATATTATATGAAGTCATGTACGTGATGTGTGGTTACCATAAATTAATTGGTTTCCTTGTTGTAAGGAAGAAAAATAAAACTTGATATATTTGTTAAGTCAGAACAATGAATGATTGTCACATTTAAAGCTTTCATCTTTGTAACAATTTGTACCTGATATTATCTTCCTATATTGTACTGAATATACACATACCAAAACAGAATAGACACACAACCACTAGTACACTATGGGATACATGTGCATTAATTGGAAGAGTGATACACATATATGGCAGAGCCAACTATTAGCGATGAAGCTGTATACTTGTCATTGTTATGCTGCACTTACTGTAGGTTGCACAGTGGTGGGGGATTGGCCAGGGTATCTAAATACTACATGACAAATTTGTCACCCTGGAAACAGTTTCATGTGTCAAACCCCAAACTGCATATCTTGGGAATCACTATATCCTGTAGGACAACTTTACATAGCAATTATCCTACTAGCCACATGGCCTTAGGTAGGTGGAACATAATGTTGATGTCCTGAAGAAAGCTCAGTTTTATATCAGTATATCGTAATGGGTTTTAGCAGCAATATTGGCTGCCACCGATATAGTCAAAATTTCTATATTGGTCACTGATACGATATGTGTTGGTATATCGGTACACCTCTAATTTATTGACTGTAGTTCTTTCAACATGCCAGAAGCTTTTGGTAGTGGTTAGAGTTGAAAATTCTGATGTGGCATTGCAATGTACCAATCACTGTCCAATGATCAAGCCATGTTATAAACTCTATTATTTAGCTAACAGGGTGGGAAACAGTAGTTATCTTCCTTGCTAAAAGTGGTATACTATGAGAAACCAACTAAGTACATGCATAGTTACTGTTTTCTTGTCACAAAGCTTACCAATTACAACAAACACTCATAGTGGTGATCCTGGGGAAGCAGCAATAAGATGAACTAAGAACGCAGCATAAAACAACCAGCCATCTCTGCAAGCCATTAAAATGTGGAGTAATCTGAACTAATCTTGGCAGGGGCATGTATAAAGATATTTGTGAGTGTCTTATTGTCTGAGCTGTGAATAGAGGCCACACCACCATGGGTAACCAAGCATAGCCAATAATCTTAAGACTGTATTCAGTAGTTAAAATAAAGTTGAACATGACATATGTAGTCCCTCAAATATAAATAGCTACACATAGTTATATCGGTATATCAGATCAGTATCGTATCGATTTTAAAATGATTGATCTCAGATTGGATTGGTATTGGATCAATTTAGTTTTCTTACATCAGTACACCTCTACAATAAATGACAAGGAATACTATGAAAATGGGGTACAGTAGTAAGTTAAATTGTCAGTCTATTCTGCCATATTCACTACAATTTGGTAAACAATTGGAACTAAGACAACTTGATATGAAGATGAAGCTCTGAAAATACACTATTCATTGTTACTCTGACTAAACAAAAATTTATTATGAGTTCTGTAATCATTTTTAAACCAGGCATGCACCCACAGCCGGCCAAAGGCTGGCTGTAGGCACATGTCTGGTTAACTGAAATTGTTTTCTCAAAAACGCGTGTGTGCTTGTAAGTACTAGTATATTTAAAATTATAAATTTAAAAATGAAGTAGGGATCTAAGCAGTAAAAAGTAGTGAAACAAGAGATGAACAATGGTAGCTATTACAGCATAGCTCAGTGGGAAATCCCTACTTTGGCATTGAACGCAAAATAATTGTTATATCATGCCAAAGTAGGGATTTCCCACTGAGCTACGCTGTAATAGCTAACATTGTTCATCTCTTTTTATTGCTTAGATCCTTACTTCATTTTTAAATTTATAATTTTTAATATACTAGTTTGTTTAGTTTTTTGTTAAAGCATACAGCTAGCTATAAACATGTGACTGTTCTATTAGGGTGCCTGCTGTATTAGAGTATCTTGAGTCAGCTTGCAAAGATGTGTGCTTGCCAAAAAATGGGTGTGATCATTGTGGTTTCAATCGATTATTAGACTAGAGTATCTCGAATCAGCCTACCGACTTGAAGGCGTGGTCACAAATACAGCTAGTGTAAAAGGAGCATGGTCATCATGGTCTTGATCAACAGATCGATAATATGTAGAATAAGGAATGGGTGTGATCTTGTGACCTATCATGGAGTACCGGTACCTCCGTACAGTAGCGTAGTCTAAGCGCTTTAAATAATTTTATGGCATCTATTATGCTGCTTAAAAGAAGTGTTGATATGGAAACTTAATGCCTCGACATGGTTTCGTTGGATGAAGAAGAAGACAAGCAGCCTGATTGAAGTTAAAGTAAAGACAAGGTGCACAGGGTGTACACTTGTCGGAACCCCAAAAGGCACATCCCACCAGTGAGTTTGTTGTTGTGGTGCAAAATGGTGAGCGTTCGCTGCTTCATTTGGGCTCTAAGCTTGCGACTGTGGTGAGTGAGTGAGTGAGTGAGTGAGTGAGTGAGTGAGTGAGTGAGTGAGTGAGTGAGTGAGTGAGTGAGTGAGTGAGTGAGTGAGTGAGTGAGTGAGTGAGTGAGTGAGTGAGTGAACGAGATGAAATTTCACGGTACAACAATTTAAAAAAATATCTATTTCCAGCCACCAGTAAGCATTTTCTTGTTTTAAACACTACATTTGATGTTAGATGAACTAATATTATTCCATAAAAGTGATTTTTGTCATGTAAAAAGTTTCTAAACTGGTTTTTAAAAGGCGGTATTTTGGCAGCTCGCGCCATTTCGGGGATCCCTACTTAAACAGTATTACCATACTGTTTGATATAGTTATGTATGTTTGTATATTTATTTGTCTTCCCGCACCCATGTGATCAAAGTGACTTATTGTAAAAGCAGCCTGTATGTGAAAAATGAAGACTGCATAGAACCAGTATAAACCTTCCCGGTAGGTAAGGTATTGCTTTGAGGCAGTTTATTTGTGCTAGTTTGAAAACAGGTGAAGCAAGTTCCTGAAGCGGACATTATGAATACGTTTCACAATTGGCTAGCTATATGGGCATATTACAACTGAAAAGCAACATATTTGGCTTCATAGACTACCAGAAATAATGAATTCTTTCAAAGTTAAAAGGGATGTGTCTCGTACTTATGGGAACAAAAATGAAGGGCAGCGTTGAGGCTTTCCCTACATAAAACAGTACTTGTGATAAGAAGTGATGAACAAGCAATGTTGTCTCCACTAAACGTCCTCTTCATTTTCTCTTTATCACATATTCATGAGGAGGAACAAGATCTTTTGCATAGCAATTGAATCGCTATCATGTACTGAGTCTAATGGAATTTAGTTCAATGGCTTAGGGCAAAGCACCATTGAGATATGACCAATCAAAGTAGTGGATGTAGAGTAATGGTGGACGATAACAGAATTTTGGGTGACCCAGCAGTGAAGATTTTGTAGTAAAGATTTTTACAAGCCTATGTAGTTGCATCCAATATACTGGAGTTTGACTGTCAAAAGGTTAATGGAAAATCAGTTCCCTTTTCAGGGGATAAAACTATATAGTGTTCCTTTCTATGTCTTTTCATGCTGAAACAAAGCCCTGACCCTACAGAGATGTTGTGGTTTCATACTGCAGCGCCTTTGGAAATAGCTGAATGGGGTCCAGACAAATTAAACAATCCCATCAAAACCATAACTTAATTAGTTTCCTTATTGTACAGAAGAAAAGCAAAACTTAATATGTGTATTACAGTCAATTTCAGGTTGTTGCAAAATGCATTGCCACTTTGGTATATAACAGGTGGTGGTAATTTCCCATATACACACAAAGCTATGTTGTAAAGTTAAAATGTCTTACTTCTGCCATATTCACTGCAATTTGGTAAACAATGGGAGCTAAGACAACAATTTGATATGAGTGCTTCTTTTGGCAAGACTCCAATTCACAATAATAATCACATGAGCATTAATCTATTTCCATAACTGATATCAGTCTGAGCCTTTATAAAACAAACAGGGTGGTACCTTATACCTCATCCACATAAAGGCTATGCTTGTTTTGATGAAAGAGGACTGCTCTTTTAAAGTACAGTTACTTTCCCAGGATACTTCTCCATGTACACTGGTGTACACTTAGTTGTATCCCTGTGAAGAGGTATACATGGCAAATGCATCCTCTGGAATTACTTTGATCTGAGGTGTGAAAGTGTTATATGCAATGAATTATAAAGCATAAAGTACTACTGGCAAGATTATTCACATATTATATGAAGTCACGTACATGATGTGTAGCTACCATAAATTAATTGGTTTCCTTGTTGTATGGAAGAAAAATAAAACTTGATATATTTGTTAAGTCAGAACAATGAATGATTGTCACATTTAAAGCTTTCATCTTTGTAACAATTTGTACCTGATATTATCTTAGTCTTATTGCTCATGAATATACACATACCAAAACATAATGGACAGACACTCACTGATACAGTTGCTTGTTTGGAAGAATGATGTACGCACATACATCATCACAGAACACATTCAATATTATCAGTGTTAATAGCATGAAGTAAAGTTATACATGTAAACTTACTTATGTTGTCCTCAGCTTAGGATTGTCTGCACTGTAAGTTACAAGCTTTAAAAATTCCCAAGGTATACACTAGGTGATTTGTGACACAAAGTTGTTCCCAGTAAGTAGATTTTTCATAAGCTCTACCAACCCCCAACTCTGCCTGACCTGTGGCAAGTGCTGCATAACAATGACAGGTGTAAAATTGTTCCCTACAACTCACCGCCAGCCATTTGATCTGATAGGTACGAAATTGGGATATAACACTGATTGGCACATTTTGATATCAAATCAAAACTTTCACTACTAACAATATTCCAGGTCATGTTGAGAATAAACTACAAAACAAAGCAAAAATAATTTTGCAAGGTGTGAAAACCATGAAAATAAGTCATTAAACCATACCACAAGCAGACAGCTACCTTACAATAATGATCAAAATATATATAAACAATACACTAATCTCAGACAATAGTCTGTCCATCCTACTATGATAACATATTCACTATACTATAGTGAACTATAACAACTAAGATAAAAGTAGGTACAAATTGCTTCAAAGATGAAAGCTTTGAAAGTATTGCAGCATAATGGGATTCATTGCCAAGTTTTGATAGTCATAAGGACAAGTCATGATACAGAAGACAAAAAGAATTTATTAGATGGAAATGCAACTTTAAATGCAGCTGTGTAGAGAACGCTGTCCTAAAAGTTACCTGCCATATTTTGTATGATTTAGCATCAGACAACTAGGAAAATATTAGTATTGTACCTGGCAATTAAATTATATTAAAATATGGTATTTCAATACATCCTGTATGGATAGTAATCATGAACACTGCATTGCAAACAGACAAAGACTTTTCAAGTTACAAATAACCTTTAATCTGTACTGCAGTCAATAAATAGCACAAAGCAATTTTTGACATAGAGTGGAAAATTAAATTTTTTAAATTACTAGCTGTTTTTTTTTTCTTGTTCAAGCAGGCGCGCACCTATGAAGGTTGACCATGGGCACACACCTGAAATCTTTTTTTAAGTGCGTGTGTGCGTGTGTGTGTGTGCGTGTGTGTGTGTGTGTGTGTGAGAACATGACTGCTCAGATTAGGTTGGATGAGAGTTATTAGAGGGAATTGATGTGAACAATGGCTTGAGGCAGGGATGTACTATTGCTCCAACACTATTTAATTTGCATTCTTGTGCTGTTGCTGAATGATGGTTTTCCCGAATAAAGAATGTAGAGGGTGTAGGCACTAGATTATTATATAGACTAGACTAACAACTTTTCCGAAGGTTCACCAGTGGGGCAGAGGAATTTGATATTAATGAGTGTCAGTTTGCTGATGGGGCAGAGGAATTTGATATTAATGTGTGTCAGTTTGCTGATGATGTGGCTTTATTAGCCACATCACGTGCTGGAGCTGTAGAGACCATTAGAGAGTATCATTCTGCTGTAGCTGGTCTTGGATTGTCAGTTAGCTTTATCAAGACCAAGTTCATGGTGGCTGGACATGATATAACGGAGGAAGATAAGCAGCCAATAGTACCATCTGGCGGAAATGTGGAGTGAGTGTCCGAATTTGTATATCTTGGTTCCCACATGACATCTGATTGGAAGTTGGACACAGGGGTGGAGAAACGTATAGCTGCTGCATCCAGAGCATTTGGTGCACTACGCCGTGCAGTTTTCCAAGACAGAACCCTGTCAGCTCTTACCAAGAGACTTGTGTATCAGGACGTGTACTCAATGTATTATTGTATGGAGGAGAGTGTTGGACACCATATAAGTGACACATTGTTCGTTTGAATCATTTTCATCATCGGTGTATTAGGACTATTCCTGGGATAAGCAGGAAGAAGCAGTGGGAGCAGCATATCACTTCGGAGGTAACCTATCAGATGTGGGGTGACCCTGAGACCATCAGTGAGAAACTGATTAGGCATCTGCTAGAGTGGTTAGGGCATTTAGTAAGAATGGGAGACAGCAGGACCCCCAAAAGAACATTATTTGGGTGGTTACCCAAGAAACGACCACCTGGTGGACCAAGAAAGATGGAGAAATGTTGTGAAGGTAGACCTTCAGACAGTAGGACTATTGGATACTTGGTACACCTCAGCACTCCACAGAGATCAGTGGGACAACCTGTATAATGAAAGGGTAAGCAACAGTCAACTTCTAGCAAGAACAGCTTTACCAACAGTGCAGTGTATGGTGTGCAGCAGGACCTTCCGTAGGGAACAGGATAAGGCAAGGCATAAATGTATAGAAGAAAGACTGAAGCCAATGCACCAACAGCAGGGTGCACTGTAATGTGCTGTTTGTGGAAGATGGTTTAGGAGTAAGTTTGGTCTTGCTGTACATAATTGTAACCCCATCAAACACAATATAATTGAACACGCACCAATTCCAGCAGTGGAGAATAGAATTCAATGTTATGAATGTGAAAGATCTTTTAGCCGGTCTAGTGATCTGAAGCAACACAAATATCTGGCAGAGAGATCACTGCCAATTGAACTTCAACATGGAGCTATTCAGTGCTCATTATGTCACCATTGGTTTCGTAGCAGAGGAGGACTAGCTGTACACAAGTGTTGACCAGCTGAGTAGATATCTTAAGCTTCTTCATACAACCATATGAAGACCACGTGACCTTTATGGTAGTGGAGAGGAGGAGGAGGTGTGTGTGTGTGCGTGTGTGCGTGTGTGTGTGTGTGTGCGTGTGTGTGCGTACCCATCTACTATTTACGTATTTTTATCTGTACACACCCATGCATGTGAGCAAATTCATTAAAAGCAGCCAACATGTAAGAATTGAAAGCTAATGAATTCTGTATTAAACTTCAGTACAAGTAAACTTTGCTCTGAGGTGGTTTATTCTCAGCAGTCTGAAATACAGGTGTGGTAACTGATGTTTCAGAACTGAAAAAAAAGCTGTAGGTCTCGAAGGCTACCACAGATAGTGTACCACTTTGAGTTGAAAGGGGCACCAGTATCCCATAATTAAGTGAACTAAAATAAAGAGCAGCCTTGAGACTTTATCCAAAGAATTTGTGTGAGATAACATTATAGACAGACTATAAAACAGTTGAGAAGATACTTCTGTTTGCAATTTTTGGTCTGTTTGAGTTATACTTCCTTAGCAGTGCATAACAACATATTTAATTAATTACAAAATAATTATTGAATACATTCAATTACAATAACTGAATAGTGAATTTTCAAGGAGCTATTAATTAGCTAAAATAGTTAATAATTGCATGGTATTTATAAATAAATTAACTGCATGGGCACCTAGTTTTTAGACGTAGCATACATAACATCACACGTACATTGATTTGATTTTTCTAAACAGAAATTCCAATTCAATGCTGAAAGGTATTGAAAGAATTACCACAGAAGATTTTTCAAGTCATTTTTCAGTTACTTGGCTTGACAAGATCATATCCAGTTGATACACTGCATAATTAGTCCCAAGGGAAATTCACTGCATTTACACACACTCACATGTGCTTTTATCATACAAGATTCAGTTTGATGCCAAAATGGCATAAATCTTGGTTCATTTCCACAGCTTCACTAATGCTTAGAAGACTTTCTGACGATGTAATGGTTGTCTCAAGTTGAACTATATGCCAAGATTATGGATCCACAAATTTTTCCTTCCACAAAATGTTTGTACAGAAATACTGATTTATTGGTAAGCTTTCAAAGCTCAATCCAACTAAGTACACAACTATTCGATGCTCGTTGGACATAACAGATTTGGTAGTTAGCTGTAACCCACACCTTTCTTGATGGTTTTTAAAAGCTAAATAGAAAGTGAATGTTGATACTCAAGAATGACCATGCACATCATCCCACCACCACTTCTAGCTATGTACCTTTCTTTTGTGACTAGCACATACACGGATGCATCCCTGCATGAATTGCAAGTACGTATATCCTCATATGCCAACACAGGGCCGTAGCCACACTTTTATCTGGGTAACTGCATATGTTCTGAGATGAAAAAGTGGATCTGTTTTGTATGGTGCGGTGATGCAGGATTGCACCAGGGTGTGCAAAACTAGGGAATCTGGAGACATGCCCTCAGGATTTCAACTGCCAGGAAATTTTTAGATACAAACATTTCAGCCAATAAAAATAACAGAAACTTTGGGGCTACGACCAGAGCTTGAATTGAGGGTATACAAAGTATACCTTGTTAAAATTTTAGTATAGTCTTACTATACCTTCTAGTTGCTTGTGTTACCAAGTTGCAGCAGTAAAAAAAAATCATGAAACAGATTTTTCTGTAGTTGATATCACAAACTACTAGAGAATGAACAAAAGAGAACTACTTCAAACTATCCCACCAATGTATGTAGGAGTGCAGGACCCTCCAGTTTGATATACACTAATAAAGCAGTCACACATTTTAATAGAACAGTCAAGTAAATTGTACTCTAGTAGAAGTAATATTTTCAATGTCTAGTAGCCTCCTGCATTTGTAGCAATGATCCATACTATATAAGTGTTTATCGCACATCCAAGAAGTTGAAGTGAGACTAGTTTTGGCCAAAAAGCTGTTGAAACTCTTGTAGAACATTAACATAAGCACAATACTATAACAAGACTAACATATCAACTTGCACTCAAGATGTCAAACTGATGCATGGCTTAAGTGAGATTTACAGTTCTAAGTGTTAGGTAGTTAGCCAACCCTTCCCTAGTCTATATCCTGGGAATTTACTATACCTTCATGTTACTTTACAATTCAAGCCTTGGTTGTGACATTAACTATTTTGTCTTATGCGTAGTCCCACCCCTCATGACTGTATACCACTTGTAACAGTACTAAGATTAATATATAATTAATTGTACTACATTATACAGCATAAAGTACTATGCCTTGAAAACATTCTTTTTGAAAGTTTATTCACATCTTATATGAAGTCATATTAGTGATGTGCAGTTACCATGACTTAATTGGTTTCCTTATTGCATGGAAGAAAAACAAAACTTGATATATTTGTCAGAACAATGAATATTTTATCATGTACATTCAGAACATTGCAATTTGTACCTGTTGTTATCTTAGTCACCATATTGTACTATATACACATACCAAAACATAATGGACAGACACTCATTGGTATCCTATGGATCACTGTTGATTATTTGGAGGAATGGTATACATATGTGCAAGAGAATAAATCACTACAGTACACATCCAACATTATTAGTGTAAAGTTATACATGTCAACCTACTTATGTTGTCCCCAGGTTAGGAATTATAACTTTTAAAAGCCTAACCAATGGTACCCCTACCACTTCCCAACCTGTGGTAGGTGCAGCATAACAATGATAGGTGTAAAACTGATCCCTACAACTCACCACGAGCCATCTGATCCAATTAAAGTTGGGATATAACATATTGATTGGTAAATTTTGATACCACATCAAAATTTCCATGTCATGTTGAGAATAAAACTATAAAACAAATGAAATTAATTTATGCAAAGTGTACAAACTATGAAAATGTATGTTGTAGTATATCATTATCATTACAATGTATAATACCATACCACAAGCTGAGTTAGTGCTGATCAAAATAATATATCTTACAGTCATGAAACAAAATTAATACAATATTTAATACTAATGTCAGACAATTATCTGTCCATCCTACTATGATAGCCATATTCACTATATTATAGTAAACAATAGTAACTAACATAACAATAGATACAAATTACTTCAAAGATGATCATGAAAGCTAAAGAAGTATGACAAAATTCTGAATCATGGTTGGTTTAGACTAAACAAGTATATCAGAATAATTGTCAATTTTGGATGGTTATACAAAAGAATGTATTACAGACTGGACATGCATTGTAAGGAAATGCAAATTTAAGGCAACACAATGCAGCAGTGAAGAAAATGCTGCTCTTAACAAATGCCATCTATCAACCATCTATTGTTGTGTAATTTAGCTTTGGATAACCAGGAAAAATTGGTGCTATCACTTTGTAATTTAATTAATAGTGGCAAACTAACATATCAACATGCACTTGAGAAGTCAAACTGACGCATGACTTGAAATTCTAAATGTAAAATTTGCAATCCTTAGTGTTTGTTAGTTAGTCAACCCCCACATCCCCTCCTCCAGTCTGTATCCTGAGAATTAGTATACCTTCATGTTATTTTACAATTTAAGCTCTGGTTTTGGCATTTGTCTTATGCCTAACCCAAAAACAGTTTACGTATGCAATTGACTTTTGTGGACTTTTGTGCTGAAATAGTGGACCTTTTTTCTGAAATTTTGAACCTTTTTGAAAGAAGGTTCTTCAAAACCTGCAGACACCCACCCCCTTTATACAGGCCTACAGTAGTGGTTGGTCATCCATCATAGATAGATGAAGAATATGGTCCCACCCCTCATGACTATATACCACTTGTAACAGTCTGACATTAATATATAATTGTACTACATTATACAGCATAAAGTACTATGTCTTAAAAACATTTTTTGCAAGTTTATTCACATCTTATATGATGTCATATTTGTGATGTGCAGTTACCATAAATTAATTGGTTTCCTTGTTACATGGAAGAAAAACAAAACTTGATACGTTTGATATGATTGGTTGTCATGAACATTCAGAGCTTACATCTTTGTAACAATTTGTACCTGTTGTTATCTTAGTTCCTATTATTGTTCACTATAGTTTACTGAATATACACACCAAAACAGAATAGACAGACACTTAGGTTCTGAAGAACCTGAGTGTCTGAAACTAGGGGAGTCTGGAGTCATGCCCAACCCATAGGATTTTTTTTGAAAATAGACTCTAACATTTCGGTCAATAAAAATGACAAAAACTTGGGTCATGAGTAGAGCTTGAATTGAGGTTATATAAATATGTGAATTGAGGCTATATATACGTGGTATATGAAGTACAACCTTGCTAAAATTTTAATTCTTGTTATAGTTGCTTGTGCATGTTACCAAGTTGCAGTAAAATATAATGCAAAATTCATGAAACAGATTTTTCTGTAGTTGGTATTACATACTATTAAAGAAAGACGAAAGGATAACTATTTCAAACTCTCCCACCAGTGTATGCAGGAGTACTGGATCTAAACCAGTTCAATAAACTCTAATAGAACAGTCATGCATTTTTTAACAGTCACTCTAATAGAGGACTAATGTATTAACTAACTTGCACTAGAGAAGTCAAATTGGCGCATGGCTTAAAACTCTGAAGGTGAGATTTACAGTCCTAAGTGTTATCTAATTAGCCAACCCATGGACCCCCCTCCCAAGTCTATATCCTGAGAATTTAGTATACCATCATGTAATATTTACAACTCAAGCCCTGATTTTGACATTTGTTTTATGCTTGAATTTTGTGCTAAAAGTTTGGGCTTTTGTGCTGAAATTGTGGACCTTTATTTAAAGAAGGAGATTCTTCAGAACCTATTGACTTCCACTCCTGCATACAGGCCTGCAGCAGTCATCATAGATAGCAGAAAAGGATGAAGAATATGGTCCCACCCCTCATGACTATATGCCACTTGTAACAGTACTGCGATTAATACACAGTTCTACTATATCATACAACATAAAGTACTATGTCTTAAAAACATTTTTTGAAAGTTTATTTACATCTTATACGAAGTCACGTACATGATGTGTAGTTACTATGAATTAATTGGTTTCCTTGTTGCATAGAAGAAAATCAAAACTTGATATATTTGTCAAGTCAGAACAATGTTGTTTGTCATGCAGATTCACAGCTTTCACCTTTGTAACAATTTGTACTTGTTGTTATCTTAGTCACTATATTGTACTGAATACACATACCAAAACATAATGGACAGACACTCATTGGTACACTACTGATAAACGTTGATCATTTGGAAGAGTGATACAAGAGAATAAATCATGACAGGACACATCCAAATTATTAGTGCAAAGTTATATATGTCAACCTACTTTATGTTGTCCCCAGCTAAGTTAAGATTGTCTGCACTGTAAATTACAGAGCTTTAGCAATTCCCGAGGTATACACTAGGTGATTTGTAACACCAAGTTGTTCCCAGGGGGTGGAAGATTATAACTTTTTAAAAGCCTCAGCAACCCTTAACTTTGCCCGACCTATGCAGCATAACAATGATAGATCAGATGTAAAACTCTTCCCTACAACTCACCACCAGCCATCTGATCTGATAGGTACAAAGTTGCATGGGGCATAACACTGATTGTAACATTTTGATACCACATCAGAATTTTCACTACTAACAATATTCCATATCATGTTGAGAATAAAAACTATAAAACAAAATGAAAATAATTTATGCAAAGTGTATATACAAGCTATGAAATGCATATAGTAGTATCATTATCATTACAATGTATAATACCATACCACAAGCTGAGTTAGTGATGATCAAAATAATATATATATCTTACAGTCAAGTAACAAAAACAATACAGTCTTAGACAATTGTCTGTCCATCCTACTATGATAACATATTCACTATATTATATAGTGAACAATAGCAACTATTATAACAATAGGTACAAATTGGTCAAAGATGAAGTTTGGAAAGCAGATCACAAAATCATGAATCATTTTTGTTTTATTAGACTAAACAAGCATATCAGATTCATTGCCAAGTTTAGATGGAAATAAAGATAAAATTTAAAAAAGAATGTATTAGACATAAGGAAATGCAAATTTAAGGCAACGCTGTGCAGCAGTGAAGAGAATTCTGTAATTAAAAGTTATCAGCCATGTGTTCTAGCATCAGTCAACCAGAGCAAAGTTTACTTGCACCAAAGTTTAATACAAACACGGTTTAGCTTACAATTCTTACATATCGGCTGATTTTACTATGAAATGGGTTTGTTCGCATGCATGGGTGTGTACGGATAAACATATGTAGATAGTAGATAGGTACACACACCCACACACACACATGTACACACACATGTACACACACATGTACACACACATGTACACACACACACACACACACACACACACACACACACACACACACACACACACACACACACACATGTAGACACACACACACACACACACATGTAGACACACACAATTTCAGGCTCGTGCTCACAGCTGGCTTTCGGCCAGTTGTAGGTGCACACCTGCTAAATAAAAGCAGCCAAGTAAAATTTCCCAGCCTATATCAAATGTGAACTAATAAAAATTACTTTGTGCTATTTATTTTCTGCACCACAGATTAGAAGTTATTCAAAGCTTTAAAAGTCTTTGTCTGTGTGCAATGTAGTGGTCATCATTACAACCCATGCAGGATGTATTGAAATACCATATTTTAAAATAATTAAATTACCAGGTGATTCTTCTTGGAGGTCTGAAATACAGGTGTGGTGACTGATTTTTAATAACTGAAAAACAATGTTGCAGGCCTCGTAGGCTACCAGGGATAGCACATCTCTTTGGGCTTGCCACCATGAACAAAAATGAAAAGCAGCATCAAAGTTTTCTAAAAGAATTTGTGTGAGATAACATGATAGACTATAAAACAGTTGAGAAGACACTTTTGTGCACAATTTTTGGTTTGTTTGAGTTGTGCTTCCTTAGCAGTGCATAGCAACATAATTAATTAACTATTACAAAAATAAATGAAACACATTCAAGTACAATAACTGATTAGCAAATTTTCAGGTAGCCATTAAATTAGCCAAATAGTTAATTGCATGGTATTTGTAGATTAATTAACTGCATGGCCACCTAGCTCTTAGAAGTAGCATACATAACATCACCTTGTTTTTTTTTTGTTGTTTTTCCTAAACAGAATTTTCAATTACCAGAAAAATAATTGCTTGAAAGGATTGTTATGGAAGATTTTTCAAGCCACTTTTCAGTTTCCTGGCTACAACAAGATTGATACACCACATAATATAATCCCAAGGGAAATTACCTTTATTTAACACACAAGCATGTAGCTAATCTTATCATATGAGATTTAGTTTGATGCTAAAACAGTATTAATATGCTATTATCTTCTTTTTCACTAACGCTTAGAAGAGTTTCTGATGTTGTAAATGGCTGTTTCAAGTTGGACTATATGTCAAGATTATGAATCTGTGCATGAACTTTGTCTTCAACAAACATTATTACGAAGTATCCTCGGAAGTATCAGTAAGCTTTCAAAGTTCAATCCACAAAACAACGCTCCTCGGACATAACAGATTTAGTTGGGTACGCGGTATTAGGGGTGGTCCACAATTTTCTGCTTTTTCGCGAGCGTACACACCGTACGCTAGGGGGAGGGGGTAAAATCGCATGTACGCTTTTTAAAAATGTCGATCACGTGAGTTGGCGAGAATCCGAATGTAGTGATAAGGCTCTAGTAGTAAACCTATACTGCTATTTATTCAGTGTCCAATTATATACGGTGGACTAAAGCGAGCTGATGTTGTTAATGCATGCATGGGCCCAAGCCAAGGGTTAGCTACCAATGAAAAGAAGCTTTATATAAGCTAAAGGAAAGATAAAGTTCACTGAATCTAAAGGTAAGACGGTTATCAGCGTGATAACACGTACTACAGGCTTTATAATTATACTTTATAACAGCACTTACTTTTCTTTCTCTTTAGTTTTAGCCTAGCAATTAACACTGATAAACGGTTACAACTGAACAGCTTGTAGCTACACTGCTTGTTGATTTTGTTTTCTACCTGCAGAAGGTTATTGTGGGTTTAGGAATACTGTTGGGTATGGGAGGCTGGATTATGTGGGTACTAATTTGTTTACACTACATACGTAGTTGTGGTAGTTGTGGGTTGCCTATAGAGAAAACCTGTCTCTGCAGAGTGTACCCACATCTCCTGACTCCAGTCCACCTCAGACTATGGTGAATACCCAACAAACTAGTACTACTGTTGCTACTGCCAGTGTTGGGATGGTTTTGTATGAACACGTTGAAGATAGCCAAGAACTGTTTCTATGATGTGTATGTGCACATTTGCAAATGTGCATCAGGCACTAATGCCCGCTGTGTGTAGGAATGTTTCTTTCAGGGTATCAGCTTCAAAAGATCTAAATGATAAGATGCCTAAAAGACAAAACAAATACCATACATGAATTTTGCAATATTAAAAAAAGTGTCCATGTGTTTGTTCTGCTATACAATACATCCATGTGTCAACATTTATACAGGGCTGGGGGGAAGGGGTTAGAAAAAAGACTACTCTTTGTACGCTTGCAAAAAAGCAGAAAATTGTGGACCACCCCTAATTAGTTGTAGCATGCACCTTTTTTGATTTGAGGAAATGTGTATATAGAAAGAAGAATGTTAATGCTTAAGAGTAGCGTGTCACTCCATTTACAGTACCACCACTTCTAGCTATAGCCCTGTCTTTTGTGACTATTATTTGTTGCTCATAATAATGTATCCCTACATTACAAACATATCCTCATTTGCCATCACCAATACAGTGCCATAGTCAAACTTTTATCTGGGTAACTAGGTTCTGAGATGAAAAGGTGAAACTTTTTTTGATGCAAGATAGCACCAGGGTGTGCAAAAATAGGGGAGTGTGGAGGCACGCCCTCATGATCCCAAACCGCAGAAATTAAAAACAAAGATACTAACATTTTAGTCAATAAAAAAAAAAAAAAAATTAAGGATTTTGACCAGAGCTCAAATTGAGAGTATATGAAGTATACCTTGTTAAATTTTTAGTATACCTTCTTGTTATAGTTGCTTGTGTTACTAAGTTGCAGTAAAATATAATGCAAAATTCATGAAATGGATTTTTCTGTAGTTGATATTACAAACTAGAGAACGAACAAGGGAGAATTATTTCAAACTCCCACCAGTGTATGTATAGGAACACAGAATCTCCTCCAGTTCAATATACTCTAATAAAACAGTCATGTATTTTAGAACAGTCACTCAAGAAGTCAGGTGCATGGCTTAAAACTCTGAAAGTAAGATTTACAGTCCTAAGTGTTAGCTAATTAGCCAACCCATCGACCCTCTCCCAAGTCTATATCCTGATAATTTAGTATACCTTCATGTAATTTACAATTCAAGCCCTGATTTTGACATTTGTTTTATGCTTAGCACAGATAGTTATGTAATTGACTTTTGTGCTAAAATTTTGGAGTTTTGTGCTGACATTGTGGATCTTTTGTAAAGGAGGAGGTTCTCTTCAGAACCTACAGACCTACAGACCGCCACCCCTGCATACAGACCTACAGTGGTGGTTGGCCATCCAGTTAAAAAAAGGATGAAGAATATTGTCACACCTCTCATAACCATATACCACTTGTAACAGTACTGAGATTAATATATAATTCTACTACATCATACAGCATAAAGTATACTATGTCTTAAAAACATTTTTTTGAAAGCTTATTCACATCTTATATGAAGTCATATTAGTGGTGTGCAGTTAACATTAATTAATAGGTTTCCTTGTTGCATGGAAGCTTGATATATTTGTCAAGTCAGAACAATGACTGTTTGTCATGCACATTCAAAGCTTTCATCTTTGTAACAATTTGTACCTGTTGTTATCTTAGTCACCATATTGTACTATATACACATATCAAAACACAATGGACAGACACTCATTGGTACACTATGGATCGCTGTTGATTATTAGAAAGAATGGTATACAATAAATCATTACAGGACACGTCCAATATTATTATCGTACGGAGGGAAACTTTGGAGGGGGGGAAATTTGGCGAATCAAGCAAAATATCACTGTTGGCGAAATAAAATTTGGCGAATTGTTAGCAAAGCGCACGCCATATTGAATTAATTAGATCACTGAAGTGAGAACTGGAGTGCCACGCCTCTCAGTGATTCGGCGCCTGGAGTCAGCTACCAAATAAAAGGTAATACTATATAAACAGTAGATCTACACCCTCTGGAATAGTGAATATCGTACTTAACATGGTAGGACTCGCTATACTTGTCATGCCCGTTTCGAGTTGAAGTTTGAGGATACCACGTGTACAGTAACTAGCTACCTAGTGAGATAGTTGAGGCAGGCTTGGCTCTAGCGTTATGTCTGGCCCACTATCCCTTGGTTGAGTAGAAAATTGATTAGTTTGAGGCTCGCTTTGCTATTTTCTTCGCCACCAAAATATTTGGATGGGGAAAATTTTGCGAATTCATGGTCAGTCGCCAAATTCGCCAAATTTTAATGGCGCTAAAGTTTCCCTCCATACGGTAGTGTAAAGTTATACATGTCAGTCAACCTACTACAATCCAAAGTAAAAAAATTAAAATTAAAACTATAAAATGACAAAATTTCTTCTTATTATTTTCAAATTTCTCCACCAAGAACTTTGTATCAATTATAGTCTTTGTGGAAACATAATCATTTACTACTCTGTTACTATATATGCAGAATGGCATTACTCCTCTATCTGTTGCTGTACAATTTGGTCATACTCAAGTAGTGGAGACGTTGTCAGAGAGGCATCACTCTACTAGAATTAGTAATATTCATCTTTGGAGTAGTTAAAGGTTGGTACTTTAAATATCAACATCAAGAAATTTTGCTCTAAAACTGACATGATCAGAAAAGTTTCACTTTATTTCCAAACAAGCAAGTCAAATGATCAAATTTACTATATATGGTACCAATGATAAGTTGTATTACATCAATACATAATTGTACTACTACATTACAACGAATTATACAGCATAAAGTACCACTGATAAGATGTCTTAAAAATATTTTCTTGAAAGTTTATTAACATATTATATGAAGTCACTTACGTGATGTGTAGTTACCATAAATTAATTGGTTTCATTGTTGTATGGAAGAAAAATAAAACTTGATATATTTGTTAAGTCAGGACAATGAATGATTGTCACACTTAAAGCTTTCATCTTTGTAACAATTTGTACCTGATATTATCTTAGTCTTATTGTTCATGAATATACACATACCAAAACAGAATAGATGGAACACTATGGGATGCTTGTTCTGTGATTTGAAGAGTGGTTATATGTGACTCAATCTGGCAAAACTGGCCTTATCGCCCACAACAGCATATTTGAATTTTTGTAACAAACACAAAGCTACATGAACACATTATCAGATTTCACTGTCACAACCAGCCTGGGTTAACTGGTCTACTTATGCTGGCTGCTTTTTCCAAGCCCAGTGGCGAGCTGTAAGAGCGGTCTTGGGCCTAAATGGAGCTCTGGCCAACAAGTAGATGGCTTTGTGTGGTTGTACAACTCCGTGGTATTGGATAAAGACTAATACTGTTGATTTTAGCCAGGTTTGAGTCCAGAATAGCCCATAACTTGGTCTTAATCATCCCTTCTCCTTCTTCCATTTTCTTTGATTAACCCCTTGCCCCCCACCACCACCCATTGTAATGCTTGCCTGATACAGCCTAGCCATGGTCAATCTTGGTAAACAAAAACTATCTAAAATGGCAGGAAACTTGGCTGTTGGTTACTTGTTCACTGGATGGTATTAAAGGTAAGGAATTGGTGAAAAATGTGTGAAAAGTTTGTACATGTAACTAAAGCCATTGGCGAGCTACAACCCTTTGAAAACTTAAAACCGGTGTACTTCAATACTTGTACATAGGTGATAAGCCCAGTTTTGCCAGACCAGGTCACATATCTGTTGAGAATTAAACTTTTAAAGTGAGAAAACTGCAATAATACAATGATGTATAGAATTATAGATCAAAATAATGTCATCATATAACTGATTATGTAATATGTACATGAACCAGAGTAGTGGTTCATAATAAAGATCGCCTATGTGTTTTGCCAAAATCCAAATAGAACACTCACCTAAACACCACCTTAGAAAACTCCTCCAACCACAAAAGAAGTCTTAGAAGTTAATTTGGAAGAAGTATAGGCCCACCGGAAAATATGAAGTCAAAAGGAGCCAATAAAAGTACTGTTTTAAAATCTAAAATACGCCATTTTGTTCATATCATTTTTTCACTGATCTACTGTAGCTACACCCTTCAAAGTCAAAATTAATTTTCAAGTATAGAGAAATGCGTAACTTTGTGTTATAAGGAAACACTGGTCCTCTGTGAAATGATTGTTTGGTATAACCTCAACAGTAACTTCTTACACTACATCAATATCTGAACTGTTTTTGTTCTACACAAAACAGTACTTGTGATATGAAGTGATGAACAAGCAATGTTGTCTCCACTACACATCCTCTTCGTTTTTTCTTTATCACATACTCATGAGAAGGAAACATGATCTTTTGTATGCCAATTGAGTTGCTGAGTCTAATGGATTTAGTTTAATGACTTAGGGCAAAGCACCATTGAGATATGACCAATCAAAATAGGGGATGTATAGAGTAATGGTGGACGATAACGAAAGAGAAATTATTTTTACAATAAAGCAATACTTGGTATGATTTTGTCAGGAATTTTATGGTGAGTATTGTGGTATTAGTAAATTCTTTCTACTGTGCACAGATACAAAGTAATAAAAGATATATTTATAGAAGCCTATGTGGTTGCATCCAATATACTGGAGTTTGACTGTCAAAAAGTTAATGGAAAATCAGTTCACTTTATCAGGGGATAAAAACTACATAGCTTTCCTTCCTATGTCTTTTTTCATGTTGAAACAAAGCCCTGACCCTACAAAGATGTTGTGGTTTCATAAGGTAGTGCATTTTGAAAATAGCTGAATGGGGTCTAGACCAATCAAACAATCCCACCAAGACCATAAATTAATTAATTTCCTTGCTGCACAGAAGAAAAGCAAAACTTGATGTATCTATTACAGTCGATTTCAGATTGTTGTAAAATGCATTACCGCTTTGGTATATAGCAGGTGGTGGTAATTTCCCATATACACACATAGCTATGTATGTTGTAATAGCTACCGTCATTCATATTTCTTGTTCACTACCTTTTATTGCTGGAACCCTACTTCATTGTTAAGCTAGTAAATGTATTAGTTAGTACAGCATAAAGTATCAATGATAAGATGTCTTCAGATATTTTGCATGTATTAGCTTTGAAAAATAATTTACATCTTATGAAGCCACATTTGTGATGTGTACTAGCATTAATTAATTGGTTTCCTTGTTGCATGGAAGAAAAATAAAACTTGATACATTTGTCAAGTGATTGTTTGTCACATTTAAAGTTTTTCATCTTTGAAACAATTTGTACCTGATATTATCTTAGTTCCTATTGTTCACTATATTGTACTGAATATACACATACCAAAACAGAATAGATAGACGACCACTAATACACTATGGGATACATGTTCATTATAATTGGAAGAGTGATACACATATATGCCAGAGCACAGAGCACAACAAACATTATTAGCTATTAGCAACGAAACTGTATACTTGTCATTGTTATGATGCACTTACTGCAGGTTGTGCAGTGGTGTGGATTGGTCAGGGTAGCTAAATTCTATATGACAAATTTGTCACCCTGGAAACAGTTTCATGTGTCAAACCCCAAACTGTATAACTTGGAAATCACTAAATCTTGTAGGACAACTTTACATAACGATTACCCTACCAGCCACATGACCTTAGGTAGGTGGAATATACATAATGTTGATTGGTACATAGTAATGCCACATCAGAATTTTCAGCTCTAACCACTACCAAAAGCTGCTGGCATGTTGAAAAAACCTACAGTCAATAAATGATAAGGAATACTCTGAAAATAAATTATAATGGATTGCAGTAGTAAGTTAAATTGTCGGTCTATTCTGCCATATTCATCTTGGTAAAAAATTGGAACTAAGACAACAACTTGATATGAAGATGAAGCTCAGAAAATAAACGATTCATTGTTACTCTGACTAAACAAACATTTATAAGTTCTGTTATTACTTTAAACCAGGCGTGTGCCCACAGCCGGCCAAAGGCCAAAGGCTGGCTGTGGAAGCATGCCTGGTAAACTGAAATTGTTTTCTCAAAAACGTGCGTGTGCTTGTAAGTATAATAGTTACGTATGTTTGTATATTTATTTGTCTTTCTGCACCCATGTGATCAAAGTGGCTTATGCTAAAAGCAGCCTGTATGTGAAAATGAAGACTGCACAGAACCAGTATAGACTTTCCCAGTAGGTAAGGTTTTGCTTTGAGGCAGTATATTTGTGCTAGTTTGAAGAACGGGTGAAGCAAGTTCCTGAAGCAGACGTTATGAATGCTTTTCACAATTGGCTGGCTATAAGGGCACATTACAACCGAAAAACAGCATATCTGGCTTCACAGACTACCAGAAATAATGAATTCCTTCAAAGATAAAGGGGACATATCCCATACTTACGTGAACAAAAATGAAGGGCAGCGTCAATGCTTTCCCTAAACAATTCGTGTGAGAAAACACAATTAATCTAATTATCTAGCTGAAGTAATAATACAGGAGCAATAGCATGAATAAATTATATACATGGTTGATTAATAATTAGTTAGTATTAACTGCATCAGTGCCTTGTTTTTAGAAGTAGCATAACATCAACTTATGCAATATGCACAGCAAAACCCATAATATGCTGACTAGTCTTTTAAAAAATTGTTAATTTAAAAATGAAGTAGGGATCTATGCAATAAAAACAAGTGAAACAAGAGATGAATGATGGTATTACAGAATAGCTTACTGAGAAAGTCCCTACTTTGGGATTGAGCAAAATAATTGTTATAGCTAATCTGCCAAAGTAGGGATTTTCCCACTGAGCTATGCTGTAATACCATCATTCATCTATTGTTTCACTTCTTTCTATTGCCTACTTCATTTTTAAATTAACATTTTAAAAAAATACTAGTTTGTTTAGTTTTTTGTTGTAGCACATCTAGCTATACAGTGTAACTTGTGACTGTTCTATTAGAATATCATACATGACTGTTGTATTAGAGTGACTGTTGTATTAAAGTATATCTCGAGTCAACCAAGGGGTGTGCAGCTAGCTAGACTAATAAGGGGTGAGGTCATCTTGTTTACTAGTAAGTAAACAGCTAGATTGCTAAGAGGTGTGGTCTCCATTATTAGTCCACCTAGATCTTTAATTGATGGGGGTGGTCGCTAAACTATTGCGAACGGGATCTCAATTGTGAACTTGCAGATATCTAGCTTGTGTATCCCTTATAGTAGCGCCGGGAATGAAGTGCTTCTGAAATCCAGCTCTGAAATAATTGTGTAGCATCTATATATGCTACTGAAAGAGTGCTGATACGGAAAATTAATGCCTCAATATGGTTTCGCTGGATGAAGAAGAAGACAAGCAGCCTGATTGAAGATAAAAGAAAAGACAAGGCACAGACGGCCTCCACCTGTTGGAACCCCAAATGGTACATCCAACTGGTGAGTTTGTCATTGTGGTATAAAATGGTGGCCATGTACTGCTTCGTTTGGCCTCTAGCCTTGCAATTGTGGTCAATGAGGCAGTGAGACTAAAATTTGAGTTTGGGAAATTAAAAAAAAAAATTCTACATCTGGCCACCTGTAAGTGTTTTGTTATATTTAATGCTGTATTATGTATTTATGGACTAGTACTATTCCATAAAGGTGATTTTCATTGCATGAAATGTCTCTAGGATGATTTTTAAAGGTGGAATACTGGTCAGCGTGCAAAATTATCAAGACGATCGCTACTTAAATGGTACTATCGTACCATTTGATACTGACTTCTACTAACTCCATATTTTACTTTGTATTGCTCTGTCTTAACTCCATCTTGGGACCATTACTCAAATTCTGTCAAAATTTGCACAGTAATAGTCTATTGGTATGACTAGTAATCTAGTTTTGCCTCAGGCTAGCTGCTGTACTTGGAAAAAATTGTTCCAAGACAGAGTAATACTGAGTAAAATTCAGTAAATATGGAGTTAGTATCAGTTAGTATCCATACATGAGTTTTGCTGTGTCACATATCTCATGTCACTCATCTCAATGTCACATAACAAAAGACATCCCATTAATTGTTTGTAATATTAACAATAAAATTCTGACAATAAAATAGTACATAACCCACATATTAGTTACAACTGTATGCCTCATCCTGAAAGAGATCATCGATAACCAAGCTAAGATCTTACCAGGCCAGATGAATCTCATCGTTGATCTGGGTATTAGTTTGGTCGTACAATCAGGAAACAACTGAGATTGTACCAGGACAGATGAATCTTGTCGATGAGGTAACAGAAACTTCTGGCAGACTACACTCGGTAAATTTCTCCTTCCTGATTCTAATACACAAATTCAGTCATACCTAAAATCTTCACTTTGTACATAAATGACACATTTGGGGACCTGGAAAGTCATGACACCCTTGAGGTAATACAAAATTCTTTAGTACACAGACTGACCTGGAGATCCGCACTGTCCTTGATGTTAGCACAGTCCATATACACTTGACAACTGAGAACTACAAGAAAACACATAATCTTATAAAATTCCTTTGGATGTAAACTGACCTGAACCTTGATCTTACTTGCCAAGTTACATATGTACCAAACCGGTACTGCTAGTGATCGAGAGAACCGCATGCTATGACCAATTACCTGTTAAATCGACAGGCAGGCATTAAATACAATACACCTAAAATCTAAGTCAATTTTTACGCATATGACACATTTGGGGAACTGAAAATTCATGACACCCTTGAGGTAATACAAAATTCTTTAGTACACAGACTTACCTGGAGATCCACACTGTCCTTGATGTTAATTACCACAGTCCATGTACACTTGACAACTGAAAACTACAACACACATAAAATTATAAAATTCCTCTGGATGTAAACTGACCTGAACCTTGATCTTACCGGGGAGAGAACCGCACGCTATGACCAATTCCTGTAAAATCGACAGGCGAGCATTAAGTACAATACACCTAAAATCTGTCACTTTTTACGCAAATGACATATTTAGATACCTGGATATTCATGACACCCTTGAGTTCCTTAGTACACAGACTGACCTGGAGTACTGGCACGCGGTTAATCAGTGTGAGGCGATGTGGCATCATATACATCTTTCTTCACTCCTCGTTTCATTACTTAACCCCTCCTCGTTTCGTTACTGAACCTCCACAAAGAGCCTGAGTTCTCGGCTCTTTAATATCCATTCGACTTCTGGGCAAGTGATGTACGTAGCTACACTTCACTAATCCAGTTACAACGTGACAAATCTTTATCATTCGTACTTCCCTCTCAAGACATATGGACTGCCATAAATAATTAATATAAACCACATATAATGTGTGTTCACTCAAGGTATTACAGGGACTTTCCAAGAAATTTCCCCTAAATAGGTCACGTGATCATTGTCAGTCGGTGGAGCTTTTTCTTGGTCATGGCTTTACAATGCGGTATGTGAACTGTCAGTTGCACTGCTGAAGAAATGTTTAATTTATATTATTCGTACTTCCCTCTCAAGACATGGACTGCCATCAATAATAATAGCTACAAATCACCTATCACGTGTGTTCACTTTTCACTTGAGGTGTTACTGTACAGGGGCTTTCCAAGAAATTTCCCCTAAATAGGTCACATGATAATTGTCAGTCAGGTGGAACTTATTTATTTCCATTAATACGCCATGGAGCTTGTGTATGTGTTGTGGCTTTCATTAATTATCATGCACATACCATGGTGCAACAAAGTTTGTAACAGACTGGAACGTAGTTCGTGGGTTGCCGGTGACTGTGTATAAGCTTGTGTTGTGGCTTTCAACTTCTGTAACGGATTGCTTGAATGTGGTTTGCCAGTGACGTGTATATGAGTTGGCGTTGTTCCACACAGCTTGCACAATATTCAAATTTCATGGATGTCTGCATGATGACACAAGATTAAGTGAGACCTGTAAAAGAATAAGCAGGCACTGAACTTAACCTTCAATTAAACACACATGCAACTAACCTGGAACATCAGTCGCAACACAAAATACACTTGCTTGGATATCCTCATGGCTTAACTATGGAGTGACATGTGTGATCAATGGACACTAAACAGAATGTACAACACAATTTTCTTTTCTGCAAGAACTTTTTAACACCTAGTAAGGGCACTACTAGCTCACCAACAATAGCATTTCAAGTGATGTAATATTAACTTGCTTACATCAAGTACAACCAATATATGGTGTATGTGTGTGAACATGCATCTATAGTGTTTGCACATTTTGTGTGTGTCTTGTGCTTGTAAATGAAATGAGCATGTGTTTGTATGTAGTGAAATAAAAATAATAGTATGATGTATGTGATTTCTTTCATAGCCCTCAGCAAAGCATCGTGCTCTACTAGGGCAAACCAAGTTGTTAAGTTGTTCTCGGGACACTATGGCAGTGGCCATAGCAGGTTTTATTCATTGATAAGTATGGAATGATTGATATACTCTAATAGGACAGTCAGGCAATAAAATATTCTAATAGAACAGTCATTGAACAATATAGCTGAATATTTACATCTCTGTCTGAACACACTCCCAGATCCAAGATGCAATCTCAGAGTTGCTATTTCAAGATGGTGGCATTCACCAAGATCACTTAGAAAAGCATGTTTTGCAAATAAGTGCTTTACACACATCTTTGATTACCTTGACTGTAGCTATTATACTTGGCCTGACCAGTAAATTGCATAATTTCCGTCCTAATAAAAATTAAAAGCTACTATAGGATTGTATGATATATGCTCACAACTTCTCAGCAGATTTGTGTGGGGTTGCAACACCTCTACAAGGCAGAATTCATCATACACTTGAACATTAAGTCTGTAAATTATATAACTGACATAAATTGGTGATATCCCCCTCAAAAACACCTTTGCTATAAAACAAGGCACGTCCAAGAAACTACAAGTATCTGTAACCCCAGCTCAGCTGTAGAAAAACACTCCATGAAATTAACTGCTAACTGAAAGAGCTGATATCTGGAGCGGCCAAGAATCAATGTTTCTACAACTGACTATGATTACCAAAGATTTGCCAAGTCCATGCAAGAATACCTTGGCTGTAAAACAGGCAAATAAAAGTAACTGACAATTAAACAACTGATACCTGAAGCAGCCAAGAATAAAAGTCAACTTGATACAACTAACTGCACTGAATTATTAACTTGAAACATTGAATCTAATCATTCAACTGTGTTTTATACATTCACCCTTGCTACATCCTAAATTAATTCTTTGTAACTCTAATTTTTTCTTTACTCTGACTATCGAAAAGGTGGCCAAATTACCAGCCAATTAGAGTTACAAAGAATTAATTTAGGATGTAGCAAGGGTGAATGTATAAAACACAGTTGAATGATTAGATTCAATGTTTCAAGTTAATAATTCAGTGCAGTTAGTTGTATCAAGTTGACTTTTATTCTTGGCTGCTTCAGGTATCAGTTGTTTAATTGCCAGTTACTTTTATTTGCCTGTTTTACAGCCAAGGTATTCTTGCATGGACCTGGAAAATCTTTGGTAATCATAGTCAGTTGTAGTAACATTGATTCTTGGCCGCTCCAGATATCAGCTCTTTCTGTTATCAGTTAATTTCATGGAGTGTTATTCTACAGCTGAGCTGGGGGTTACAGATACTTGTAGTTTCTTGGACGTGCCTTTTTTACAGCAAAGGTGTTTTTGAGGAGGATATCCATTACAGAGAAGCATCAGGGAAGGATCCAGAATTTTTCAAGAGGCAGTTTCTGAGCAGGGTGAAGGGTAATCCCCTAAAGTTCATATATGTGACTCAGCACATTCCAGCTTACAGCTGTAGCATTCATACATAAAGTGTCCTTAGGCAAACTTAAACATCCACAATCTAGCTAACTAGCTGGAAACTACACTGCATGCTGTTCGCGCAGCTTGTTTTCATACTGTGCTATTGTAGATCAAGCTTACTACATACACAACTTCCTGGCATACAGTAGCTGTTACAAATGATGGAGCTCTTGTTCATCACACCCCTTCCTGATTGAATTGAAGAACTACTGAAGTAACTCCCATATCACTCCATAATTCATACTGCCGAATGCAGAGACCAGAGTTCAATTCATCCTGTATCTTCTGAGTGAGGTCTCAAGAACAGCCGAGTGATATCACACGCCCATATAGAGCAAATGTCAGCTGGGGTTAGGTGCATTACCACAAAAGAAAAGCACCAGCAGTAAAATGTTATTTCATATAGAATCAGGCATACCTATACAACAATATCAGTGTTAAACACCTTTGTTTCCTTGCAGTTGCCAGCCCTTCCATCCTCCACTCACAATAAGCACGTGTCTTCTGCCATTTTCTGAACTTCAAACAATCCATATCACATAGACTATCATCATGTGATGCTATATTTAGCCTTATTAGAATATTTTGTGACTGCTCTATTAGAGTGTATCGATTTTTCATGTTCTGTGGCTATCCTCCTTGCTGTTTCTCTATTAGATTTCCTGTTCAAGGTTCAATCTGAGGGGTCTTAAGACCCCAAAGCAGTGTGCAAAATAACTTTTCAGACATGTGCTGACACACTGTCAGGACAACATGAAAGCTGAGTGGACATAAATCAATTTGTCCAAACACTTAAATTTTTTTTGTTTCTCCTTTCCTCACTGTTAGTGAATGGATGAGTAGTACAGTTGTACAGTACATTGATGATCCCAATGCTTGAAAAAAACATCTAATTTGGCAAAACACATACAGGACAGATCAGACAAGCACAACATTTTAGCGTTCTGGTCACATTATAAATTCAGTGCTGTTACAAGAGCATTTGTAGGAAAGGACTCAAAGGAGTCATTAAGAAATTACCACTGTAGTACTATAACCAAGTAGCTAAACTTTACTATTGTTGCTATAAAATAGTGTCTCAGTCAAAATGAACATGAATTGTAAAAAAATGGACTTCACTCTAGCTCAAAATACAAGTTGGGTATACAGATGAATACCACAAGTAAAAGCTAGTAATGGCTGACAGGTTATAAGTACATTTGCCAAGTATATACACATGTGCAGTATTAACCTGTTGGCATGGCTTTGTGGTCACACCACAAACCATAAACACATAACTCAACTACATGCCAATGCCACTACATCTGGCCTCCCTCCTAGCCTAATATCACACTCTAAACTCTGTGCTAAACCCTGAAAGGACTCTATTTCTGGACAAATTCAATTATAGCCTGACAACTAATGTAATTGACCGGAAATTGTCAGTGCCCAGACTGTTATTTCACGCACACCGCAAAGACCCCTGGATCCACCCCTGTCACACCACTAGAGCCACTAATATCCTTCTTTGTACACGTATGAAGTAGCTAAGGGTTGTAACTTTAAATATCATTATCTGGAAATTTTGCTCTAAAAGTGGCATGATAAAACAAATTTCACTTTATTTCAAAACCAAAAGTCAAATGATCAACTTTACTATATTATAGTACAATTTTAAGTGTTAAGTTGTACTGCATCAATATGTATTTGTACTACAGTACATGTAATAGTTGTAACATGGGAACTAGGGATTTGCCTGATATGTATGCCCATAACTTGAGGGTACAGCCCGAGGGCTGTGGGCATACATATCAGGTAAATCCTAAGTGCCCCGGTTACAGTTAACATGTAACACTTCCTAACAGCCTTTGTCAGATGAGTAATCACCCATGCCAATACGAGTGCAACAACTGGATTCATTTTATATACATGCCTGAATGATTTGAGGCAGCACATAACATTGTAGCTATGTTTGTATAATGAAAGGACGAGTCCTAAGGATATCACGGGAAAAGTCAAGTTAGGTAAATCTTGGGGAATTTACAAGTGTTTACTGCTATTGCATTGTTTAAAGACTAATTACAATGTATAATAAAGGTCTAAACGGATAAGCTTCATTGTAGAGTGGTTAACTGTGATGTGGATGTGGTCCATATTTGAAAACATTCCAAAGCTTGTGAATACACTGTAGGACTAGCTCTCATCTTTAACTCATGTTTTCCTAACTTGTAGACTAAGAATGGCAAGGATGCTGAACACCTTCATGTGAGTGCTTCTTGTGGCAAGACTCCAATTCATGATAATAGTCACATGAGCAGTAATTTATTTCCATAACTGATTTCAGCCTGAGCTTTTATAAAACAAACAGGATGGTACCACTACACCTCATCCACATTAAGGCTATGCTTGTTTTAATGAAAGGTAGACTGCTCTATTGAAGTGCAACCACTTTCCTGGGATACTTCTCCATGTACACCAGTGTACAATTAGTTGTATCCCTGTGAAGAGGTATACATGGCAAATGTATCCTCTGGAATTCCTTTGATCTGAGGTGTGGATACAGCATAAAGTACTACTGACAAGATGTCTTAAAAATATTTTCTTGACAGTTTATTCACATCTTATATGGAGTCATATTTGTGATGTGTAGTTACCATTAATTAATTGGTTACTATGTTGCATGGAAGAAAAATAAAACTTGATATATTTGTTAGGTCAAAATAATAATTGTTTGTCATGCACATTCAGAGCTTTCATCTTTGTAACAATTTGTACCTGCTGTTATCTTAGTCACTATATTGTACTGAATACACATATCAAAACACAATGGACAGACACTCAGTGGTATCCTATGGATAAACTTTGACTATTGGTATGCATACACTAGAGAATAAATCATCACAGGACGCATCCAATATTATTAGTGCAAAGTTATACATGTCAACTTACTTATGTTGTCCCCAGCTAGGTTAGGATTGACTGCACTGTAAGTTACAAGTTTTAGCAATTTCCAAGGTATACACTAGGTGATTTGTAACACAAAGTTGTTCCCAGGGCTTTTAAAAAGCGTCACCATCCCCCACCTCTGCCCGACCTGTGATAGGTGTAGCATAACAGTGATAGGTGTATAACTGTTCCCTACAACTCACCACTAGCCATCTGATCTGATAAGTACATACGTAAGTTGGGTCATAACATTGGTTGGTGCATTTTGATACCACATCAATTCTAACATCATACACGTCATGTTGAGAATAAAACTATAAAACAAAGCAAGGTATGAAAACCATGAAAAGTTATAATGGTATAACCAGTATATACCATAATACCATACCACAAGCTGACAGCTACTGCATAGAGGGAAACTTTGGCGACTTGCTACAAATTCGCCAAAGTTCAACCCACCAATTACTCATAACGCCTGGGCTTAGCCTCTTTTAAGCTAAAGATTGAGATTGAATCCACTAAAGTTTATTTCGCCAAATGCAATTAGCTGGCTATTCGCCAAAGTTTACCCTCACTAAGGGTTCCCTCTATATGGTAAGTTATAGAATAATATACCTTATGGTCAAGGGTATATCTTAACAATATAATAATCTCAGACAATTGTCTGGCCATCCTACCATGATATCCATATTCACTATATTATAGGAACTAACAGGTACAAATTGCTTCGAAGATTAAAGCTTTGAAAGTAGCTATATCACAAAATTATAAATCAGTATGGTTTTAGACTAAACAGACATAGTGGGATTCATTTGGATGGTCATAAGGCTATGATAAAAAAAGAAAAAAGAAGGTTGGAAAGAGTTTAAAGCAACACAGTGCAGCATGCAGTGAAGAGAATGCTGCCGTTAAAATTAATGATGTCAAAAGTTATCACCTGTCTACTGTTGTATGATTTAGCATCAGAAAACCAGAAAAATATTGGTGTTGTCACTAGGCTATTTAATTATGGTATTTCTAATACATTCTGTATGGGTCATAATCATGAACACTGCATTGCACATAAACAAAGACTTTTCAAGCTTCAAATAACCTCTAATCTATACTGGGAAATTCCCTGCATTTACACACATACGTTATTAAAAGTAAACTTACCATAATGCTACGGGATGAAGTACAGCATAAATAATTCTTTTTTTCACAGTTTCACTAATTCTTAAAAGACTTCCTAACTATGTAAATGCTGTCTCGAGTTGGATTATATGCCAAGATTATGGATCCGTGCATGAACTTTGCCTTCCACAAATATTATTACAAAAATACCAAATTATTAGTAAACTTTCAAAGCTCAATCCAACTAAGCACAGCTATTCGATGATTCTTGGGCATAATAGATTTGGTTGGTATGGTAGTTACTGTAGCTGTACCTTGCACCTTTTTTGATTTTTTGTAAAAAAAGGAAATGTGTAGAAAGTGAATGTTAACGTTCAAAATGTCCATGCACATCACCCCATTTAACATCACTTCTAGCTATAGCCCTGTCTTTTGTGACTATTATTTGTTGCACATACACACATGCATTTCTGAATTGCAAGCATATCTTCACATGTCAACACAAAGCTGTAGCCAGACTTTATCTGGGTAACTAGGTTCTTAGATTAAAAGGTGGATCCTTTTTGTGTGGTGATGTGATGCAGGATTTTACCAGGGTGTGCAAAACTAAGAGAGTCTGGGGGCATATACCAATGATTCCAATACCCAGGTAATTTTTTTGATAATAACATTTCAGTCAATAAAAATAACAGAAAATATTTTAACCAGAGCTCAAATTGAAGATATATAAAGTATACCTTGTTAAATCTTTAGTATACCTTCTTGTTATAGTTGCTTGTCTTACCAAGTTACAGCAGTAAAAAATATAGTGCAAAATGCACGAAACAGATATTTCTGTAGTTGATATCACAACCACTAGAGAATGAACAAAGGAGAACTATTTCAAACTCTCCTACCAGTGTATGTAGGAGTGCAGGACCTCCACCAGTTTGATAGAGCAGTCATGTATTTTAATAGAACAGTCAAGTAAATTTGATGTACATACCTCCTGAGTGGAGTAATTTTGTGCATATCTAAATCATGTGTGTGATAGTGTATACATTAGTTGTTAGATAATTACAAGTTGTATGCAATTTGTCTTGAAATTTGTTTACTGATTCTTGATTAACCAAACTTCTTGGTAAAGTGTTCCATGCAGAGTTGTACTCTAATAAAGGAATAATGGATACTATATAACACATCCAAGAGTTAGAAGTGAAACTAGTTATGGCCAAAATGCTATTGCAACACTTGTAGAACATTTAGGATAAGCATAATACGTCAGTGGCAAACTAACATATTAACTAACCTATACTCGAGAAGTCAAACTGATGCATGGCTTAGAATTCTAAAGGTGAGATTTACATACAGTCCTAAGTGTTAGCTAGTTAGCCAACCCCAGCACTCCCTTCCCCTAGTCTATATCACAACAATTTAACATACTTGCATGTTATTTTACAATTCAAGCCCTGGTTTAGGCATTTGTCTTATGCTTACTACAGACGGTTTCTGTAATTAAAGAAGGAGGTTCTTCAAAACCTACAGACCTGCATACAGGCCTCAGCAGTGGTTGGTCATCTATCATAGATAATAGAAGAATATGGTCCCACCCCTCATGACTATATACCACTTGTTACAGTACTGAGATTAATGTATAATTGTACTACATTACACAGCATAAAGTACTATGTCTTAAAAACATGTTTTTGAAAGTTTATTCACATCTTATATGAAGTCACGTACATGATGTGTAGTTACCATAAATTAATTGGTTTCCTTGTTGCATGGAAGAAAAACAGAACTTGATATATTTGTTAGGTCAAAACTATGATTGGTTTTGTAACAACAATTTGTATATGTTGTTCTATATTGTACTGAATACACATATCAAAACACAATGGACAGACACTCATTGGTATGTTATGGATAAACGTTGACTAGTGGTATATGCATATACATTATGCAAGAGAAGAATCAATCATCACAGGACACTTCCAATATTATTAGCATCAACAGCAGCATAGATATTATACATAACATGGATTGGAAACGTGCATAAATAATTTCGTTTATCCTCGTTACGGTGCGCTAGCTTTAAAGATGTTGACAGCCTGTTCACAGGCCTTTTCTCTTGGTTGTGTAGTAGTGTAGACATTAATTTTACATTGTCGGTGTGTTATGTTGTGTACTGAACAAGAACATGGGCGTGTTTGCTGATATCGGAGGCGATACCATTGGCGACAGATGGATAGTGGAAGGTGAGTATCAGCTTATACCTCAGCAGTGCTGCTATTAACCAACTAGTGATGGCTGTATTTGCATTGCCTATTGAATACTTGGTACATTACAATAAAGCTTTAACTGAAGTCTTACTCTGTTAGGGTAAAATAATTACAAAATGTAGCCCTGTTTTGGCTTTGCTTTATTGAAGTGGAAGAGCTATACAGTTATACAACTATATCTGAGTAGTCTATTTACATTGTACCTGTTATAAGTGGTGCAAGCAACAGAATAGAAGCGGTGCTGAATATTTAGTTTCTTCAGGAAAATTACAAAACTGTTCTGTAACACCATAATTCAACTTAAAAACGAGAATTTTTCCACCCTACTGTTCGCCAAGAGCCAAAGTGTCTAACCAGGCTAGCCTCCACTTAATGTAGGTGGTAATTTGCCCAGCTGTAAATGACAAACATCACTTAGTAGCTTACAAGAGAGCGAAAATACTTCAGCTGTAATAACCAAATTTATTTTGCGCACTGTAACGAGGATAGGATACATTAAATACATTTATTTATTTTATTAACACGTATTTATATGCATGTTTCCAATCCATGCTATGTATAATATCTATGATAGCAGCAAAGTTATACATGTCAACCTACGTGTGTTGTCCCCACCTAGGCTAAGATTATCTGCACTGTAAGTTACAAGCTTTGGCAATTCCCAAGGTATACATACACTAGGTGATTTGTAACTCTCCATTCCCCACCTCTTCCCGACCTGTGGTAGGTGCAGCATAATTATAATGATAGGAGTATAACTGTTCCCTACAACTCATCACCAGCCATCTGATCTAATAGGTATGCAAGCTAGGACATAACATTGATTGATGCATCTTGATACCATATCAGAATTTTCCACTACTAACAATACCATGTCATGTTGAGAATAAACTATAAAACAAAGTGAGATATACATAATTTATGCAACGTGTGAAAACCAATGAAAGGTCAACTGCAGTGAAGAAAAAATTTTTGGTAGATGTATGTATTTTGTCATGCAATGCACAATTTTTAAAATTATTCAATGCATTGTTTGTTATTTATAACAGCAAGAAGTTATTATTACGTCAGCCTAGGCATTTCCGTGATGTCATTGTTGGCTAAGGAAATTGGTTTATTCCAAGTGTGTGAACACAAGATCGAAAACAAAGCACTTTGTGTTTCTTTGTGGATCATCCAGTTTTGTCCAGTTATTGTTGCTAAGTTGCTGAACATCACTTTGTGTAAATTCACTGTTTCATGGATGAGGTGAGTCTAAGTTTTAGAGCAGTATTGGCTCGAGTACGTAAATACCATGTGGTTGGCGCACCCAGCATGGAGGAACGACACAAACCTTCCTAAAAGGAACAATCATCTGTTGAATGGTCAGGGATGAAAGCTGATAAAATAATGTAGAGTACATTCAGATATGTGCAGTTTATTATTAGAAAGTAACTTATACTACTTATAGCATGAAAACATGGGAATCGTGTCTTTGTCTGGGTGTTCGTAAGCACTGGCTACTGAAGATAGAGCTGTAGGTAGTTCAGGTTTGTCACTATCATCTTCATGGGTACAGTAGTGAATTGTCTCCTCCAATAGTGAATCTACATACCCTGTAATATAATAGTGTTGTTACACAATGTATACAGCCAGTAACATACTATAACTCTGTGGCACCAGCACAGGTTTAGGAGTAAGTTCACCATGTTTTGGCTTAGGAAAGCAACCATGCATCTTCTCAGCATCATCTTTTATCTTTACTTGCTCATGTTTTAAGCTTTTGTTGAAGTGCAGTCCTGCTATCAAAAACCTAATAAGGAAACTATGAGAAAACATCTGAAAACAATTTACAACTTTGTTACCTGCAATACATTCCTACGTAGGAAAATGCCAAGAGCTTAGGAGCAAAATGATTTAGCACACTGTGATATGTTTCTAATCCACTTGTTTGATGTAGTGGTGATAATTTCTTCATATCTGTGTGCAGCCTCACATTCATGATGATGTAATCCAATTTCTCACATGCTTTACTCCCTGTTTAATATACAAAGTGCAGTTGCTTGACATCTAAATGAATATACCTGGTGAAAACCATTTCTTTCATCACTGTGCCTGACTAAGATCATCATGGTAGCAATCTTCATGAACATCACAAACATGATCCATCAAAGATTTCCAGCATTTTACAATGTCGTCGCCATCTGCAGCTGATGCTGCACAGCAGTACAAATGGTTAGTGGTGCTTTGATCCATTCTCCTACCAGTTCACAGTCACATGTTTTAGACAATTTTAGAAACTTTTTCTTAATACCTTTATAAAAGTTATTATTATTATAGATCATATAAATAGTATAGATGTACCTTTTGAAACATGCCATACATCATACTGGTGTTTGATGTGTGGATGCTTTTCCCTCATATATTTGGAAGGTAAGTGGATTGATGGTCATAAAATCTTCTTTCCTTTAGCATGCAACATGCAGGCATTCCAAAAAATGAAATATTTTTCTGGGAGTGATTCCGCTAAACAGAATGGCTGCTGAGAAAAAGATGTTCCCTGCTGGTGTATCCTTAAAAAAAGGCTAGCTGTTCCACCGGTACTGATAACCACAATGGGCACAGTCCTGTGATATGCTGATAAATGTTTCTTTCTCTTCAACAACCTCGCCCTGGCAGATTTCATTGCATGATCTACATGTTATGAAGAGACTGAATAGCTGTGATCTAAACACAAAGTATTTGATTTCATCTTGTGGCGGTAGCTGTTCAATGTCTTCCCTAAAGTTTGCTGTACAAGTATGTATTTGTTGATGACATGAACTTACTCTGTTGTGTATCTTCCTGGCTGTAATATTGTGCATGCAAATCTGTGCCCTCTTGTTCTGGCTCAGTTATAAATGAGTCATCTAGACCTGCTATTGAAAACCTATCCAGGGGTGGGGCATTCAAAAGATTACACTGTGTAGCTTTGTTTTTTTGTTTGTGGTTCCATCCGTGTTTCTGTCAGGTAAAATTAATAACTATTTTTTAACACCTTATCAGCTTCCATTGATTTCGTTCTCAAATACTGCAGGTTCAACAGATATCAGAAGGGCTCTGTCCGTGACATCTACTGTCTCATTTGACTTGATCACACCTGCAGTACCAGTGGACACCATTTCTGCTACAGCTTCTGTACTGGAGGGCACAGTTTCTGCTACAGATTCAACACTGGCAGACATGATTTCTGCTACAGTCTGTATCATATTTAAAAATTAATTTTATTATGTTTTCATACTAATTGTGTGCATTACTATTTGATATATTATTCCCTAACTGATTTTTGTTGTCTCCGTTTGGATAATGGCCTGTTAGTCGTGTTTGTGATGCTACTGGCTTACAAATAGTTGACAGATCGCAGAAATATTGTTGGAAATGCATCTGGTTTGAGTCGTCTTTGTGCTGGAATATCCATTTCTTCTCAAAAGAGCACTCCCTCCAGTCTGTCACAAAGCAGTCAGCTTCGAAGTATTTGGAGCATAACTGTGAGCTTGGTGATGTTGACTCTTTGCTGTTTGACTGCCCTGATCCACTTCTTGCATATTTCCTTGCGATCGTCCCCAGGAAATTTATGAAAAATGCAGTCCATATCCATCCCACTAACAGACTTGCAATCGGCTGCAACACAATCACTCTATTACGAGTAAAAAAGATTACTTGTTTAATGCTACTCAATACTTATAGTACACACACTGAGCCAATGATGACGTTTGATGCTGCAAGTTCCGGAGTGAAACTGCAAGGACTTTTAACACTTGTTAATGACCAGACTAAACATTCTATGACAAAATCACTTATATCACAACTCTTTTTTTTTGGATGGCTGCAGGTTTGAGGCTACCTAGGCCCAGTCATAGATTTTTGCTCCTTCCTCCACCTTTTCAAACACACCCTACGTAGCTAAAGTCTTTGAGCAGGCTGTAGGACCAGGTGTCCTACAGACAACTCATAAAAAATATTATATCAGCAAGAAAAAAATTCCACTGCAATCGACCTTTAATATATATTGGCATGAAGCAGTATCACAATACCATACCACAAGCTGACAGCTAAGTTATGGTGCTGATCAAAATAATCATACAGTAAACAGTAGTACTGTATATAAGGGATTTGGGCTTTTCTGGCCAAAACTATTACCCTAAAACCAGCCTCACAATATCTTCATGGAGCCTTGGCAATATTAGTGAGACATACCCAAGCCCAAAAGTGTCTTTAGTAGCTACAACCTGAAACACTTCCAAAAAGTTGCTACATAATTAAAACAAAATATTTAATGGAATTTTCTACTGACTGATTGACTGACTGACTGACTGACTGACTGACTGACTGACTAATTCCTTCAGACAAGTGTAACTCGATAACGGCTAAGGATACAGGCTTAATTATTTCACTGTTCGGCATCGCTTCATCCAGAGATGTGCCTTTTAGAATACTGCAGTACATACAATGCACACATCATGGACTTACCTAAGTTACCTCTGTCCTCCTTTGTGTCCTATTTCTTTTTGCTGACAACTCAAGGTGTCAATTCACAGTGGCTAGCACGATGGCTTCCCTATGGGAATCATCCATGATTCCATGGTGACTGCAGTGGTACTTCTGCTACTGTTCTTCATTTGTAATGCTGTGAAACGGCTGAACATAGCTTAAAGCGAAGTGTAATAGCAACTTACAAGTCAGTAATTGATAATTGGGGCAATAAAATCGTCTGTATTTTTCATGGTGATTGGATTGATTGCAGAGGCGGTTCATCATTAGCAATGCTGTGTAATGGGCTGAACATACGTACATAGTTGAAAGTGAAGTGTAATGGCCATTGGTTCACCATTCATAATAAAACAAAAAAAAGTATAAGGAAAAAATCAGAATTTTAAGCTCAATTAGGGATCATTGAAAAAAGTAGGGAAACAAGCGAGGTGGCTTACACCTGCAGATATACTAGTGGACATTTAATCCCTAATTCAGTCTAGTATACCTATATTATACCCATGACTGAATTAGGGATTAAATTTCCACTAGTATATCTGCAGGTGTAGGCGACCCTACTTTTTTTCAATGATCCCTAATCAAGCTCAAAATTCCTAATTTTTCCTTATACTTGTATATCTTATGGTCATGGATATATCTTAACAGAATACAATAATCTCAAACAATTGTCTGTTCATCCTATTATGATAGCCATATTCACTGGAACTAAGATAACAACAGGTACAAATTGCTTCACAGATGAAAGTTGTATATGGCAAATATGGATCATTATTGTTTTCTACTTTGATGCACTCCTACATTTACACACATGTACACACATGTACACACATGTACACACATGTACACACATGTACACACATGTACACACATGCACATGATTAAAATTGAACGTACTGACAAGATTCAGTTTGACATTAGTACAGCGTGAATGTTGACCTTTTCTCTTCTTTTCCACAACTTCACTAATACTTAGAAGACTTTAAATGTTTGTCTCCAGTTGGACTATATGCCAAGATTACGGATCCATGTACAAACTTTACCATCTACAAACGTTATCATGGAAATACTAAATTGTTACATGCTAAGTCATAGTTCTCAAACTGAAGCCTTTGCCAGGAGTGAGATCAATATACATCTAGTGCCATATGTACATCCCATACAACCTGACAGAAAGAACAAACACAACATATATAGTGTACACAAAATTTTGAAAAATCAGTACTAATGTCACATGTAAAATATACAGAAATCCACATTCCACTGTGTCACCACTGAAACACTTATGCACCTATTAAAATATTTCACAGAATTTGTTGTAATCCAAAATAATGATTCTGATCACTGTAAGGCTGATTGGTAGCTTGGAATGCCTTATCTTGATCATAGATATTTTAATTGTAAAATGTGACATTATACGGCTGATTTTCCAATATCCAGTCACAAATCAGTAGGGTTGGCAATAAATTAACTTGTAACTTAAGGGATGGAGCTTACCAGTGGTCTAGTTTTAAATGGTGGCTTTTTTCCATTTGGGATATAGGCATGTCATAAATTTTGACGGATTTTGGCTGATATCCGCAAAAATGGGCATGAACATCTGAATATTGTCCTTTGCTTTTTTTTGTTTATTGGGTGAGGTGCTCTACAAAATACACTTGCTTAAAAAGTGATTTGCTGTGCTTTGATTTTTGCTAAAATGACACTAGATGGGTCTGTAATAAAAATATCAACTTGCTTAACTAAATGCAAGGTTGGCTTACTAACTCTCAAACACCCTATTGGACCGTAAATACCTTAATAAGCAAAGCTTTATTGCATTCACGTGCCAATGCAAGCTGCATGCTCATGCTATGATTTAGAAACTCACAGTGTCCATTACCCCAGCAATATGCATAATGATCACCATGTAATGTACCATTCGTGGAAACATTGAAGCATGCTACACAGCATTGCTGGTGCTGCTACCAATTTTTATTACAAACCTGAAAAATCATGAAAAATTAAAATGTGGGTTACAGAAACAGCAAGGAGAATCACATTAGCCTACAGTTTTGATGTAGAAATTTGGTAGCTAGTATTGATCACCCAGAGTTGGAGGAGAAACTATGGAGTTTGCTGGATTTTTTTCATAGCCAACCCTAACAAATGTGCCCATATAGGCTGATAGCTACAGTACATGTGTGATTGTATACCCAAGCATTCTTGCTATCCAACCAACAATACAACTGTATTGCTGTTTATGATATGCAGCTTATCTAAAGTTGATTGCTAGATTCCCGTTTCAAGCATTTCAGTCTGGCTAAATTGATGCGGGCGGGTGGTCATTATTAGCTAGTTAAGGTTAAAACCATGACAAAAATGTCCAGAAATGCAATATGTGAATATTTGAAAATACATACGGTGCATAGCTAGACTATAATGAAATTTTGTGGCACTTTCAGCAGGCGGAAACGGGAAACTAGCAACTTTGCCTGGCCTTATTATTGTGTTTGTACCGAGCGGTTTGTACGTACAGTCTCGGGTGCCACCATCAGCTATACTGCTACACACCGTAATTATGTTTATGCAAATTGACACATTCATTAAATTCTGGTAGCTAGCTACTGCATTTTTATCACTTAGACTGGCACTTTCACCGCTTCTTCGGACCCGTGCATCGGCGTCAGTGGCAGCAGAAATACTCAACTCCTCACTCTTATCTCACATCTCACTGTGGTTTTCTCTTGGCAACTCCTGAGTCCAAACCCAGTGATCTGATCCAGTGCCATTTCCTCGTTGAAACAACCTCGGGGCGGGCGAAATTTTTTTTGGGCCCACTTTGACTTAGAAAATTTTTCACATTTTGTGAACTTACCGTTTTTGTTTGTTTTACAGAATGGCAAGTTGGTTTGACCAGATCTCGGACCAGATTGAATCTCGGGTTGAATATGGCACGGAATGGCACATCAAAATCTATTCCTCAAGCGATATGTTTTGAACTCTACAGACAACTACGTAGGTGAACATTTCCCTCCTCAACAAGACATGTTTTCACACTGGCAACCATGCGGACGACTGTGACAAGATCGATTGAAGCCTGAATGACTAAAACTGGGAATGAAAGCTACTACTCGTAAGGTAGTGAGCACTGTGAAGCTGATGTACATGGTGTGACAGTTAAAACTGCTTTGAGACTGCACGATTGAGTGTCTCAGTTTAGTGGATGTCAGTCATTGTATCCAGCTACTCAGTAGTTGGTATTCTGGATTCAGGGGTGTCCAATTAGAGCAGTTTGTGCTCTAATTGGACACCTCTACATAACCGTACTACAGTGAAACTGCTCTAATCAGACACCTCTGTAATCCAGAGTACTTCTATAGTTTGACACTGTTTGTTGCATCAGCCATGTAATAGAGGACTTGCATGTGTGAAGCAACGGTTGCTAGTTGGACATGTTTCGGGACAACTTTCTATGGCGCATATTGGGTCAGAATGAAGGTAACGAGATTTATTCACTAAGCGCTGAGTATAGTGGCACCGGGAAGCAGGAAATATGAAGATCTTATCATTGGTTTGTGAAATAGGTGGCTAATTAAATTTCGATACATTACTCACCACTTCACCTTTTTTAATGAGCTGGGTGGTATTTACAACTGATTCGCTTCATTACAGCCTGTACCAAATCCTGAGAAAGCTCTTTTCAGCCACAACACTGTCCCAAAACATGGCCGACAGCTACGGTTGCTTAGCAATTACGATGATTTACGTCATGCTGCAAATCCTATCTTGATGAATGTCAGGTTTATTGTACGTATGATGGAATTACATTTAGTGTAAAGTGCACAGCATAGTAAGATACCAGAGCAGCAATTGGCCAAAATTTAGCCTTTCAATCTATGCAGTAGAAGCCTTTTAAGCCTCAAAGCTCACTACCAGATCTTGTAAAAGTCTTTCCAAGAATGTAGCCCTGCTAAACCTCACACCCATGCTACACATATACAAATCCTTTAAATGTGCATGCATGTATGAAGTGGGATCAGTGGTTGAAATATCTGATTTAAAAAGTAATAGTACTTTGGTATTTGGATGATAAAATTAGTACTCAAGATACACACATATTTGCCATAAGAATGATGCCATGAATGCTGTGGAATCTGAGTTGTGAAATTCAGTGCATTCCACTTGCCAGAAACATTTACATGGGTATGCTTAAACAAAGTGTGTGGCATGTTTGCCAATGTGTATTGTTACATATATGTGGCAACACTGAGCCAGGAATATGACTATGCAAGTATCTGTCACACTACAACCTATTACAGCAGCAGAGAGGTGACTGGTCTCAGTGGTGTAGATGGGAAGTTTAATCGCATGACTGAATGGTTTGGTGGTTACTACTTTAAATGATGCATCTGCAGGTATTTTGAAAATTTAATTTTACTTCCAGAATTACAGAGTCCTGAAATCTGTGTAGTATACAATGTGGCCACTTTTGGAATGGTGTCAATAATTACTTATTTATGAGGTCATAAAGTATGCCTTAGCTATGTTTTGGGACCTACTTAACATGGTCACTATAATGAGGTGGCTTTATTAATGAGGCCATGAAGTACACTGTGACTATGTTTGGGACCTACTTGAAATGGGCACTATAATGAGGTGGTCCTATTAATGAGATCATGAAGTACACCTTAGCTATGTTTGGGACTTCCTTGACATGGTCACTGTAATGAGGTGGTCTTATTGATAGGATCATGAAGGTCATCTTAGCTGAGTTTGAGACCGACATTACTCACTCAACTATATTGAAGGAAGCCACTTGGTGTTTTTGCTGTATTTGCATACTTGTCATGTCCACATAGAGGGCAAGTCATGCGATGCTTATATGCACATCTGTGTATGCATAAAAAGAAAAATGAAGTGTGTATTAAAGAATTTTGCACACCCTACATTATATAATGGAATAAGACAAATCACTGCATCAACTAAGAACAGCCATGCATCTCACCCATAAAATCAAGAAAGAGCTCTTGGTCTGTTAATCGGTTATTATTATCCTTACCATATATGAACATGGTGAGTTTTCCCATTTTGCGCCAAATTAAGCCACAGGCTCAACTCCTGGTGGTGTCCTTCCTTTTAAGTTTCAGCCTTGGCCAACTTCTTTGAGGGACTATTGTTCAATCAATGGAAGTTTGAGGCAATAGAAGGTCTGTGTGTACATACTTGACTATAGTAGTGATGTTTACAACTACTGCTATACTGCTATAGTGCACATTATAAAATGCTACACAAAACTTATTAATGTATGCATTTAATAGGTACACAGTTAATGCATGTATTGGCATGTTTAATGGAGAATTTTGTCTAGCAATATTCATGCACTGATTAATATCTGCAAGAATCCCATATGTTCATGCAAAATGCATGAGATTTTTAGACATCAAGTATGGAATAAAAGTGTTCAAACATTGTAACTTCACAAAGATAAAGCTGTAACCACATACTGATTTTCTTACTTTTTAAATTGTCCAGGCAGCAAGAATTTGCTGCCAGATTTTCTCAAATTTGGTAGCCTTGCATGAAAGTAGCTTTGGAAGCATATATTGCTAGAGTGGAGTCCAGATTCCAGAAACTATAGTGTACTTGTCTAGACTAGTTAGCCACCATGTTGTGGGGTACAGAATCACTGGTTCACTAGCTGGTCAGACTTCGTCAGAGTATTACATAGGCAAGAAATATATACTGTATTTTAATCTACACAAAATATGGGTCGGTCAGGCCTGTGAAATAGCTAATTAAGTTGGTAAGGCCTAAGGCAAAACTTGGGGGCACATATACAGCAATTCAGTAGTAGTGCCAATGCATGTTGGTGAAATTGCCAGTACAATAATTCAAAATGCAACGATAGAACTTTTTGTTATGTTGAACTATCAATATTAGCTATTATTCTCAAACCAATTTGAAAACTGGAAGAAACGTTTTCTTCAACAATAATCATTTGTGATCTAAATGGAATAGTGTGAAACCAAAATTCTGTATACGTAAACATACAGTGTATGTGTTTAGGATATTATGAGACCACTGTATGACGTTCAAGTATGTACATACCTCTACAGAAACTTGTACAGCTGTATCTGCTGCTTGTTCACTACATTTTTCAACCTGATACAAACAAAGCCGACATAGGGTATTTTCAACAGTTGGTATGATCGGGTGGACCTATAATTATTAAAAATGGTAAATTCAAAAACATTTGTATGAACTAGTTGGACAAAATTACCAGGCAATAAATTTTACTTCACAAACGAGTATATAATTTAGAACTTTTGTCTATAACCACCACAAGCTTCACTTTTGATAATATACAAATTTTATCAGAGGAGTGAGCAGCAAGCAGACAAATCCCTTTCCACATTGCTAATGTTACTATATGCAACTCTTCTTTTCAACACCAATAACAGGTCAATGAAGGCAGTGTTGAATCCACCATTGTGCCCTTCCTTAATCAAAATAGGTAGGTGACCACAATTAGGCCATACCAAATTAATATTACGTTTCATAAAGTTTTAGTAGTGATCTGGCAGTTTGACAAAAAAATTCGGACTGATTTATCAGAGTAAAATGGCTGCTCTATTAGAGTATCTTGTAAGGCTATTTTGATGAGCACCATCCCTTCCCATTGCTACTACACCTTGCAATAGACTTCTATTTTAAAGACTTCCAATTAGCAGGTTGGCAGGCAGTCATTATTAGTTTTGATTTTATCACAGTTTCTCACATAGCTATAGCAAAAGTGAGAGTACTTCTGTTCCCATTAACCCATTTGATGCAAATACTAGCAGAGTAAGTGATGCTAATTATCAGGACCACTGACGGCTGGCAACTGGGGAAATTTTCCCTGGGTCCCAAAGCTACATTAACTAGTTATAGGGCCCCACATTCTTGATTAGCCACAGGCCCCCTAAATTTTCTTGGCGGCCCTGCTAACTAATTCCACTTCACTGACATGATTAGATATTATTTCAATCAAACAAACCAACTACTGGGGTCACAAACTTAACCCATGACATCCACGTGTAAGCCAGATAGCTACTCATGTAGTTTCAGAGCATGCAACTAACCAACAATTGCAGCTTAAACTGTCATACCGCATAGACTACATTCAATTTCACAAGCCACTATTTTAGTGTGACACGGTCTTACGATCACTCCCAGCTAGTCTGGCCTCATGCAGTCATCCCATGGCCACATGTTGCGAGAAGACGTGCCATGTTGAGGAAGGAAATGTTCCCACAATATCGTGAGGAATACACTGGCTATGTCATTCCATTCAACCGAGAAATGTGACTCCGTAAAACAAATGAAAACGGTAAGTTCACAAAAAGTGAAAAATTTTCTAAGTCAAAGTGGGCCCAAAAAAAAAATTCGCTCGGGGCGGTATCAAGTGAGAGGTATCACGTGACATAAACCATAGATCAAAAATATCCTAAAATTTACGGACTAGATTAAACGTTTGTTGAGTTTAAGTTTCGATGCTTGTAGGCGTGAGATTCAATACCTTGGGTGTGAGAGCGTGCGATTAGGCCATTACGATGTTTCCTGTCTCCTAGATACGTACCTCTGAACTGGTGAGGGAGAGAGGTTAAAAATTTCATTGATGTAGCTAACAATGTGTTGTAGCTAGTTGCAAGAAATAATGTTATACAGCCATGATTGTCCAAACTGTTAAGTAAAGAGAGGGCTTGTAAAGTGCCAGTATTAAAGAGAGATTTCTGACTAATTGGAGGGGTCTGGGGCATACTCCCAGGGAAATATTTGAAACATATGTGTGCTGCCAAGATTGAATCTGGAAACAATTTTAGAGAAAAGATCGAGATCTGGCTAGCAACCTAAAGGGACAAAATTTAAACTATAAGAACTGTACATGCACTAATGTACATGAATGCAAACCTTGTGTTATTTGATTTTAAAACAATTTAGTGGACTGAAATTAGTTGGATTATAAGGCAATTTTTAATCAAAGAGTACATCACAAAATAGAATTTTTTTGAGAATCAAGATTGAGATTGTACTTTTAGTTAAATCCCTGAAGTGAATAGTAACACAGTTAAGATGTATAACATGCAAGTATATATAACTTTGAGTACGTATATACTTTTCTGTGGTGCAGCCGGCTATTTTGTCTAAGTTTTGTAACTAATCCAATCACAACTAGCCAAAAGTCATTTACAACTAGCTTTTTGGCCACAACTAGCCTCCTTTTTTTAGCCCCTGATTAAAATATAAGGCTTTCTGTCTCTACACCAACATCTTTGCATTCTTGACACACTGGTATAGATTCTACTACATTTTATAGTCATGATACATAGCTATCATGCCACAAAGCACTAACTTATTATTGCTATATATCAATGTTACATAGATTGCTTTAACCCTGAATGCTCATAAGTAAGCAAGATTGTTCTATCAGTAGAGTTGGAATGACTGCTCTATCAGAATATTCGTCTCACTATTCTACGATTAGAGTACCTCAATCTTTATACACTGACTTTATGTCTGGTTCTTTTCTCAGAATAATTTTGGTTACAAACAAATTTATAGCCCTACATACCAATAAAATTACTGTATTTATAATTATTATTATAAATTGCTACTGATACGGCAGCCAAAATAGTGGCCTTACACCTCAAATCACGCATGCCGGAGCCATGACAGTTGAAAGGTATGAGCTAAGCTTTCAAAGTTCAATCCAACTAAACACAACTCTTCATTACTCCTTGGGTATCATAGATTTGGTTGAGTAGTTTGTAACCCGCACCTTTAAAAAAGAGGAAATATGTAGAAAGCGAATGATTGACCATATCACCTTACTTACCACTGCCTCTAGCTATAGCCCTCTCTAGTTTTTTTTTTAATTTTTCCTTTTGGAGGAGGAATCAAGAATTTGGAGGGTGACTACCCGTATGTGAAAGTTAGCTGGCTACACTTGTCCAACTGCACAATTGCAACTATATAAAACATTAATATAATTTTAAATAGTTTCCACATAGTTAATCATTTAAGGTTGTGTCATGAGTTTTTTTATTTTATAATTGCATCCTATGGTTAGTAGAGCTTGATGTGTAAGTGTTGTAATGATAACGATGATGTAATATCTAGGACAACCATGTGCACCTCATGTACACAATAGTAGTGCACTGTGTATGATGAATCTGTTGAATGAACAATTTTATGAGACATTGTTGTATTGGCTGTAATTGCACATGATACCACAAGACACTAGCAAACTAAAAGATCTGGGTGTGTCTTTCAAGAACAAATTTAAAACTCAATTCAAATATTAGGGTATTTTTCATGGTTAAAAGGAAAGGAAATTTTTAAAATCAGACTTTCTGAGATTAAATCTGAGGGTATTTTTGCTGGCTGTGCATTTAATTAATACATTTTCTGAGATTGAATTTAGGGACAATTGTGAGAGTTAAACATGCTGTGGAATAGCCATCAGTATGTAGGAATTTTTGAAAGTCATACATTTACTCTAGGCCATCTGATACTGAATCTGAGAGCGTTAAAAGTTTTGTTTACAATTTTAAACCTAAAAAAGTTATGTCTGAGATTAAATCTGAGGGCATTTTTGATAGTTTTATATGCCATTTATATAATTAATGTACAGTGAATTAGTCACTCACAATGCATTGATGGGATAAGTATGAGGTTCTAGGGGGGTTCCCAGCCCCTAAAATAAACACTGACCCTGTCTTTCACATGTATATGTCCCTGAATTGCAAAATATCCTCATATTCCACAGTGTCGTAGGCAGACTTTTATCTGGCCCGGTAACTACTACTAGGTTCTGATGAAAACATAGATCCTTTTTATATGGTGCTGTGATGCAGGATTACACCAGGGTGTGCAAAGTCTGGGGGTACGCCCACAAAATCCCATGTTCCCCCCCTCAGGAAACTTAAAATAAAATTTTCAGTCACTAACAAAGTTTTGACATCTGTGTTACCTCAGTTGTAATGCACTTTTGTGCTGAAATTTTGGACTTTCATACAGAAATTGTATAGCTTGTTTCTGAGTTTTTTCAAGATGGGGCTCTTCTGAACTCCCTTCCCATCCTGCCGCAGCAGTGGTTGGTTATTAGCAGACATTATTCCACAATAGATAGTAGAAGAATGTACCATCTATAATCCTACCCCCATGACTATGATTACTTGTAACAGTACTGAGATTTAAAAAAAACAATGATCACGTAAATCCATATCAATTGCATACACTATATTATTAGTTAATTAATTATATCAAGCCATTTAGCAGCTGTAAGTTCATCAGTTGTTCACATTTCTTCAGTATTCTTGTCCTATAAAAATGGTTGACATGATTAATTTACTTGTAAACATGAAAATGAGTGTCTATCACAAAAACAGCCACATGCACTAATACACACACACACACACACACACACACACACACACACACACACACACACACACACACACACACACACACACAACGCACACAACGCACACACACACAACGCACACACACACAACGCACACACACACACACACACACACACACACGCACACACACACACACACATACACACACACACACACACAAACAGCACTGAGCTAGAGTAGCAGAGCAACACAATAAACTTAGCATCATTTATTATTTATTATCCTGATAAACAAATTCTTTCAATGCCTTAATTAATTGACCACATAAACTGAATTATTAGTTTCTCATTCAGAAAATACCAGTGCGGGAAGGTGGATTTTGATTTTATTATTAATTTGTTAAATCAACTTAACAGCTGAATTAAACAGCTCACATTACACAGAACACAACTTCCTTGGTCTGCTCTAGCTAGTTAGCTACTACCTTTAAAATTCCTCAATAGCTACATTGTGTTCCCAAACCATGATAACGCAGCACTGAAAATGGCCATGAGGGTGGGGATGAGAAACTAATAATTAATTTTAAGTGTGAGTGTCCTAATAAATAAAATCTATGGCTAATTGCTTATGCAATGATCAAAATAAATACATGTGTGATCATATTGTCAGGAAGTGCACATTTATGTCACACAATGTTGGCAATGTATACAGTATCTAAGGAACTCAGTTAAGTTATACATCACAAGTCAGAGTAGAACATTGTATTGCCTATACACAATAATACCATACAGTGCAGCAAGGTGTTGTACAGACTACAGACTCAAACAATTTCAAATTCTTTTGTGCTCATTTTACCTGATATTAGCTCAGTTACTAATACTTGTACTAAGCTTTGCCTCAGACTCATGTCAGTATCTTAGATATTCCTGTGGAGTTACTGGGATATAATAATGTAGCTATAATACACAATCACATATTATTGTTAATGTAACATTAGCTAGCCATCAAGCCGAATCAACAATGAACAAGTGTCATAAAGCAGTAGTGCGTATATGTTACGTAGCTACATAAATTTGTACTAGCTATTAGTCTCTGAGCAAATACACACAATACTTCTAATACTGTGATATCATATAAGTAGCAGATAATACAACACAATTAGTATAGAGGGTCAAGACAATGCACCAGATGAATCATATGCAAGTAATGCAACAATTTTGCAACATCAGTGAATGTTCTATTAGAGTATGTAAATACGGTCTTCATGGATTTCATAACACCTTCAGAATGCTTGTATGTATAGACACTTAGTGAAGTGCTATATACATCATATGGACCAATGAGCTCGAGCTTACTTTAATAATGAATAACATTTAAGAAACCAAATATGTCATACCTGTCTCATTGAGTGGTATGAACATATTTTGCAGTTGTAAGGATTTCATCCCCTGAATAGGAAACTAGCTGACCACTAAAGATGGCAATATATATAGTACAATTGTTTCTGGTTTACAATAACAATTAATTTTGCAACTCTCTAATAAAGCAGTCAGCCAGATTTGAATTTAATTTTTTTACAGTGAACAGTGAGAGGTTTGCATTGAAGATAATCATTATGTGTACCCTGTATGTGAATTCCCTTCAATAATGAATCATGTTAATCAATGTGACACAGAAAAAGCTTACTGTCACATTTTATATTAGGATTATAATTTGCGGTTCATTGGTTAGGTAGGCAGTTGATCAACTACTAAAGATATCTCTAGACATCACTTATCTCTCAATAATGCTTTCTCTGTTATATGAAAGAAAGATTTTCAAACACTCTAATAAAGCAGTCTGTACATTTTTTGTATTAAATTGTCCCATATGTGTGGTGCACATCATGTACTTCACTAGCATTGGGCATGTAGTCTTACCACCAGAATGTGCAACTAGAATATATGGTATCACCTTGTTGGTATTGACCTGTTTTACTACTGTAGAACAGATTTTACCCCCATGTAATGAGACATCACCCACAACATAGCTTAGAAACCTCATCATAACAGTGACACAGAAATGCAGCAAAAATTAGCAAGCAAGCAGCCATTATTCTCCGATCAGCTAGACTGGGTTCAGTTCCACCATAGTCTCTGGAGTGATGGGCTCTTTTTTGATAACTGCATGGATGTGGTAAGGAATGCTACAAACTAGACAGGATTATCTGAACAAATAGATTAGCAGCTGGAGATGTTAGACCAGCCATCTCATTAATTCAGGTGAATGCATACATAGACTCTTCAAGAATGGTACTGACTAGTATCTGCCAGGTGCTCTAAGTACAATGTAAGGTGAGTCAGTTGGATGGGAAAAGCTGTTATAGTAGCAAAAGCATCTGACCATAACTTAAATAAAATTACTGAAAGTACATGATAAACATGAATCATCATTGTTTGGACTACAGTATCAGATTATTTTCCATGGGTTCAATTTAATAATATTATCACTGACAATGGGCAGGTATGTTTAGTTGCCACTTTGGGCAAATTTTGCTATGTCTATTTGTAGTCCAGCATCAAATATGACAGCATAATAAAAGCATAATAGGCTGGAGTGCTATGCCAACATAATGCTAGCATATTAAGTGGATATTTCAAACTATGGAGCTAAATTTCATGAAATAGATTGATACGCCCTTATAGAGTAGTCAGTAGAAACTGAAAACTGCAATAGAACACTCAAATGCATTGTGCACAGCTCCTCCTTAGATTGATACTTTCTAATAAAACAGTCACTTTGTAGTGAAATACTCTAATAGAGCATTCACTGTTTAAAATGTTCCAAAATAACTTTAAGAAGTGTTGTTAATGGAGCATAATGGGAACACTCTGAAGAGTATAGTAGGTGAAAAGTTTGGGAAATTCCTGAAAGCAATTAGGGAAAATTTTTTTACCATATTTGATTCAGGTCTACCTATTTGATGACAGTTTTGGAAAACCATAATTTTGCCTATTTTTGGAAAGCATTAATTTTGCCAATTTTGGATTGTTTAGACAGAAAACCTTGGAAATTTTTGCCAGTTTTGGAAACTTGCAAAACATCCTCAAAGAATTGGTACTCTCCTTATATAGCGGGTATTGGTTTCCAGTATTAGATTTACTGTTTTACTGTTGCATGAATGGATTAGGAAATCTGTTATAGTAGAGTTAGAAATGTGCTATAGATTAGGGTTAGAAAATTTGCTATATAGCAGAATTATAATGTACATATCCACTATATAGTAGGGTTATAATGGGAACTTAGCAGTTTGGAAATTTGCTATATAGGCTAAGAGGTTTGCTATTGGGACATTCTTATAGATAGGAAATTTACTAGTAGAGTTTGAAGATTTGCTAGAATAAAAATTTACTATTAGGATTTATTATTAAAATAAGGAAATTTGTATCAAGGCCTGCAAATAATTATAGGGCATGTGGGCACCCCATCATACAACAAGTCATATCGTAGTACTAGAATATAATAATTGCATTCTGTAACTAGCCAATTAAATGGGCAATAACAAGACTGAAAATTGCATGGTCTTAGGACGATGACATAAAGTTATGAATTATGACAGTTTGAAAAACCAGGCAAAATTTATGTGCCCACATACCCTGTTTTCACAAGCCAAGTAACATAACTATAAGTAGTTAGAAAATTTGCTAGTAGAATTAAGAAATTCACTATTAGTTTACAAGTTTGGAAATTTACCAATAGAGTTGGGAAATTCACTAGTGGAGTTAGGGTAGGGTTTGTGTTATGTACAGTATAATGACATACAGTAAGCAAAAGCAAAAACACTTCTGAATAAGTTATTGCCACCTTGGGTATTTACCTGTCCTGAATACTAAGGTGCATGTATCCTGATTTTCTAGGTCAGTTGTTAATGCTAAGGAATACTTTGGGACCATTACCAAGTGTCCTGTAGATTATGCAGGTGTACATGTTCCTTTTTCAAGTGTCCTATTTAATAGATTCTACTGTAGTGATACTTTTGCTAAACCATATTGTTTTCCTTGATATGGGGTCCTTTCTCTATTACAAGTGAAAATATCCAATGAAAGCTACCAGATTAAAATGTTTATAGTTTCACAAGCTTGGTGTACCAGAAGTTTTGAAGTAATGTACCACTTTTCATCATTCTTTGAAATACATATAGTAGACACACAGAAACGACATGATAACTCCTTATTACTCTGCAACAATTATATGTAAATCTATCTAACTTCTTTACCCTTTCAACTATAACAATAATTTGACTGACCATGGAAATTGGTAAAGAGCCTCAAGCCAACTAATACATTCAATTAATACATGCATGTACAAGGCATTTGTCTAAACATTCAAATTCAACTATAATTATATAAAATATTGTGACACCCCCATTACCACATAATGTCATTGCAAATGCGGTGTGATTGAGAAAATGTAATTCTCTGCTATGTACAGTACATAAAGTGCAAAAGATTAAATGCATAAAACCAGGTACAAAGAGAATAGGTATTCTCCACATCGAAGCATTAAGGATTAACATGTGACACACTCTATTAGCATTAATACTGTATCTACAGGAAAAGTGTTTTATAAAACTACAAAATGTCTGAAGTAAATATTCTAAGTGTTAAATATCACAGGGATGCATTATGTCACACAAAGTAATTGTTGTCCAAAGAAACTAATTGCCAGTATCTTCAAAATCATTATACTGCATGTAGCAGTTGTAGCGGCTGAAGATCCGTTTTCATGGGTTGGAATCAGGTTGAAAACTTCTTTATCACTTTGGTGTTGATCAGCAAAAGGAGAACTCTAAGTAGGATTGTTAAAACTGAGTACATCAGTATTGCATATTCCATTTGAGTTTTCTTTCATCATCACATATTTTCTACTCACATAATGATGCCTGCAATATGCTATTCCAAAAACTACCAATATAACAATGGCTATTCCAACTACTGCAATTGGTATTACAATAGCAGTGACTGGGGTGTCTTCTGACTGTTGTAGTTCCAGATTCTCAGACTGATTATCAATTTCTTTTGGTCCACAAAATTGTATGCCACCATTTTCATCCAAACAGCAAATACTGCATGGCTTGTTCTTTAGATTGACACATGTGGAGTTCTTACCACAAGGATGAGGATTGTTGGCACATTTATCATAGTCCACACAATTGTATCAGCTTGACAACCTTCAATACAATGTCGACAGTTTTCAGTGTATGTACTGCCACACCAGGATGTGTGTTGCTAGGTATTGACATGTCAGTGTAGCCTCCAAGCAGTGTTAAACTAGTTGGTGATTTGTTCATATCTTGTAAGAACACTTCAACATTTCATGCATAAAAATATTGACCCTCTGGACTGATTTCCTTGATGAGTATACTTAGGGTGAAGGATGGAACTATTTCATAATTCAAAGCTTGTTGCTTGGTAACAGACAGATACCAGTGGGAAGAGTTATGGAAAATCACAAATGGAGAATAGCTGGAATTTAATTTCAAGATGCAGACTGGCTGGTTTATATCACCATCGACATAGTCAGGATCTACAAAGTTAAATACACCAACAAGTGTTCCTGATGGAGCATTTTCATTCACAGTGTTAGGTAACAATTAAATTTACATTGCTAACAGGTTCATTTACATTGAGAATATCCACCCACAACTTTGAAGTGATAGTTTCCAAACCATCTGAATAACTGATCTCTAGTTACTCTATTGATTTCTTCAAAATCAAGGGATGTACTTGTTTGTAAGCTTTCTCCCCTGGATGAAATATTAAATCCATCAGAATAAGTACTGTTGGTGATTTAAGTGTGAGAATCATTTGACTATTTAAGTAGAAAGGAGAAGTTTGGACTGACAAGTAAAAGTTTCATTAAAGTCTTGATCTTCCCAGGGGCGTAGCCAGCCAATATCTGATGGTTGGGCATAACATCAACTTAACTACACACACAAGAAACACACTCACTTTCATGCGAGACATTATCAAAGAAAAATATGAAAAGTGTATGCACACAAGGCCTATATAGCTACCTATGCTATAGTGTAAACAAATGCTGCTGCAACATTTACTAGCTATATGCTATTCTATTAAACTTGTAGGGCAGGCATCCATCACGTGACATCAAACTGCTGAACCTACGAGAACCAACAATATAAACAGTTCATCACATATTTACTACAATAAACTGACAGTTTAGCTTACAGGCCAACCACCACAGCGATATGTAATGTTTTTCAAGTAAACGCCACATGGCCCCGAATGAAGGCCAGGGTCGCTACTATAATGAGTCTTGTCACAAATATCAGCATGCCAAGAAAGCTTCGTCCCAGACTTATACTAAGTTATAGTAGCCAACGTACAGTTTGCATGAATCTGATGTAAACCACTACTCGGTTAGACAAATTGTACACGTGACACTTTATAATGACTTGACCTTTTCTCCATTTCTAGCTCCATTTGCATATACTATTATTGTTATCTAGAAGAGTACGTTTTCCCGTTTTCTTTCATCAGCAGTAGGCTATACGGTACTTTCCTTAACCAAAAATATGCTTGACAAGTCCACTGAAACGAAATCTTTTGCTGCCAGCACCATCCACACTGAATCCTACTGACGATTATCATTCACTGTGACTTAGAGATACAGTACCACGACTATAGTGTATAGTGTACCACGCTTCGACTCCGGGCCATTTTAAATTTCGAATTTAAATCGCGCCAAAGAACGTGGCACGTGCGTCTACATGCAGTGTATTTATTGGGATTTCCCAAGGGATTTTTCGCGTACTGAATCACGTGATACACCATCTATCTCGATCCCTAGCTTCTTCGAAGTCATGGCTCAACAAATGAGGTACATTTTTACGCTTTACAGTTATTAAAAAGGGTTGTTTTGTGTGCTGTGAATCCTCGCGTGAATTTTAAACTAGCTACTTGTGATGGTTGGGCAAAAGTTTGTGATGGTTGGGCAAGAAACTATGATGGTTGGGCAAATGCCCGCCCATGCCCACCCTTGGCTACGCCACTGGATCTTCCGCAACAATGGTGGCTACTGTTATGCCTGCCAGTTGGTTTTCTGCTAGGACAAGGTGATTCTATTATCAATGGTACTTCATTTACATCTTGCAAGATACTTTATCTTTTTACACTGCTGACATCGGTTACCACAACATCTACTCAGAGGTTTGCTCAAAGCCTAACACAACAAATGTGTGACTGTTACCTTCGACTTCATCACTGACATTTAATCTACCCATCATTGTGTTGATAGGAGCATTCTCTTGTATTACTGGAAAATCAACAAAGAATATGTCATTTGGTGCATCATTCACATCTACTACAGTAATGACATGGCTTTCAGTAATACAAGCACCTGCTGAATCGGTACTCTCAATGTCAACCTGATATTGAGATTGTTCCTCAAAGTTTAATGGACTTATTGATAATATTACATTTCCTGCAATGATAAATTTATCAGTGTGATTGTTTAGACGATATGTAAAAGAATCTGTTGAATCCTCATCTATATTTCTTAGGACTGCAATTTGAGTACCAGTCGGCATGTTTTCATTAACAGTAAATCCTATTTCTGATTCTATGCCAGTTGGAGCTTCATTGACATTCAATAGTAAACACTTTTGTGTCTGTTAGTTCTCCTTTGTCTGTGCATTCTACAGTAATAGTGTGTGTGATATTTGCCATTCATAGTTAATACTAGAACCATTAAAGAAAGACCATCAATTTAAAATATTCCATTACTGCTGTCAAGTAGTGTACAGTGAAACATTTCAGTGAAATCAGGATCCACAATAACAATGGAACTAACAAATGTACCATTAGGAACATTTTCTTCTATTGTCAAATTGTTGATTAAGATGTTGGTTGGCTGTTAATTTTGATCTAAAACCGTTATCACTATAATATGTGTGATGGGTGTAGTTGTACCATCAGTGCATGACAGTAACATTCAATACCTGGATATCAGTTTCCTCATAGTTCAGCAGTGGCTAAAAAAACTATTTTTTACAACTAGCCCAAACCTGAGATCGGGGGGACAGGGTAGTATAGAGTACATATATAAACAAAATTTTCTTTGTGTCTGAATAGTAGCTATTTTGTATTTTGTGCTCTATGTTGTCACAATTGTTGTGTAGCAAAATGTCAGTGAAGAGAATGATTGAAGGGATTTCAGGGGAGTGTGGGAGCATATTTACCTAGCTGAAACATAATTGTGGTAAGACTGAATCTGGAAGCAATTTGAGATAAGTTACTGAGATCTGGAACCAGGAAATAGCAAACAAACTTACAGTGATGTACAAGCCAATTCTTGCCCATGCAATTTTTTTATATCAATAGTGAACTGTGAAAATGACCATAACTATAAGTTGCAATTTTAGTGAGCCATACTTGAGTGGAAAATTTTTGAAAATGGCAATCTCAAGACTGGATTTTGACTTGAGGTACTTTTAGTCAAATCCCTGTAAACATACACATGCAGCACATCATAATTTTTGACTTTATTCTTTTCTCAGTGTGGTGCAGCTTGCTATGTATTTAGTCGGACTTTTGCAACTAGCCCATTCACCATTTACAACTAGCCAAAAGTGATTTACAACTAGCTTTTTGGTCACAACTAGCCCCTTTTTTTAGCCCCTGTAGTTCAGTGGTCTCAAAAGTTGTAATCCAACTGTGTTATCTGACATAGTCTGGTCAACCTGTAGAAAGAGAATTTTATAACACTATAGGCTAAATACACTAATTCTTCAAGCTATTTATGAAGGTATTGGTGATATCAGGAATTTCAGTGGTCTTCCTTCAGGATCTTTAATTTTGCAGTAAATATTCCAACAGTAACATTGTTTAATCCTTCTTGTACTGGATTGTAATGGAATATGATATTTTCTGGAGGCTAATCAATATCAATGGCCTATATAATATATGTAATATAAGTTTTTACACTAAATTGCTACAAATACTGTGTGTGGTTTACCTGAATAGTGAATGTCTGCAATTTGGAATTACAGTGGAACCTCAGTTATCCGGAGCCCACTTATCCGGATTCTTGGTAAACTGAACTAAGGGAATGACTGCTCTATTAGAGTAGTGACTGTTCTATTAGGGTAGTTTAAATAGTGATGACTTAGTTTATTTCTTTTAGTTACTTATACACAGTTTCAGAGTTAAGGCTTATGGACCAACCCTGGTCCCAAGGAGTTCAGATAACTGAGGTTCCACTGTATTAGTACTGTAAGTTACTCTCACTACATTTACACAGAAATTAATTGGTTTCCTCCATGAATCTAAGTAACCAATCATTTGCCCACTTTACTAGTGAATTCAATTCAGCCTGTAGTCATTGAGAATCTACAATATATTAAACTGTAGTGTAAATCTTAGTGTCATCAGCAAAAATGCTAATTTTACATTCTACTTACTTATACAGTAGAAATGAAATAACACAGGGCCTATAACTGAGCCCTGAGGAATCCCACTATACATTGTAAAGGCTTGAGAAGCTGAACATTTGAAACTATATATACTTGCCGTGAATGCTCACTGGGGAAATCTTTAAGCCACAATAACAATTCTCTTTTAATTAATATCATTATGCATCTAATTTTTAAATTAATCTACAGTGAGGCAGAGTGTCAAATGCCTTCAAAAACTCTAAAAAGATAATATCTGTTTCAATGCCATTATTAAGCACTGAGGTCCAGTCATTTAAGGTTGTCAATAAATTTGTCAAACATGACCTCCCCTTAGTATAGCCATTGAGAAATTAATCTGTGTTGTGTAAGAAACTCTGTTATACGTGATGACACAAAGATTCATGAATCTTACAAACTTGTGAGTTGAGACTAACAGGACAATGATTGTACAACATTGATAATGGTTTGTACAGACCATAACGACCCTAAGTCTAAGTCTATTACAGATGGTTGCTGACTGCCCCTAGGATTTTTTACATGTTGAACAAGGTAAATATCTTCACACAAGTCTGAAAACATCGTTAAAGGAGAACTATTCCACCTGAAACTGTGGGGACAAGTGTAATATGGACACCTGGGAACCAGTGTAATATACGTGTAATATGGACGCCGGACACCTGGAGACCAGTGTAATGTGGACACCTGGGGACAATTAGCGTCTTGATTTTCCAGGTCAGCTAAACTTTTGGGACCTTAACTAAGTGTCTGTTGTCCCCAAGTGTCCACATTAACAGGTTCCAGATTCACTAACTTTAATCTTCAGAGAACTAAAGAGAAGAGCCTTCTGAACGGCAGGGGCGGATTCAGAATTATGGAAAGCGAGGTCAAAATGAACTGAGGCACTACATTGTCTCTGGTTTATGCACTTGTCAATTTCATGCCCCACCCCTCCACCCCAGGGGCGTCCCCACACCCCAGGTGGGGATTTGACATTGCTTCTTGTCCCCACCCCTGGGGCAATTGACAGTTGTCCAATTCACTGACCAATTTTCGGTAGTTGCATTTCTAAACAATAAAATCGCACTTGCTATAATTTTACTAGCTAGCTACAGGGCAGGTTTATTACTAGTCGCATGCATGAAATATGCGCTTAGCCTTAGTCATCCTTGAGGTGTTGTCAAATCCCCTACTATGGGGGTGGGGGCATAGTGGGGATTTGACAGCCGATTTTTCCCTACTAGTGGGGAATTTGACACCACGATTTGTCAAATCCCCTGTACCCCCCCCCCGGGGGTGGGGCATGAAATTGACAAGTGCATTAGTAAGGTGCTGACAGTAGCTGTTCACCTCTCCAACTACGCATTTATCGCTGATAAAGTACATCAAAATCCTTACATAGCAGTAGCTCACTACACACTGCTCTAATACTGTGACTGCTTTATTACAGTGACTGCTCTATTAGGGTATCTCGATCTTGGTATACTAAATTTTTGGAGGGGGTCAAGAGCCCTCCTTGACCCCCCAGTATCTGCACCTGATTCGGCGGTTCACACACTTCACAGGAGCGGGAGCTGACAAATGGAGGGGCACAAACAGGTTGAGTTGTAGGTGGTTGGTCAGGGAGAGCAAATTCTCTTGTTATAGTTGCCGTATTTTAAGTAGAAATGATCACTCCTTAATAGGATGATTTTTGTCATTATGGTCTTAAAAGATTATAAAAGTCTTAAAACTAGCAACACTATAATTATTTTAGAGGCGCTTACTACGTACTGGGTGACGATTTGAATTGACAGCTGTTTTAACTTTGGTTTCAGGTGAGTTTGCAATAAATGCTAATATATCATGAGTTATGATATAAATTGATTTTTGGTCTGACAAATTGTACAGTATTTCTATCAAAAGAAGTAGCTATGGCTCTTCCACTGAGGGAGGGGGGCGCATTAATGCCCCATCCTGGATCCACCATTGCTTCAGATGAGTAGATAAAGGTTTGCCTGTACTGCAGTGTTAGTCTGATGGAGCCAATCTCAGGTCTTGGGCTGGTTGGTGTTTCCAAGTGCCAGGAGATGTTATCAATCAAAACTCAGTGGAAAATTTTCAAGCCAACTTGCACACACACGCATGCACACACTTGTAGTTAACTGACAACAAATAATGTTAATATACATTTACACACAATCATAATTGTGATTCAGATATGTACAATTATACTCCACTTATGGAGGTATGTACATTAAATCTATATTATTATTATTATTAAGTGCTACCCACACATCATAAAGCTCCCCAGGCACCATTACCATTGGTACTAGGTTTACTTATGAACAATGTAAATAAATATAAAATACATGCCAGTTGGACCACATTTAATTCCCACGTCTTATACCATCACAGATCCAGCCATTGTTGGCCACAGTCTGTCTTTCCACCACAGACTTTGTGAAAAATCTTGGAGTTCGAATAACTTCCACCTTGCATCCGATTGTTCAATGTCAGAAGTCATAATTATGCAAAGTCTAGCTACTATCAAATGATATAAATTCATTTAATATCAGACCTACTGAGTACTGGGGCGGTGGAGCAGGTCAAACAGTGAGGGGGCCAGGGCAGCTGTAAGTTGAAGACCAAAAAAAAAAAAGTCTGCTGACAATAGCTGCTCTCCACCGATTATATATAACTACACATACGTAGCTAAATAACTTGCTACACTGCTTCTCTGAATACTGTGACTGCTCTATTAGAGTATCCAGATCCTGACTGTCCTATTAGAGTACCTTGCAAACAGTGTCCCATAAAAGTGGGGGGGCCATGGCCCCCCTGGCCACCACCTATGCTACATCCAAGCTTGGGGTCCATAATTTATTATGCTAAGGATAATTATAAATATGTTGGAGAAATTCAGCACTGTGCTACAAAATTGATACCCCATTTAGCAAATAAACTACATACTAAGAGAATCTAAATATATATTCACTATACTGTAGGTGAGAGTGTGCCATGGAGACTTGATTGAAACTTTTATGATTTTAAGTAACTGTTATACCTATATATTCTAAAAAAAATTTACCCTGTCACCAATCAATTCTACAAGAGACAAACCTTCTAAACTCCTTGTAAGATCAAGGTTTCTCATAGTTAGGAATTTTTTAGCTATCCTGTGATGTGAATTACACCCAATCAGTTATTGACTTTAAGAACAAACTATGCAATATATTTTGGACAGAAATTGGATTTGGACATAACGAGCTAGCTGAGAGGCCAATCAGTGGCCTGTTTATTTAATATTTATGACTAGCCGCATAAATTACGGCCTCGCGGGATTGTTGATACTGAATTATTCAGGGCCGCCGCTCGCAATAAGTATGAGTGGTGGTTAAGTCCCTGGATGTTTTAAGGGTTTTCCCATCCCTAATATGGTTTGGTCAAAGAAACTAGTTTCAGCCCGGAGTTTCAACGTTCAATAATAAGGGAAATGGCGGAAGGGAATGCGGCACCCCATTTCGTCTCCGAAGAAAAATGTACCCATGGTGGCAACTGAGTCTTCTTGTGAATTACCAGCACCAACCTACGCCCCAACGGAAGAGAGTGGCACGTTTGTACTTGCCGAAGGGCCTTTCGCTTACTCTGAAATGAAGCGATTCATACGGGAGGCAATCGATGAGAAATTTGATCAGTTTGAAAAGGGTACTCTTAAGCCCTATTGTGAAAAAATGAAGACTGCTGGGACGGAAAATTCGATGGAGAACCTTTATGAAGTGCTACAAACTCAACTACGTGCTGTAACGAAGGACCTGAGCGATAACTTGTGTGCTACCATCAGACAACAATTGTCATCTGGCCCACACTATGATCAGCCTGATAGTAAATCATTGGATAATAAGCCTGAGAAGGTAGGCTCCACTCATGTGCATCATACAGTACACAGTATATTAGGAGGCTTGCACTTTCTCTCAAGAAATGATGACCAGAAATCAGCCTCACAATACCATTCTGGCACCTTGGCAATATTGGTGAGATATAACCAAGCCCAAAAGTGCTTTCGGTATGACCCAAAAAGGCTTCCAATACTAGCTGATGTTGCCTATAATTTTATTCAGTGAAATTTTCTAATGACTGAATGATGCCTTCAGACAAGTGTAACTCAATAACAGCTAAGACTATGGTCTTTATTTTTAAGAAGAAGATGACCAGCTTTATTGAAGATAAAAGGTAAGACAAGGCACAGAAGACATACACTCGTCAGAACCCCAAAAGGCACATGCCACTGGTGAGTTTGTTATTGTAGAGTAAAATGTTGGCCATGCACTGGTCTCCAGCCTTGTAACTGTGGTCTAGCAGACAGGCTGGCTGGCAGGCAGACATGCAGACGAAAATAGTTTTGGTGATTTTTAAAAAATTCTATATCCAGCCGCCTGTTATGTTTCCTTGTTTTTAATGCTGTATTTGATGTTAGATGGACTAATATCAATCTGTAAAGGTGATTTTTGTAGCGTAAGATGTTTCTAGGTTTTTAAAGACGGTATTTTAGGCGGCTTGCTTCACTTTTGGGAGATCCCTACTTAAGCAATACTACCATACTGTTTGAGATAGTTTGTGATGATCTATGGAAATTCTCACAGTAGTTTGATGCATACACATATATATCTCAAATGTGCCTGGTTGTTTCCTTGACTATACATACTCTACAATGTTGAATATCCATACATGTGGACTGTTGAAGTGTAATAATAAATCAGGAAAATAACAATGAGGAATATGATGCAATGAACTTGTGCAACATCAAAGCTCTATGTATGCACACGTCTTGTGTCATGACAAGTTTTACCTTAGATGTGTTGCTTTTTGTACTGCAAGTTGTTGAAATTGACCGACAATTGTTGATTATAGGGTAGAAAGGATAGCCTAAAACCACATAAAACAGCAACCAAACTTCTTGAATCAGCTACAAATCACACAAGGTCGACACCCACAAGTTATTCAGCTAGTGCTGTGAGTTGTTGGCATGTATAAGCTCATTGTGAATGTACTACACTGTTAGTCTGGCGTTGATGGAACAGCAGCTCATATACACACAGGAACATTGCCAGATGGGTCATATGAAGGTACTTTTATGTGTTAACATGTATGAAATTTCTTTTAAGACAATAGATAATAAAGCAAGCAGTCAAATTATCATAAAGCTTAAACAAAGAATGTATGGTGTGAAATAAAGTAGTGATGTATGGGCATGTATTACACCAATGTTTTTTTTACTGAGTAAACTATTTTTCCTTTGTATACAGTAGTAAACTTTTAATAATGCCTCTATACTTTTTTCCAACTCTTACTGTCCCCTTGATTTTAGTATAGTTTTTTTTTTTTAATTTATCAAGGCTTTATTGTGCAAGTGCTGAAAGTCTGTAGGACACCTGGTCCTACAGCCTGCTTAAAGATGTTATAGCATGTTTGTAAGTTGCAGAAAGGAGAAAAAATCCATGACTGGACCTGGGCAACAGCCATCCGATTTACGCTTGAATGCTTACAGAGCAGTCAGGATGTTTTCTCTTAAATTAAGCAGCTAAATTTCATACATTATGTGCACAGGTTTAGGTAGTGAACCTACCAGTGAGGAGGTGCACAGTAAGATTGATCACCTAGCAGGACAAGTAAGTATAGTGTGGCTAATTGAATAATCAGTTGTATAAATATCAAACAGTAAAGTAGTACTGTTTAGTAGGGTTCCCCCTAAATGGAAGGGTGCCGCTAAAAATTGCATGTATAAAAACCATCATAGAAATATCGTACATGATGAAACTCACCTTTAATGAATAGCCTAACTTCAAATCCAGCTTTAAAAGCAAAAAACACTCACAGATGGCCGGGTATTAAATTTTTTTTAAAATTGTCAACACCCATATTTTTGTCTGTCTACCTCACTGCCTGCATGACCACAGTTGTAAGGCTAAAGGCCTAACGAAGCAGTGCATGGCCACCATTTGACGCCACAAGAACAAACTCAGTGGTGGCATATGCTTTTTCTGATATTTGCTTTCTGTGCTTTGCCTTTCCTTTTATCTTTTATCTTCAATTACATTTTGTGAATGCTGTCCCACTAGGAACCTGTGAGAAAGGCTTAAAGCCTGTGAATACAGGGAGTCAGAAACATGTAACTAAAACACGGTCATCTTCTTATTCTTCATGCAAGGAAGCCATACCAAGACATAATTTTCTGCATTGACACTTTCCTTAGAGCAGTGTATGCCACAACAAAAGTACGATTAACTAAGCCATTGTACACCATAGTGTAAACAAATATTTTGAGACAAAGTGTGTTGTTGGCTGATTGGCTGGCCGGCATGTAAGATCAACCATAAAGTCAGTCTGACATTTTTATGAAAATTATAATCACCTCTAGGATTTAATTTCCGGTAGTATAATTATTTTCAGGTGTAGGCGACTTACCAACCCCATACTACTCCATGTGTAACCCCATTAGGCTGTTACCCCAAGTGTAAACACCCCCCCCCCCCCCCCAAACGTTCTATGTGGATTTAAGGGTTACATGTCTATTTCTTGATTTTTCAAGTGCTACACTGTACTCATTATATGGTTACACAGTACATACACTGCATAGCTTATAGCCTGTAGAAATTTAGTTATTGAATTTTTAACAGAATGTTGATTTGCATATAATACTTAGCCTTCACGTTCAGCAATAACTCATACCTTTGTCATCTAATTGCAGTGGCTCTTTGAACTACTACTCTCTGACTCACTGACCTACTGTTTTTTCCACTTTAAATAGTTAGTGCTAGGACTTAGTGCCTTGATTAATTTCCAAATGGTAGTAGAAACATGCTACCAGAATACCCAATGGTATGACCACACAAGATTGATATAGAGTCCACACACTTTTGATATGGGTGCAGCACAAGTCCTAGGTCATGCATGCTCTATTGCAATGATTATACACTCTATCATGATATAATTTCAGCTAACATAAAGATGTACAGTATGTCGTATATCAGCTATATTGGCCCAGCACTATGTGCTACATGCCAGAATTGTCAATAGCTAATTATATAATACATATCACAGCACAAAAAATTGTGTTTGTATATAAGCAATACCTACACAGTGCCAAAACATAAAATTGGATGGATATATGGATATATAGAAAGCACAATTAATTTAAAAATGAAGTAGGGTTCCAGCGATAAATAGTGAAACAAGAAATATGAATGATGGTAGCTATTACAACATACGTAGCAATATGGGAAAATACCTACATTGGCATGTTACCGCCATCTGTTCAATGCCAAAGTAGGGATTTTTCCACAAGGCTATATTGTAATAGTTACTATCATTCATATATTGTTTCACTACTTGAACCCTACTTCTTTTAAATTTATAATTTTAATTGTACTTAGTACCACGGCATATACCCAACCTTCCCTGACTTAATGAATGTCAGACCAAAACAGGAAATGGACGGCAATGATCTTGCTAATTGGTTGGTAAATGGCCATGGCTGACTGTTATAATCACCCTTATCCCTATACCTGTGACTGAATTAGGGGTAACATGTCCACTAGTATATTTTCAGGTATAGGTGACCACCCTTGTTTCCCATTTTTTATTTCTATGATCCCTAATCAAACTTATAAAAATTCCTAGTACCTGTGTGTTTACTTTTGTAACTTATTATGACTGGTAAGTCTACGAATACCATTTGTTTTCAGCTATGTTCAGCCTGTTACACAGTGTTACAAATGTGACCAGATTTTGGAAAACCTATATCTTTAGTTTTGCACACATGCAAAAGTTTTGGGAAAACATTTCAACAAAAATTAATTTTTTGTATGTTTGTATAAAACAACTATTAAACCTTCTTGCTGTGAAGTTTCACACCCAAAGCTTCCTTTTCCTAGGAAATGTGGATGATTATCAGTCCATGTAGTAATTTCATATGCATGGGATATACAAAATGGGTAATTTTTCAGGTGATGGAGTAGCTAAAACCAAGTCTTTAGACAATGATACTTGTAATAGTTGTGGGCGATCAATCACCCAAGCCAAAACGAGTGTAGCCACTGGATGCATACCTAAAATTTTCGATTATGGATCAGCAGCTAGTACATTCTGGTTACGATGAACAGACATATCCTAGAGATATCATGGAGAATTTCGGTTGTGCAAGTTTCAGTGCTATTGAATTGTTTATGGAAAAATTACTAACTTCACTGAAGGCTAGATAGGTAAGCTTACTTGTAGAGTGGTTACTCCATGCAGAGTGGTAGCTTTGTGATGGGGGGTTTCCGTATTTGAAAATGTGTGGAAAATTGGTAAATAAGCTATAGCACTAGTTCCCAACATTTTTCAAGTCGTAGGATGGCGAAGATAACAGAATGCTCTCTGTCTGAGTGGTTTTCATGGCGAAGTCCAAGTCATGCATCCTAATCACGTGAGTATTAATCGATCCCCGCAATCAATTTGGTCTTAACGTCTATATAATTGCTGCCCAGATGTAGCCCTGCTAGCTGGGCTACATACGAAATGTAGCCTGGCCGGCTCCTTTAATCTGAGGTGTGAAAGTGTTACATGTTATTTCATTAAAAAAAAGTGCTAACAACACTGGGTTCAACTATCAGAATTTTTTCTATGTATTTTATACTGTAGGAATGGAATTAATTGTCAACAAAGTGATTTGTCATCATTTGTCATACTTAATCACTCCCAGAACTTAATGCATTACTTAGCTTGTAATATATTAGACAGTAAATAGGATGTATATATCTCTGAAATGCTTCAAGATATTAGCCTAAAATTTTAATACTAGATGCCTCATTTTAGCTATAATACAGAAAGTTGACCAATGTGCCACAAAGGTAGGTTTCCCAAAATTAGGTCACAAATGAAGAACATTATGAGATGCACATCTGCAATCAATCCAGTCACTATGGAAAACTGGCCCAACTGTGAACATAGGGAAGCCATAACATGCTATACTGGTCACAAATTGACACCTTGAGCTGTCAGCAAAATGAAATGGGACACAAAGGAGGATAAAGGTAAGTCCATGATGCGTGCATTGTACATGCTGTGGTGTGCCAAAAGGCACCTGTCAGGCTGAAGCAATGTCGAACAGTGAAATAATGAAGCCTGTAGCCTTTGCCATTAGTGAGGTATGCTTGTCTGAAGGAGTCAGTCAGTCAGTCAATCAATAGAAAATTCCACTGAATAAAAAAATAAAATTTGTAGCAACCTATTGGAAGCATTTTGGGTTGTACTGAAGGCACGTTTGGGCTTGATTATGCCAAGACTCCATGAAGGTACAGTATTGTGAGGCTGGTTTCTGGTCAATACTTTATGATAATGTGCAAGTTCTTATATACAGCAGTACCACTATACTATACTGTATGGTAATGTTATATCAACTATCTTGAAACACGCACATTCATATGTCGTAAGGACTAGATTTTGGTTTGACATCCCAGTTAGGTTATCCGGACTATACACTGTCTTCGCAATACAACTTTTGTTTGATACATTAGGAAGGAATGCTTGAACCACCAGTAAGGAACCAAGAAAATCGAGACATACAGTAAGAGAATTTCTATCATATGTGTATAAAATCCATCTACTGTATGAAAAAGACATGTCTTACTATAATATTTTAAAGTACCAGTTGTGTTACTCTATAAGCTGTGTGGTGACCAAGTTAGTGTGGGATTTTTTCTACATTATAGTCAAGATTCTGACTTCCTGCTATACAGACTTTAGCTTTTCCCAGTGTGGTAGTTTTTACTGACCTAAATTTTAGGCAGGTACTAAAGTAGTTTTGTTTATATAGGTGAATTATATTTACAGGATAAAGCATCTAAAAGAGGAAAAGAACACTTTGCAGAAAAAACTTAGAGAGCAGGAAGACAAATTAATTAGGTATGAGAGTACACAAAACATACGTACATATATATCAGTAAAGTATGCAGATCACATGTTACCTGACAGGTGCCAACAAGATCTTCGTGACAAATGTGAATGTGTAGATAGACAAAATGTCTTTGTAATAAAACAGGAGAATGAGGTAAAAATAAAAAAGGGGAAATTACAACATTAAAAGAAGAAAATGAAGAATTGAGGGTTGACATAAAGCAGAAGGATAATGAAAGTGCCAACTTAAAATGTCAGTTGGCTGCGTACTCATCCCAGAACAAAGGGTTAGTGTGTGTGTGTGTGTGTGTGTGTGTGTGTGTGTGTGTGTGTGTGTGTGTGTGTGTGTGTGTGTGTGTGTGTGTGTGTGTGTGTGTGTGTGTGTGTGTGTGTACTGTGTATGTGTACTGTGTGTTTACTGTGTTTGTTTGTGAGCACAGGTGTTGTGTGAGTGCATGCATGTGTGTGTACCCTCAAGAGAATTGCAAGGCCAGCACTGACTCATAGGCACCTCAGTGTATACAGGAAATTAAACTGTTTATATGGCAAGCAACCAAAGGCTGTATGAGTATGTGCGTGCCTGCATGTGCACACGTGTGTGTAACTGTGTATGGGTAGCATAATACGTATGTGTGTGATATATAATTGTGTATATAGTGAGTACTTCAAAGGGAAGGCTGAGGCTGACCAGGCTAACTTACAACAGATGTATGGAATTTTCAAAGATATTGTAAGTCTGGTACTAAATTATGTGGATCGTCTTTACACTCGATTTTGCACAGACCATGACAAGAAGATTACCACAAGAAGCTGATAACATAACAACATAATCATTTGGCACACTTCCACAGAAAATGATTAATTGGTATATTATTTTTCTTAGTGTAGAACACACATAACAGCCTTTCAAATATCTCTGTTGCCATTCCAGTTGTATAATGTCATGTTGTGACAATCATACTTAATACATCATTTACTGATTCACTACTGAATATATATATAGTGGACCTTGAACACTCACATAGTGATTAGCTAGTTCCCGATTTGTATATAAGGGAGTGTTGTCACTGGAGATGATTTGTCAACAGCAAAAGCTATGCCGTTTTTTTTTTTTTTTTGAAGACTTCTTGGTTACTGAATTATGTGCTGAAAATTGGTGTTTGTTGGAATAATTATATGTAGTGACTGCATACTTTTGAAATGTCTGGTACCTCTATTAACAATATGGAAATAAATCTTAAAAGTCAAGTTAGATGTTTCTAAAGAAATAATTTGAAGGTAGCAAGAATTATACAAAAGTGACAGGAATACTTTGTTAGAGAAGTGGCTGTATGATAGGCTGATGATCATGAGCAGGCCATGTATACCAATGGGGCTCATGTTGGTGTGGGATATTATGCTGGACTGCTTATGTATTCAGTAGCATTACCATAATGTGCTAAACGTTCAAGTAATCTAAACATACTCAATCCTTACTTTGGCTTCCATATTTATGCCATTTAGGTACTATTGTTAGGTATTCCCCTGTTATTGTGGCCAGATTAGCGGTTTACATTAGGTGTTATGAATACTACTTTTGTCAACAATCATTGTCTACCGGGTATTTCCTTTGGTTAGCAATATAACAACTACACCTGTGAGGCTATTATTATCTGTATTTAAAATCTAATCCAGAAAATGTATTCAATGGCATCATACAATCTAGAATAGTGTCAAAGTAACCAAAGAGTTAGCTAACATCTGTAATTACTGAGTTCACATTTATAACAAAATGTCATCACCATCCAACTAGATGAGTTTGTCTTGGTATATATGCCTCAGGTGTTGTTCAATGCTTGCACTCTTTATAAAAGCATTTAGGAAGGCAACCATTTTGATGTCTGCATGCATGGGCTACATTTTATTTGTACATTTATTTCAATTCATCAACTTGCATTTATTTTATTTCATTTTCTAAGTAGCGATTTTTGAATTTTGGTCACATCTACATTTCTTAGATTCACATCTCTTTTACATCAAGCAGGCTAGTCTGCTTTTGGGGATGGGCAGCGCCAGAATACAAGAAGGCCTCACTCAGTGCAGTAGCATAGAGTATTGGTATAGATGCTCGCGTATTGCATATTGATATTTCCCCCCCAACCTGCTTACATTTAAATCGGAAATCACATGATAGAGCGTACTGGGCATTATATGGACCTTTTATGCTTGGTCTGGAAAGCTGACGGTGGAGCACATGCCCCAGTGTAGCTACGCTTTTCTTTTTCCCGGGGTGAGCATCCCTTGCAACCACCCCCAGAACCTGATGGTAAGATGTTGGACAAAGATGTTTTAGACTAATGTGAAGGAAGCACCTGACCTTCAGATGTTGTCACAGTAAGATCAAGTGCCCCAATCACTACTGGGCTGCCATGGATGGATCTATTTATTTATTATTACTGGGCAGGAAGCTCTGCTGATGTGCCCAGAAAAAAAAGAATTTACAAAGATTTACAATTAGCTTGCTATATACAATGATTTAGAAACATTAGTAAGTTATCAGTAAATAAGTTCAAATCATCATGATCAATTATTGCAGTGGGTAAGTTGTTCCATTCATTAATTGTTTTTGAGTAGAAGCTCTGTTGATATGTTATCTAGCTCCACGTAGGTAAGTTATAGCAGACCGCAGCAAGGAAAAACTAATGGAGAACCGCAGCCAAGACATCACCATTCACCAAGCTATAGGGCTATTCCCTCTTCGCAGAGAGCAGGGAAGCAATTCTCTTATAGACAGTAGTAGCAGCACTATCCATTCCCCCAAAAGGTGGAAAACACTAATGGGAGAAATGAACCTATTTCTACCTCACGAACTCTTTGTTCATATCTTCTCTGTTTCTCCCGCTCAGAGAGCTAGGAGCAACAGCAGTGTCACGGTAGCTGGAAAGCAGTTGGATTAAACACTCTTACATCAAAAAAAACAAAAAAACCTTCGGTGTAGCTACGCCACTGATAACTGCAGAATATATAAGGTTGCATTTGCAAATGTCAGGTGATTGCAAAACCAATGACCGGTACAAAGACAGAGAGCGTATCACGTGTAAACGGGCGCGCGCAGTTGTGTTTATCAGAGATCATACGGGGTACTCATACCTCCATTTTGCATTGGCGTAACGTATTAAAGCAATGGAAGTAGAGCAGTCGATAGAATCTGAGGACAAGCACTGCGTTACGTCTACCCAAGAAATGTCCTCCGCGAGAGAAATTGTGTGTGCGCCAAGGCGGATGAGCGGACAACAAGTGACGGGAGCATTATCTATGGTTAAAACTGAGTTTAAATGGCTTCTTCCTATTATCAAACAGTATACTTTTAATGGAGAAACTGATCAGAGCCGGTTAGATCATCTGGATGCCAGCGCCGAACACACTGGCGACGCCGAGGCGTTGCAAAAAGAACTCCTGCAACTACAAAGTATGACAAAAGAGGCCCTGGAATTATTTCACAATGGTGTAAGAAAGTTGGATGAAAAAGTTAATGAGTTAATATCAACAGTTGAGTCTGTGTCGCCTTCCTCTTCCAAAAGTAACGATGCACAAGTAAGTTGCAGTTTTTTACATATCTCGTGATAAAAAGGTGGCAGAAGGAATGTTAATTTTTAAAAAAAACAACAACAACAACAACATGTCACTGAAAAGGTATCAAAAAAAACATGGTGTATTGGGGACTCAAATCTGAGACATCTCACCCTGTGGAGTCCATCATCGTGACCATCGTACCACAATGCTTCTAGCAACACACCTCCCTTTAGTTTCTACCTTATAAATGTAAAAATGAAGATATGTTAGGGACAAAGGTGAAAAACAAACCAAGGCTGAATCTGACCCTAACACTAAACCTAGGAGCGCTGTTCCTAATCGTAAGGGCACTGTTCCTAATCCTACAAGGGTCCGTGTTTCTTAGCCATAGGGAGGAATTCCTAATGTTTATACAACAAAAATTTTAACCCTTCACCGCCATATGGCGGTTTCGATTATAAACGCCCGTAGCATCACATTCTAAATGCTCTGAAACTTCAGTCGAGTATTTTAGTAGCCCCTGTGCTTATCCTGCAGTGGGCATGCCCTTAAGTGAACGGGAACAGGGATAACTGGTCTGTCGCGCACTATTGTTCGGTTAGATGATGCAATTGTGTACTTTTGGAACGTTGATAACAAGCATTGTAGACAATTCTTCAACGTGATAATGGCACTACTAATAAAGAGAAACAGTAAGGAGAGGGATTATATAGGTTGGAGTGGCGTGTTGCTACTACAGTGACCTCGTGCTTGTAGGTACGTACATGCGCACTTACTCAAATGCTGGAAAACCAGGCTTAGAGATAATCTCTTCAACTTTAAACAGGTTAGTGATGTTTATTGTATTATTATAAACAGTGCTAGCCTGTAAAGTAGTGAAATTTCACGTTTGGTTTCACTTAGATCGATTTTTGTACTTTAAAGTTATATAATGGATTTGTGGTTGCTCTGGTGTAAACAACAACTTCATAATCAAATTCCTTGTTCTTTAGCGAGTAAATTGATATATAGTTTTATATGGTATGGTGTGTAAGTTATAGCAGTTTAGAAACAGTAGATTGGAGCCTCTACAAATTTGGCGGTGAGGGGGTTATTAAGTAAGTGAACATGTGCACCGGTTATCTAGTGTAAAGTTCCATGAAAGCTGGTTCGCATGGTTTCTGGCTGGCCCCGCCAAGTCAACTTGGCAGAGGACACTGACATCAGAAGACAAGAAATCCTGGAGCAGAATTGTAGAAGTGTATCGTGGTCAATACGGAGTACACTTAGACCCACGTACGGCATATCAGAGATGCCATGAATTACAGTATTCTCAATTTGGGTCAGCCCAGGGTTTACTTGATGCCATGCGAGATTATCAGAGAATGGCTCCCACCAAGCTCACTGATGAGGTCTTGGAGTCCATATTGTGGAACAAGGCACCCCTAGAACTGCAGAAGGAAATTAAGGAAATAACTGTGGGGTCGGTCCAGTAACTTTTGCACAAGTTACTTAAAGCAGCAGCCACTGTGCAGTAGAGAGACTGCCGTAGCAAGGAGAGAGAAGCTACCAGCCAACCAAGAAGAGTGATCCCTGAGCACAGGCCAAGCAAACTTCCAGTGGGGAAGACCAGTGCAACTCGGAAGGACCAAACCAAAGAGCCAGCAACCATGGCCAGACAAGGGAGTGAAATGAGTTTAAAACATGTGAAGTGTTTTAATTGTCAGGAGAAGGGCCATCTAGCCAAATTCTGTCCACATGGAAAGAAGAAAGGAGCCCACAGAATGACAATAGAGGAACCCAGAGAAATCAAGATACACGGTAGTGTGTCGTGCGGCCCAAGAAGCCGGCACGCAACCCCGTGAGTATATTGACAGGAAGAAAGAAAACGCAATTTTCGCACCTCCGTAGCTCTGTGCTGCCTTGATGAAACAAGACAAATTTTGCTGTGTACATTCCCTCCAACTTCAGTACTCCACATTCCAAATTGAGCGAAATCGCTTCAGGCATTCCTGAGATATGCGACTTCAAAAATTGGCTTAGTTTCTTCGTTTTTTTTTTTTTCTTCTTCTTCTTCTTTTTCTTCCTCTTTTCGCACACTTACAAAAACTGCTATAAAACGCGAACGCGTTATCCGATTGCCTTGAAATTTGGCACACAGAAGGGGGGTATAAAGGCGCATCTCTGTACCAACTTTGGCTGGAATACCATAAACAGGCAGAGTTATGAGCGATTATGCACGAAAAATAACACCAATATGTTGTCACGCCTACAGGGTAAACCGCGTATGGGAAGAAGCTGAAAATCGGTGGGTGAATAGGTTAACTATTGAACCTCAAACCTTTTGTGGTTTGAAAGAAATTGAGCTAAAAACCAGGAAGATACAGCGAAAAAATCAACAGTGTGTAACAATTACGCAATCGAGATTAGCAAATTTTTTATTATTATTATTATTATTATGCTTGCCACGCCTACCAGATAAACCACTTGGGGTAATGCTTTGAAAATCGCTGTACAGATGGAATTATCATCTTAGAAAGGCTCTTCAATGGTGTAGAAAAATCAGACTTAAAGCCACGGAGTTATAACACGAAATCCAACTTGGTGTAGCAAGTGCGAGATCGAGATACTCTAATAGAGCAGTCATCCTAATAGAGCAGTCACCCTGAACAGAATTCAAGAGATCAGTTAGAAATAAGTAGAGATCAGCTACAAACAAATCACCCTGTAGAGAGTTCAGCTACAAACAATTCACCCTGTTCAGACATCAGTTAGAAGAAGTTTTCTTGTAGAGAGTTCAGTTACAAACAAATCACCCTGTTGAAAGATCAGCTAGAAGATGTCACCTTATAGATAGTTCAGTTACAAAGAAACCACCATGTAGAGAATTCAGCTACAAACTAGTGACCCTGTAGATACATCAGCTAGAAGAAGTTACCTTGTACAGAGTTCAGCTACAAAGAAACCATTCTGTAAAGAGCTCAGCTGCAAACAAATCACCTATACAGAATTCAGCTACAAACAAATCACCCTGTAGAGAGATCAGCTAGAAGAAGTTACCTTGTAGATAGTTCAGCTACAAACAAATCATCCTGTAGAGAGATCAGCTAGAAGAAGTTACCTTGTAGATAGTTCAGCTACAAACAATTCACCCTGTACAGAGCTCAGTTAAAAGAGGTTTCCTTGCAGAGAGTTCAGCTACAGACAAATCACCCTGTAGAGAGATCAGTTAGAAGAAGTTACCTTGTAGATCGTTCAGCTACAAACAATTCACCCTGTAAAGAGATCAGCTAGAAGAAGTTACCTTGTAGAGAGTTCAGCTACAAAGAAACCATCATGTGGAGAATTCAGCCGCAAACAAATCATGTATAGAGAGTTCAGCTACAAACAAATCTCCCTGTAGAGAGATCAGCTAGAAGAAGTTTCCTTGTAGAGGGTTCTGCTACAAACAAATCACCCTGTAGAAAGATCAGCTAGAAGAAATCACCTTGTAGAGAGTTCAGCTTCAAAGAAGCAATCATGTGAGAGTTCAGGTACAAACAAATTGTCCTGTAGAGAGATCAGCTAGAAGAAGTTACCTTGTAGAGAGTTCAGCTACAAAGAAACCATCATGTAGATAGTTCAGGTACAAACAAATCACCCTGTAGAAAGATCAGCTATAGAAGAAATCACCTCGTAGAGAGTTCAGCTACAAAGAAACTATCATGTAGAGAGTTCAACTACAAACAAATCACCCTGTAGAAAGATCAGCTATAGAAGAAATCACCTTGTAGAGAGTTCAGCTACAAAGAAACCATCATGTAGTGAGTTCAGCTACAAACAAATCGGCCTGTAGAGAGATCAGCTAAAAGAAATTACCTTGTAGAGAGTTCAGCTACAAAGAAACCATCATGTAGAGAGTTCAACTGCAAACAAATCACCTGTAGAGAGTTAAGCTACAAACAAATCTCCCTGTAGAGAGATCAGCTAGAAGAAGTCACCTTGCAGGGAGTTCAGTTACAAAGAAATAAACCATGTAGAGAGTTCAGCTGCAAACAAATCACCTGTAGAGAGTTTAGCTAGAAACAAGTCACCCTCTAGAGACATCAGCTAGAAACAAGTCACCTTGTAGAGAGTTCAGCTAGAAGAAGTCACATTGTAGAGCTACAAAGAAACTACCATGTAGAGTTCAGCTGCAAACAAATCACCCTGTAGAGAACTCAGCTACAAACAAATCGCCTTGTAGAAAAATTAGCTAGAAGAAGTTACCTTATAGGGAGTTCAGCTATGAACATATCACCCTGTAGAGAGTTCAGCTACAAACAAATCACCCTGTAGAGAGTTCAGCTACAAACAAATCACCCTGTAGAGAGTTCAGTTACAAAGAAACCACCATGTAGAGAGTTCAGCTGCAAAAAAAATCAATCACTATGTTGAGAGTTCAGCTAGAAGAAATCACCTTGTAGAGAGTTATCTGCAAATAAATCACCCTGTAGAGAATTCAGCTACAAACAAATCACCCTGTATAAAGATCAGCTAGAAGAAGTTACCTTGTAGAGAGTTCAGCTACAAAGAAACCACCATGTAGAGAGTTCAGCTGCAAACAAATCAACTGTAGAGAGTTCAGCTAGAAACAAGTCACCCTGTAGAGAGGTCAGCTAAAAACAAGTCACCCTGTAGAGAGTTCAGCTAGAAGAAGTCACATTGTAGAGAGTTCAGCTACAAAGAAACTACCACGTAGAGAGTTCAGCTGCAAACAAATCATCCTGTAGAGAGTTCAGCTAGAAGAAGTCACCTTTTAGAGAGTTCAGCTACAAAGCAACCACCATGTAAAGAGTTCAGCTGCAAAAAACTCAATCACCTTGTAGAAAGATCGGCTAGAAGAAGTTACCTTGTAGAGAGTTCAGCTACAAAGAAACCACCATGTAGAGAGTTCAGCTGCAAACAAATCACCTATAGAGAGTTCAGCTAGAAACAAGTCACCCTGTAGAGAGTTCAGCTAGAAGAAGTCACATTGTAGAGAGTTTAGCTACAAGGAAACTCCCATGTAGAGAGTTCAGCTGCAAACAAATCACCCTGTAGAGAACTCAGCTACAAACAAATATGCAGTGTAAAAAGATCAGCTAGAAGAAGTTACCTTGTAGAGAGTTCAGCTACAACGAAACCACCATGTAGAGAGTTCAGCTACAAACAAATCACCTGTAGAGAGTTCAGCTAGAAACAAGTCACCCTGTAGAGAGATCAGCTAGAAACAAGTCACCTTGTAGAGAGTTCAGCTAGAAGAAGTCACGTTGTAGAGAGTTCAGCTACAAAGAAACCACCATTTAGAGAGTTCAGCTGCAAACAAATCACCCAGTAGAAAGTTCAGCTATGAACAGATCACCCTGTTGAGAGTTCAGTTAGAAACAAGGAATCCTGTAGAGAGATCACCTAGAAGTATCGCCTTGTAGAGAGTTCAGCTACAAACAAATCACCTGTAGAGAGTTCAGCTACAGACAAATCACCCTGTAGAGAGATCAGCTAGAAGAAGTCACCTTGTAGAGAGTTCAGCTATAAAGAAACCACCATGTAGAGAATTCAGCTGCAAACAAACACCCTGTAGAGAACTCAGCTACAAACAAATCGCCCTGTAGAAAGATCAGCTAGAAGAAGTTACCTTGTAGGGATTTCAGCTACAAACAAATCACCCTGTAGAGAGTTCAGCTACAAAGAAACCATTCTGTAAAGAGCTGTGCTGCAAACAAATCACTTGTACAGAATTCAGCTACAAACAAATCACCCTGTAGAGAGATCAGCTAGAAGAAATTACCTTGTAGATAGTTCAGCTACAAACAAATCACCCTGTATAAAGATCAGTTAGAAGAAGTTGCCTTGGAGAAAGTTCAGCTACAAAGAAACCATTTTGTAAAGAGCTCAGCTGCAAACAAATCACCTGTACAGAATTCAACTACGAACAAATCACCCTGTAGAGAGATCAGCTATAAGAAGTTACCTTGTAGATAGTTCAGCTACAAACAAATCTCCCTGTAGAGAGATCAGCTAGAAGAAATTACCTTGTAGAGAGTTCAGCTACAAAGAAACCACCATGTAGAGAGTTAAGCTGCAAAGAAATCACCCTGTAGAAAATTCTGCCAGAAACAAATTGCCCTGTAGAAAGATCAGTTAGAAGAAGTTACCTTTTAGAGAGTTCAGCTACAAAGAAACCATTCTGTAAAGAGCTCAGCTGCAAACAAATCACCTATACAGAATTCAGCTACAAACACATCACCCTGTAGAGAGATCAGCTAGAAGAAGTTACCTTGTAGATCGTTCAGCTACAAACAATTCACCCTGTAGAGAGAGCAATTAGAAGAAGTCACCTTGTAGAGTGTTCAGTTACAAAGAAACCACCATGGAGATTTCTGTAATCAATATAATATTATGTAACCGGATTTGCGAAAAGGGGTCTTCCACACACATCCAATTCCGTAACCGTTGGAGACCATAACTCAGTGTTCAAGTAACATATTAACCTGAAAATTTCACCATGTATTCAGCTATAGTGGTGCTCACCACTGTCCAAAATTCAAGGCAATAGCTCTTTCCAATCTGAAGTTATCAATTGTCAAAGTTGGCAAATTGGATGTGTGTGGAAGACCTCTTTTTGCAAATCCGGTCACATATGTATTATACAGTATAATAATTTGTACATTTACTGATAAAATATTTAAAGTACATCTACTTCATCTTTTCTTCTTCCTGTAGTAAAGAAAAAAAACATAGGTTAAAAAAGTCCCAAAGCTGGCCATAGGCCGGCTTTGGGGTATACAAATACAAAAAGAAATGAAATCTAATCCAAAACAGCCAAGCTGTAAAAAATGTGTGCGGCCCTCTGAAAGGCTATGGTGAAAAAAGATGTGAAATCCAAGGTGGCGGCCAAGAAATGGCTGTGATGGTAGGTTAATGGTAAAAATTTTAATAACGACAATTCAGGTGAATTTTTGTGCCGCTTCACAAAATTCACCTAAATTGTCCTTATTAAAATTTTTACCATTAACCTACCATCACAGCCATTTCTTGGCCGCCACCTTGGATTTCACATCTTTTTTCACCATAGCCTTTCAGAGGGCCGCACACTTTTTTTACAGCTTGGCTGTTTTGGATTAGATAGAACCTATAGAGAAGGAACAGCACAGTTCAGAAGGGCAGCCTAGTCAGAAGACACCAGAGGAGAGTAGTGAAATGCAGGAAGACCCATGGATATGCAGTGACGGTCGGTGAAAACATTGCTGAGGCCACCCCAGAACAGTCCTGTAACCAGAGAGGGCCAACTTACAAAGTAGACCTTGTTGTAGATGGAGTGAAAACGAGAGGGTTTTTGGACCATGGGGCGCAAGTTTCTTTAGTGAGGAAAGAGCTACTGCCAGCAATAAGGAAAGCCAATGATTGGTCACTACAGGAGAGTCACAAGAGGAACCTTGAGATGGGCACACAGCCAGTGGGTGGTGCTGGTATTGCTCTAGGAACTATTGGGTTAGTTTCTCTACAAGTTGAAGTAGAGGATACTGGGATTTGTAAGGAGGTACCATGTCATGTGTTGGCATCTGAGAACCAATTTGGAAAGGGGAGCTACGCAATCGTGGCTTAATACTAGGCACCAATGCTCTGGTGGGTCTTGGTTTTAGAGTCATCCATGTCAATGGAATGGAAGTACACCCACAGTATGATAATGGTGAGTCACAGCACATAGTAAGTAGAGCTAGTGTACTACAGGTTACCCTTGGAAGAGAGCTCCACCTGGGCCCCTGGCAGACCAAGGCAGTGTGTGTTCAAGTAGACCCTAGCCAAGTCTGTTGGTCTTGTGTCACCATGTGAGTGCACTATGGCACAGTTTGGATGTGATTTCACTGAACAGTTGTGGCAGCAAGGAGAAGCTAAGCCATGAGTGATGGTGACTAATTGCAACAGTAGTACAGTAGTAATTGGTGAGGGTACAGTTGTAGGTACCATTGAGGAAGTGAGCCCAGTGGATCAAGCGGACTCTGTGTGGGAAGAGGCACCAGTACCTGACACAGTTGTGAGAATGTGTACATCACAAATGGAACATCGCCAGACAGAACTGCATTCCCAGTTATTGGTAGGAGATGCTTGCTCAACAGATGAGAAAGAGACCTTGTTGCAGCTTTTATTGACGAAATACCAGGTGTTCGCCCTATCTGACGGTGAACTCGGAGAAACAGATCTTGTACAACACAAGATAGAGATGAAGGAAGTAGTTCCCTTCAGAACAGACCCTCATAGGTTGCCGTATGCTTTACGTGCAGAGTTAGAGACAGAGTTGACCAGGCTAGAGGCGACAGGTTGTATTGAGCAATCAACAAGCCCGTATGCATCGGGATTACTATTGGTAAGGAAGAAAGATGGTAGTCTCCGTGTTTGTGTTGACTACAGAGGTATCAACAAGGACACCATTCCAGATTGTTACCCTATTCCCCGAATTGACAACTTGATCAACACGGTGGGCAGGCAGAAGGGCCAGTGGTTCACTACCCTAGATTTGATGAAGGGGTATCATTAGATAAGGATGGATCTTGATTCCAAGAGTAAGATGGCATTTACTTGTCACATGGGTTTGTACCAGTATCGGAGGATGCCATTCCGACTAACCAATGCTCCTGCGACATTTCAACGTGTGATGAACCAACTCTTCAGTGGTAACATATGGAACTTTGTGTTTGTGTATTTAGATGATCTGTTAATTGTGTCCAGATCTTTCCAGGAGCACCTAGAACACGTGGAGAAGGTACTGACGAGACTAGAGGAGGCTGGGCTGAGACTTAAACCTAGTAAGTGTTCCTTTGCACAAGAGAAGGTGGAGTACCTGGGACACACATTGTCATCCAGTGGAGTGAGTCCTAATGATAAGAAGGTCCAAGCTGTGAAGAACTTCCCTACTCCCCAGTGTTGTAAGGATGTGAAGGGTTTCTTGGGGCTTGTGAATTTTTATAGGAGGCATGTGCCCAATCTAGCAGCTGTGGCTAGACCACTGACTGCCTTGACTAGGAAGGACCCAGCTACTGGAGGAACAGTACAGTTCAATTGGAGTGATGGCTGTGAGAGAGCTTTTCAGGAGCTCAAGGAAAAGTTAGCAACAGCACCTGTGTTGCATCCACCTGATTTGTCGAAGCCTTTTTTATGTATGGATTGATGCCAGCTTATTGGGTTTTGGTGCTGTGTTGGAACAGTTGGATGATCAAGGCCAGAGGCATCCTATTGCATATGCCAGTAGGCAAACTAACCCAGCGGAAGCTAAGTATGCACCTACACAGCTAGAGGTGGCTGCGTTGGTTTACTCTGTGGAACATTTTGAGGTGTACTTGCTTGGCAATGAGTTTACTGTGTACACTGATCACCAGTCATTGGTCAGTGCGTTCCTAGTGCATTTGAGAAGTCAAACCAAGGGTTTACTTGCACAATGGTATCTAAGGTTAGCTAGATTCTTACCAAAGATGAAACTGGAGCACAAGCCTGGTACAGTTAACGCCGCTGATGATGCCCTATCTAGAGCCCCAATACCAGGAGGACAACTGACTGACCAACAAACAACTGGACAAGATAATGTAGTGTTATATGTGACAGACAATACTAGATCAGGTATGGAGCAGGTACAACAAGAACAGAGACAAGACCCTGTTTTGGCCAAGTTAATTGACTACCTGAGGGATGGAACGCTGCCTGAGGATTCTAGTGAAGCTCAGCGAGTGTTGGTTGAAGGCAAGAAGGGATACTATGTTGTTGATAACATCCTGTATTATGAGGGTACAGACATGCCAGGGAGATGCCGTTTAGTAGTCCCCAACCATCTGAGAGAGAGGATTCTTGATGAGCACCACGACTCATGTTTTGCTGGATATTTTGCTGCCAAGAAGATGAAGCAAAGGGTGAGTCAGTATTTTTATTGGGATGGCATGAATGCTCAAGTACACAAGAAGTGTGCTTCATGTGTAGTGTGTGCGTCTGTTAAAGGACAAGGGTTCAGAGGGAAACCACCACTAGTGAGCATTCCAGTGGGGGGTGTCTTTGAATGTGTCGGCATGGATTTTGTGGAGCTTGACCTCAGCTCTTCTGGGAACAGGTATGCTCTAGTCTTTCAAGACTATTTGAGTAAGTGGCCTGAGGTGTATGCAGTGGCAAATAGGAAGGCTGAGACTGTAGCACAGTGCCTATTAGAACTGATTTGGAAACATGGAGTGCCAAGGCGGATAATCCATGATAGAGCAGCTGAATTTCTATCCAATCTATTACAGGAAACAGCACAGTTGATCGGCATAGAACAATTGCTTACGTTAGGAGGTCACCCTCAGACTGACGGCCTAGTTGAATGGTTCAACAGGACATTAAAACAGATGCTGCAGAAGCTAGTGAGTAAGGGTGGCAAGGATTGGGACAAGAAGCTTGGTCCCGTGTTGTTTGCGTACCGCACAACGCCGCATTCACTGTCGGATGAAACTCCATTCTATCTGGTTAATGGGAGAGACCCAAATCTACCAAGTACATTGAGTTTTAGTGTGCCCCAAGTTAAGTACCCTGTGATAGAGACTGAATTCGGGAAGGAGCTGGATAAGGAACTGAAGTATGCTCGAGAGCTGGCAAGGAAGAACATCCAATCTGCACAAAGGGCACAAAACAGCATTATGACAGAGGTGTCAAAGATGTAGAGCTACAGGTAGGAGACCTTGTGATGTTGAAAGTGGAGCCGAGGTTTCAAGTCTACAAGGGACCATTTCAGATCAAGTCACTGACGTCAACCAATGCAGTTATTGTGTTAAAGAGTGATGATAACACTGAAGAGATGAATGTTTCACGACAACGACTGTCCAAGTGTAGACGAGAGATGGCTGAGGCAACCCCTTGGGTTGGACACTCAGGCAGGCTTAACAAGAGAAGACAAGTGAGGAGAAGGGAGCCCAAAGTAGCCACACAACAGGAAGGAACTGTTGATGATTCACTAGAGACTGCTACCACTGATTTAACACACCCCAAGTTCTCTGCTACTACCACTACTAGGAGCGGACACCAGGTTAGGTTACCTGCTAGATTCAGGGAACATGGAAAACTTCACCCAGGCTCAGCTTTGAAAAAGGGGGGGAAGTTGTAAGGTGATTAATGATAGTAGTATCCGGAGCAGGACGGAGCTGAGAGGAGAGTCACAGAAAGTGCGGGAAGCGACTTCGTGTCAAGAGGAAGACTGACAATATAGGGATCGTAGAAGTGAAGTCGTGATTATTTTATGATTGCTTATATGACTGTTAATGATTGTTAATGAATTATTGAATCAAGTTTTACAAACAAGTACATGATCAAGATACTGTAATAGTGCAGTCACCTTACTAGACATTGAACTAGAACTTTTTGGTCTCGCAGTGCATTTTGGGGGTCTGAGTATTTGTAATTCTATCACAGCATCTGAGGTGCAGTACATCTTCTCAAACAATTTACATATTATACACATGGCTTGATTGATTCAATTTTCCAACAGAATCTAGCTTTGCCTGAAGATGTCGTTTTACCATCAGGATGAGCCATCTGTCTTCCTTCAAAGAGCAATTCTTGTCTGACTAGTTACAGTTCACCATTTCCAGTTGCCCTCCTCCATTGTTGTGTTGAGAAAAGTCTTCTTCTTAGCTTTCTGCTCTTCCCTTAGAGCAGTATGGTTTTGCACTCTGATTGATATGGATGCTAAGTATGGATTTATGCCATCACATCTTCCATCTTACTATGTGTGACAAGGATTTTAGCCAGTCCCACATCCTCAGCTGCCCACACAGCGTCTTTCCGATTATCCAGCACAATGAAATTATGGATCTGACTGCTAGCTTGATGTCAGAAATGTATCACAATATCCAGCTGGAGCCTAATTTGCACCCTTTGTCTGGAGAGAAATATATAATGCACCTTAAAGTTCAGCCGCTCAAGAGAGTAGATATTAGAGCTTCTGGCTTTTGGAGGTGTTTATAACATCCCACCTTTTTGATGCATGAACTTTTAACTGTTTTGGAGATTCCAATTGCTCTGCTACCCTGGCTGCTACTTTTTGAAAACATGAATGGGCATGGGGAATATAGTTACCATTGCTTATAAACAACTTCCTTCTTGCTCAGTGAGAAGTGGTGCCCTTATTCTATGGTTATGGGCTCACTCTGTTGTAGTTTGGGTTCTCCTCCAATCAGTAGCATCAGGGGATCATGTTTTTGATCCAAGTGTCCCTTTGTGGTTCCAGCAGTTGACCTTACGGCCATTGAACCCTAGTCATGTTGTAGGTCTTCATAGCTATTATCAAATTTCACAATCAAAATCAGCTAGACTTGAGTGGTTTACATTTGCTGGCTGCTTTTCCCAAGCACAGTGGTGATCCGTATGAGTAGTCTGGGTCCCTAATGGAGCTCTGGCCAGCCTGGGATGGCTGTATGCAGCTATACAGCTCTGTGGTGTTGAATATAGACCTGTGGTATAAACATCCTTTCATTTTAGCCAGTCATGAGACCTGAACGGCCCATGACTTGGTCTAATTCATCCCTACACCTTCCTCTTTAACTTTTAAACAGCATTTTGCCCCCCTCTTGCCCCTGCCACTCTCCCCTTTGGAGCTCGCCTGATACAGTCAACATCAAGTTAAAAACTATCTAAAATGGCAGGAAACTTAGCTGTTGACTACTTGTACAGTGGATTCTCTGGAAGGTAAGGAATTGGTATAAAACATGAGCTACACACAGCTTCAACCATTGGTGAGCTACAACACACTGAATATTTAAAACCAGTATTTCTCAATACATTTAAATAGGGAATAAGTAAGACCTGTGGGTAACTTAAAATCTTTGAATCATGCATTACAACAGTAGTGTCAAGCTGTAATTGATGATAATTGATGAGATAAACAATGCAAATCAGTGCATAGCAAGTGGCAGAGTTAGCTGTGTAACGATAATGGCCATCGTGAAGTACTTTATGTACTTGTACTGGTACTTAGCAGTAATTCCTTTTAATCAACAAATATCAAAAGGTGCTCGGTTCTTGCATATAATCTGTTTTCAGGATCAACTTTGAGGCCTATAAAATTCAGGTATGTATTCCAGTGCCAAACAATAAATTATGTCATTCAATGATATTGGAAGTGACCAAGTGACCAGTGCAGAAATTTTGTACCTTAGCTGCATATATTGTACTTTGCATTTCCATACAGTACCAATTAGATACATTACTGTAACGTAAGAATCATGCAGTACAGTTATATAGATAATTGGGCAAATACAGTACAAGTTATGAAAACAACCCCACTCAGACAGTATAATTGGTCATGTACACAAAGACAATTCATGAGTGTTGTATTTCTTTGTACACGCAAGTATAGGCGGTGCTTTAAATGTTATATTGTATTTCCTGGTCTTAATGCTCAGAGCATTCATCTTGCATGCCCGAAAAGTTTCGCTTTATGGTGATCAGACTATCAGTATAATTGTCCATGTAATCTATTTCTTGTAGAACCTACTGGACTGGCTAGATTTAGCAATTTACAATGTTGAGGCAAGCACTGCACTTGGCTTCGCGTCATGCTGTACTAGCCTTTCAACATGTCCCCTTGTGCTGTATGTTCTGTACACAGCACAGCGGTGCTTAAACTATAACATAATGACATGGTATCTGAATTTCATAGACACTTCTTTTTTGTGTGAAGTAGCAGACTTGACTAGTTGACACAGCATGTACAATTTGCTCTTAAAAATAAAGAGCAGCTACTGTATGCATGTAAACACAGAAAACGTCTCACCTGTTTTTAATTTCATCCATTTTCTTTGATTTGCTTTCTAGTTTTCCTTTAACATCGTCATATTTCTCTTGTAATGAATTACACTGTTCTTTTAAAGCTTTCATTCTGGAAAAGAAGCAACACCATTATTGTATCATATAGCACAGGGTTTGTGAATGCAGTTACCACTATGATTTTTGTCTATACTGATAGCATTTGTGACCGGATTTGCAAAAAGGTACCTTTTCCATACATTTGACATACCAGCAAACAAATTGATGTAAATTTGACTTGTTAAACTGATTAACTTGCTCTTAGTATCACAATGTAGCCGGATACTGTAGCTACATTCATTGAAATTTCAAGCAACTATATGCCATGATAAAAAAGTTATGAAGCTTTACAGTTCAAAAAATGGATCAAATTTTGTGTGTGAAAAAGGTACCTTTTCGCAAATCAGGTCACAATTGTATTCTAATGCTTTAGAATAATAACAAAAAAAATCAATAGCTAGCTACTTTAAATAAAACTAGGCACCTTGCTTGTAAAGGAGATACTGTAGGCTTAAGCTCCATTGAAACAAATAAATCAATGAAAATGGGCTTTTCTCTACATTCTATACTATAAATTTAATGTTGACACAATACAGTATAGTGTAGCATTATTGTTCTGTGTATAGTATCCTTCCTTCACGAGTACAAGTCAGAGTGATAGTGTCCAAGTGGTATGAGGCATTGGTAACTCAAGAATATTTTAACATTGAGCTTTACTACTGTATGTTGAACTAACATACTAAACAAATGTGTTAGTATGGTGGAGTCAAGATATTCAAAAGATTTTTGTAATCATTTTATCAACAGTTTGCATGAGAATTTCTTGCTTGGGAATGTAGTTCATGGTTGGTCCAAACTATTGGTTCTGCTCAAGCTGAATCAACCAGAGCAACTCCTCCAGTCCTGGAACACCTTGCAAGGCTAACAGTAAGTTACAGGACTATTGACTAGTATCCTGAACTTGTTTCAGGACAAGTTTGTATATCACACATGCACTTAACATTGGAAACTATACCTTGAAAACAGTATACTTCTCTGCTTGTCTACAATGGCAAGAACGTAACTTGCAAGGATCATGGTTAATATGCTGAGGGGCTACTACCTATGCAACCATGCAGATAAAGTGTTTCTATTACATAATTATTTTCATGATAAATACTATTCATTGGCCAGCTAACTAAAATGTTCCTGAGCCACTGAGTCTACAGTTAGCTTCACAGTTGTAAGGACTATATAGTCGTACTGTACACCCAACCATGGTTAATAAAAGTTAGTCCAGAAGTCCAGTACAGGATATGCTCATAAACCAAAATTATGTTACTCAATTGGCTGTGGCTTTGTGGTAGTTTTTTGGTGTTTACGGGTAATTTATGGGAGAGGCCTTGTAATGTTTACGCACAAAAGCAAATAATGTCAACTCAATTCAACAAAAGGTTTTTAACTCAATGCATAAAGTTTTGTACCTTAAATCCTAGTGCATGGGAGGATGTAACTACCATACAACTAAATGGAGCAGCTCTGCTACTGTATGATAACACAGTGATAACTGATTTATTGCCATGTAATGGAACTACTTGGACTTGTTCGTGACATCATAACAACCACAAATAGTATTGTTTATCAATGAAACAAATAAAAAAATATTGAAATGTTGCTACAAAAAACTAATGGACCTGTATAGCACTTACATGTGCTCAATCTTACAAATTTAAAATGATTAATCAGACACTATATCAATACTCAAAATACCATCTCTTAGATGATCTGTCAAAATGACAGACCAACATGCACCGTGGTCAGCCATTGGTAAACTGTAGTAAGCAGTTTACATATGTATTGTCTTTTCCAAAGCTTATTCTGATAGGTCAAAATGTAAGACCATGCATGGTTTAATTTGGTCGGCCACTGGTCGGAAAATGACAGACTGTTATTTTAAGCCCTGCTATACTATCATAATGGTTTAAACAAAATTAATGTCAAGAAGCAGTCTGTCAGTGTGTCAATTCAGTTTCGGTCTGGCTATCAGTCCCAGTAGTGTACAGTGAAGAACTAATTTCTGATAACCTCTGGAATAATCCTAACCATCTGCCAGTCTTTTTATATAGTCCTTCCATGCTATGCAACCCCCACTCCACAAACCCTAGACAAAGGCAAATCATAACTGGACACTGCTGCTTCATAAAATCATCCATCGCTTATAGCCTGTATATACTGTCTCTCTAGCAGCTATGAAGTTAGATTCCTAGGCAAAATATGCACACTTAATATACGTAAACTCTCATGATATAAAATAGTTATCTCCCTTATGGATGATATCATTGTCATTACACTTGTGATGTGATATAACGATAACTTACGCTGAACAACATCAATGTGAATTAGCCAGCAGTAAATACATAAATATTTACGTAAAAAATTTCTGGCTGCAATTTTTTATGTAAGTGATTAAATTAATCCTACTTTATTGCATCGAAACTGGTTGGTATGTTTCAGGTAAGTTAATGACATGCACATTGTACATATTGCCAGTATGCCAAAAGACATCTGTCTGGCTGAAGAAACATCTGGCAGTGAGTCTGTAGCCTTACCTATTATATGCTCATCTGAAGGAATCAGGCAGGCATACTGTTAGTTAGTCAGTAGAAAATTCCATTCTAATAAAGCATTTCGTAGCAACTTATTGGAAGCATTTCAGGTCACACTGAAGGCACTTTTGGGCTTGACCAATACTACCAAGGTTCCATGAAGGCATTGCGAGGCTGAGTTTCTACTCAAGTACTACTGTACTGTATAATAGAATACTCATACACCCACATTCGATACAATGTATGCACATATTCTATATCTATATATAGTATATACATATGCACAGTTAGATATATTATCTACTATCTTACTGCTTCTCTTGCTCTTCATGCTGTTGTATCACAGAATTGACAATTATCGTTGCTTGGTTTTCCTATAGATGCCCATTAAAGTATGTAAAGTGTATTTATGTATCTTACAATGCACAGTGATGCATATAATTATCATAACCATTCTACACTATCATTTGACATAAGGGAAAATTGATAACATGATGGCCTTGAACTTAATATCTAATGACAACTACGAACACTATGTCAGCAACTTTAATATGTACTTGGGTAAATGATAAATCATAAATTGGTAATCTGTTATTTACACACCCTGTATTTGTAACATGAAAGAGTATATAGTGGAGGGAAGAGTGTCAAACTGTGTTATATGCTGTGAAAAATGACGCTGTAAAGTCCTATGGCATCGTTCAAACGACCCGGTGATTTATGACTAATTATAAGTGCAGTGGGCATAATTTGTGCATGTTGAAGAAACTGAAGCTAATCATACAGTACAGTAGTATTGTATATTAGGAGGTTTGGGTTATTCTGGCCAAAAATATCACCCAAAAACCACAGGTTGAGGCATCTGGTCAAGTGTTCATTCCACGTGTGAAACTCAATGACTTGGGATTGAAAGATGATTTAGTAATGATGTCCAATTGTCAGTATACTGCAGTATGTACAATGCACTCATCATGAACTTTCACTTCAATCTTTAATCACTTATGGGTATATACTGAATTAGGGATTAAACGTCCACTAGTATATCTTCAGGTGTAGGCGACCACTCTTGTTCCTGTACTTTTCTTTTTCTATGATGAACTTAAAATTCCTAAAACTTGTAAATTAAAGAACAGTGTACAAGTATGGCACATTGTACAGAGGAACTCAGTACAAAGAGAAAGACACAGGCAACTAACCTGGAAAGCAAAGTTTGCAAACATCACCAGGATCATTGACTTTTCCTTGGACAAATCCAGTTCCAGTTTCCACGTGCACTGTACTCTGGGTCGTCATGAATATCAACCTTGCATGCGACATCTTCATTTGAGATTTCATCAAGGTCGCCATTCCCTGCCTTGAGAGTTTTGCTAGCGAAACCGATATGTCTAGGTGAAGTTTCAGCCATGATTGTGATTCCATGTGGACCACCCGCTTTGAATGCTTTGAATTAGTAATGTGTTAAGTAAGAACACTCTTCAATTTGGGGTTATTTTTGCACCAGAGCCACCTTAAGTAAACATACTTTATGTACTGTTGTTCATGATCAGCTTGACCAACAGACAGAACAATATTTGAAACTGAGCTAAAATAGCTGCAAAATTATTTTCAGGAATTACAGTTTTCTTCTTTCCTTACTAAGGCATATCTGAGTATAATAATCATGAAAATGAAAGTTAATAAAACAAGCCTACGTATGAGGTAACAAGTACGTAACTAAAGTACTTAGTTATCTATAAAAATGTACTATAAATTACATGGGATAGAAGTAACAAGAAACTAGTTACTTTCTGAAGTACGGTACTGTTCAAATGCAATGTCATCTTGTGATGAGTTCGGGCAATTAAAAAACTTGCTAATTAAATGGTGTGGCACCAATTTGTTTGGGATGAATACTCATGAGCGAAACGGGCGCCATGCCTTTTATTTTTTAATCGCTCACGCTCTTACGAGACAATGTTGTGTTTGAGCGGTACTGTAACTACCGCAACTCTACCATAAAAATATATTTTTTGTGTTTATACACAGTTCCATTGTCTTTCATTTTGGTCATGAAGTGAAAATGCTATGCTAAGTATCAGGTGAAACCAGGTGATAGTTACTGATCCAGATAGCTCATAGCCCCAAATATCAATCCAAATATGACCCAGGGATATGACCTTCCACAGTTAATAAAACAGGGAAACACATGTACACCCAATTATAACACGCTTGTACCAGTGCAGAGGCATATTATAAGATGGTCTTCTTTCAATAAGAACATGCAAGCTATACAGTACACATTTGCAGTATCATGAATGCTTACTTGTGTTAAGCAAACAGTGGATAGATATGGTTATGCCTGAAAACAATTATAGCCACAGAGCCATTCTACAGGTTGTTTACAATAATTAAAGATTTTGTTCCTAATGGTGATGGTTTTGTGTTAATGGTAGTAGCAGTGTTCTAGAAGTGAGCTTCTAGTGGACATTTACTTTTTCAAGGATGCCTAGTCTGGACCCATTTTAGGTACCTAGCTATACGTGCCCTGAAAAAGGGACTTGTGTCACTGTTACCAAAAACTGGCAAGTCAAATCAAATTATAATATTGCAATTAAGTTGCCGCATGATGTGAGTAGGTAACTAGGACTACATGATTGAAATGTAAGCTATGTGAATTTTTTGTATCAGGGAGGGTTGATGTTCTATTTAACATCTGTCTGTTAAAGATGCCTTTCCTAGGGAAGTAGAAATATTGTCTCCACAGCCTAAACTCAATTGGCTATAGAAAGTCAGTAAGCATCACTGTCTAGATCTAATTTTCCACTTTTCGTGATTTGATTATGGTTGTTAATGTGAGCCACATGTAGTGTAATTATTCATTCCTATGCACAAGTCCTGAATGTTAGACAGACCAGACCCTCTTTTCAGGGTGTTTATAGGCACCGAAAAGAGTTGGCTACTGGATCCCAATGCACCCTACCTGTACTGAGGCTATCTCAAAATTTGCATGGTACAACTAATAAAAATGAAGTGACTAATTAGCCGGTTGTTGGAGGAATTGAAGCACCAGAGTCCAGTGAGTCCTCAGACAATGAGAGCACTTCAGACACAAATGAAACCACTAGTCATCCACCATCACAGCATGGTAAGAGGCATCTCGATCCCCACCCCCCTGGCTTTCGAGCACTGTGCACGCGCCTTGGGAAGTTCAGTGGTAGAACTGGTGACAATGATTTTGTGGTATGGGTGGAAGACTTTAAAGAAGCAACAACAGGCTGTGGCTGGAATGATCAGCTGCGAGCAAGGTGCACCACTGGAGTTGTAACAGTCAACCTCTCTACCTCCTCACGGAGCCTGGTTACTTCCCAATCAAGAGCAGCACACCGTGCACCCCACAACTGTTTATCACTACACAGTTCATTAATCAACGATCCACGTTCCGCTAATTGACGCGCGCTGGCCAGCCGCTTGTCATTCACACATGCACGTTCAACCTCATACCATAGCAATTTCTTTGCTACTGACCCTTCTCTTCGGCATGCGGAGCACACATACATAATTGCCTTAGTACGACAACCAACTAGAGCATTATACAATGGTTCAGACAACTTATCACATTGCCTGATACACGCCACGTGCTCCCACCTGTCACAAAGGTCACACACCAGTGCCGCGTTGGACTCTTCCACTTCATGCCGGCACGTCACGCACGGGTATTCCACTGTACTGCTATCCATAATGTCTTGTAGGGTGATAGGACGAAATCTACTTCTGGCAGCTTGCTCAATCCATCAATGTCGGCCTCAGGGATCTCGGTAGGACCTCCAAGTTGTAAAGCTTGATTCAATAATTCATTAACAATCATTAACAGTCATATAAACAATCATACAGCAATCACGACTTCACTTCTACGATCCCTATATTGTCAGTCTTTCTCTTGACACGAGGCCGCTTCCCGCGATTTCCGTGACTCTCCTCTCAGCTCCGTCCTGCTCCAGATACTACTATCATTAATCACCTTACAGTTACACACAAGTATTTGGTTTTTGTACTACAGTATAATTCAATGCTTTTTATGCTGACTTTCTATGTAGATCACTGAAAAGCTATTCTAAGATGATCATTCTACAATTTTATGCTCATTCCCTTAAACCGTTTGCCTGTAGGCATGGCAAGTAATTTTTTTTATTACACATACCACTTTAGTATGGGTGTTCAATGGCACCATTTGGTGTTTAACGTGCATATTGCCTGGGCAATATCATATGAACACGGTCTACTCATGGTTTTGATGCCCAACCAGTTCAAAGATACGATACACTTTGACTCTTTATATTGAGTAATATGAAGTAATAAATTGTGGGTTTGGGTTTACAGGTTAGCAGTATAGTTGCTTAGTTTCAACTAATTGATTGTTACTAAACTATACAAAAATAGAAATTTTAAGTTTGTTTAGGAAGTAGGGCTGAAACAAATACTAATACTCGACGAGTACTCGTTAAGGATTTTGGTACTCGGATAGTCAAATTGATACTCGAGTACTCGTTAAGAGTGCATGACCCAGCTCAAATGATGTATTTGTCATCAGGGAGTGACACAATGAAGGCTATAGAGTTTGATTGGCATAATTTTTTGTCATCGACACTAACATCGGTACTTTATTGCAGTGTGTGTGTGTGTTATTGTTATTACGTACTTGAAAAGCTGTAAACTGTTTAAGGTTGGTACAAAACATGTCAAATGGGTATGACTACATGCAACTAATATTCGTGAATACTTGATCATTAACTCTAGAGAGTACTCGAATACTAAAATACCATGATCATTTCAGCCCTATTAGGAATCATAGAAAAAAGTAGGGGAACAAGGGAGGTTACCTATACCTGCAGATATACTAGTGAACATTTACTCCCTAATTCAGTCATGACTGAATTAGTGATTAACTGAATTAGTGATTAATGTCATGACTGAATTAGTGATGAATGTTCACTAGTATATCTGCAGGTATAGGCGACCTCCCTTGTTTCCTTACTTTTTCTATGATCCCTAATCAAACTTAAAATTCCTAATTTTTCCTTATACTTGTCTGTTTACTTTTTTGTAACATTATTATGACTGGTGAACCTGCACATACCGCATCAAAAAAAAGGATGGCGCCAGAGTTAAGTTTTTGTCTGAACATGCACCCCAGTTATCAATTACTGATATGATTCGAAAATGAAGTGGCCATTATGCTTCACTTTCACCTATGTTCAGCCCGTTACACAACGCTACAAATGAAGAACAGTAGGAGAAGTGTCTCTGCAATCAATCCAGTCACCAAGAAAAATACAGACGATTCACACACCCAACTATTAATTATTTACTCAAAAGTGAAGTAGCCATTACACTTCATTTTCAGCCCATTATACAGCTTTACAAATGAAGCACAGTAAGCACCTCTGGAATCAATCCAGTTACCATGGAAAATATGGACAATTCCCATTTACAAATGTATGGAAGCCATGCATCGCACTGCTGCAAATCGACACTTTGGATTGTCACCAAAAAGAAGTGGGACACAAAGGAGAACAAAGGTAACTCCATGATGCATGCATTGTGTATACTGCGGTATGCCAAAAGACACATCTATATATATATATGTCTATCGTGTTTTTTTAACAGGCGCATACCCCGCAGCCGGATGAAAGATGGCTGCAGGGGGTTACTGTTTCAGAAAAAGTGTGTGTCTGTGTCATTTCGCCCACATGAGCAAAAAGTTTTGTTTTAAAAATAGTCTGTATGTGAGAAATGAAGGCTGTACAGCACCAGTATTAACCTTCAAGGTAGGTAAGCTTTTACTTCACAGCAGGTTATTTCACTGTGGCTTGAAATACTGGTAAAGCAAATTATTGATGATGTTATGAATGCCTTTCACAATGGGCTACAGTATATGAGCATAAACAATCAAATGTGCTTTGTAGATTTCTTCTAGATGAAAGTGGGGCATGTCCTGTACTACGTGAATGAAAATGAAGGCCAGCCTTGAGTCTTTCTCTAAACAATTCAGTGGCCGATACAGGGGTTTGCATTGGTTTTCAACTACTGACAATAAGGTGCAGCCACTTATCTCAACTATATAGCAGTAGCAAAATGTACTTAAAACCTGGCTACTATGAGGAACTTTTACTAGTGGTATACATCTAACTTTACATTATAGCATAGAATGAGCTGTATATCAATCTAATATGAGTCATTTAATATTGATGAGGATGTGTGTTGGCGTTATTAGTGTACAGTATATCGGAGCAGTTATCGGTATTGGCTAATTTTGTTGCTTACTATTGGTTATCAGAATAATCAACTATTTTGGTTATCAATACAATGCTAACTAAAGCATATTAAACGCATCAGCAACCATTCATTCAATATTGAGCAGTGTTTAATTACTCTAATAAACCATACACCTTTGTTTACTCTAATGGAACAGTCATATTTTTGTTTGAAAGTGTTTGGTTTAAGGTTACCAATTTTCCACTGCACTATCAAAGTGAAATAATTGCCTAGGAAAGGTACGTGCAAGTAGTTTGTGGCCAACTTGGTGAGAATTTTTAATGTTTGTGACTCTCTCTGTACCCATACAGTGTTGTTTATGGACTCATATGTATATTGCATAATATTCTTTTGCTTACCACAGGCACACTAAAGAAGTAGAGGAGGCCAAGAAAACAAGGGACATGCAAATAGAAACTTTAAATGATTTGCTAAAAATGAAAGGTGATGAAATAGTTAAATTACAGAAAGAAAAGGAAGAGATTCTTCAAAGTAAAGGTGCTGAAATGGAAGACCTACAAAAACAGATAAGTGAACAAAATAATAAAATTCAACAATTGGAAGAAAGTTTACACAAAACGACAGAAAATGAAGAAAAAGAAAAGCCAAATGAACCAGATGAATCATCAACTGCTGAAGAGTTAAGTGTCAAGATAGGTGAATTACACACGGAGCTGAAAGAAAAAGATAACATTATAAAGCAGCTAGAAATTGAAAGGTACATATCTAGTTTAATATGCACATAAATGTTACACTGTAATAATAATTTACAGGGACCACTTAAAAGAAACGTGTGAAGTGCTTAAGATGAACAGGCAAACTGTGGATAAATGTGCCAATGCTGTTGAGAAAATTGCAAGTGCTGCTGATAAAGCAATGGATGTAAGTAAAAATTACTACATGCATAACAATATTATGTTTCTTTCTTTTTAAGAAATTTCCTAATGCATCTAAACAGCAGTCAACAGGAAATAACAATACTACTATGGCCGCCACAGTTCAAACGTCCTCCATTGCTGAAAATTTAGTTGACAAGTTGATCAAATCAGACAGCTCTGGTTCTTCAGAATAAAATCAAATCATTCCTATTCACTGATTATTATTTCACATGCATTTTGTAATTTAGGTAACAACATTGTAGCTTAACTTTTTGTCCACTTTGGGTCATAATAAACTTTATCCAGTTGTGTGATAGAGCTTTTTTATATTACCTGACTGCTCTATTAGAGTATCTCGATCTTTTCACCAAAATCATAATCCAGAACAATGCTATAAGTGTTGCTATCATGTTGCAAACTATTATTTAACTTAAATGTGTCCTGTTCCATGACAGATTTCAGATTCTGGAAACCTGAAGTTTCAATTTCTTAATGTTTCAAGTAGTGTGTAAAATCCAAAGGGGTTTCCTGAAACCCCTGGAAACCCCCCTCTGTATGCCCCTGCATTTACATGGGTTATTCTATGTCAAATTATTAGAGAAATTAAAAAGTTAATAATTATATAATATATATCCCACTCTGTACTGAATTCAAATTGAAAACAAAGATGCTGTAGCTAAAAATCATACATCAAGTGTTTCATTGGATTAGTCCTTTCATCACTTCCACGTTTTGCCTCTTTGCTCATATTTTCTGAATTTGTGATTGTGCAATACTTTTACTATATACATAGTGAAACCTGTTTAAGTAGATCATCATACAGTAATGCTAGATCACCTGACTAAATTGACTATTGTATCTGAAATAGTGTCATTTGTGTACAAAATGACACTGTGGTCCTGTGTGATGCAGCCACCTCCAGGAAAAATGGCCCAAAGGTGACTGGAATAGAAAATCGGGTTCACTATTACTTTATGATAACCAATTAAATTAAAGTAATTAAATTAACTAATTTGGATTTTTAACATGCAGTGTAAGTTTTTTGTCGATGTAAGCTTAATTTTCTGTCTGCATGTAAACAATTGTTGGAGAGCACATTTGTAGAATATCTTTTTGCAAATCTGGTTACAAATGTACTCGTGTGTTGAACACTTTATTATGTTGTTGAAAGTTTGCTCTTACGTGCTAAAATTACAAAGTTACCAAAATGCTCAAGCAGAATTAGTAGAAGAATTACATAAATTATTTAAAAAAATTTGGTTTGATGTACATTTCATGATCTGTACTACGTAAGATCAACAGTGTGAGATCACCAACGTTTGTCATCAATGCAAACAGGCATGATTTCAGTATGAATTGTAATGAAGGATATGTTGTAATCTACTCACATAAATATAGCTAGATGAAGAGGTATAGGCACAGTTATACATTTGTACTTACGATCAGTTGCCCTTTCTTCACTGTAAATTGTAGAGATTAGGGCTTTCTATATGTTATATAGTAAAGTAGTGCCCCTCCCAACAAGCTCAATAATTATGAACAGCACACGAAGCAATCATTACAAAAATGATTGAAATAGTAAGCTGTCCTACTAATGGGATGCTTTATATATCTAAAGACATGCTGTGAGAACGTAAGGTTGTACTGATATGGAGACACAAAAAAATGACTTAATCTTGGTATGATAAGTACGCAATTTTAAGTACTACCAAAGTGAATGGGCTCCAAGGGGATATCTTGTGTGATTGTACTGGTGAAGCATGGCACCTGGTATAGTAAGTCACTTGGCTCAATAGAACACTTGCTTACGAACCCACAGCAATGCAATTATAGCCTCCTGTGCATAAACAATTAGTAAACCATTGATTAATTAAAATATGTTACTTGTAACTGCATGGATCCGTGTAATTTGGGGCCAATTATAAGTCTAATATTACAAACGGTAAAGTAAATAGGCGCGCGCAGTGCACGAAGCGCCTATTTACTTTACCGTTTGTAATATTAGGCTTATAATTGGCCCCAAATTACACGGATCTGCATGGCTATCATGTTTCGCTTATGATTAAAATTACAATTCAGTATCGTAATTAAAAGAAATATCACATACTGTAGTAAAATGTGTACAGTTTATTATGTGTGTGTGTTAAATGTGATATACATACGTAATCACTGTAATTCCAGTAACACTGAAAAGTTAAAGGTTTGCAGTTATTCCAACAGGATACAGTAAACATGAACATATATATATTTTAAATCTTGCAGCTATTCCAGCAATACTAAAACGTTTCTATTCAAGGTTTCAAATCTTGCAGTTAATCTAGCAATACTAAAACGTTTATACTAAAGGTTTCAAATCTTGCAGTTAACCCAACAATTCTAAAACGTTTATACTAAAGGTTTTAAATCTTGCAGTTAACCCAACAATGCTAAAACGTTTATACTAAAGGTTTCAAATCTTGCAGTTAACCCAGCAAGATAAAAATGCTTGTACTAAAGATTTCAAAATTGCAGTTAACCCAGCAAGATAAAAATGTTTATGGTAAAGATCTCATGTTTTGCAGTTATATACCATATGTTTAAAACTTTTCTTAAGTAGAGGGGTTAGCTGCAATACTGAAAACCTTTAGTAGACGTGACAGGTGCTAAAGTTTAGGTGTAGTCTAAACTGCATCCGCTTATCGATTGGAAATTATGGCGCGGCGCTTATAATTTCCAATCGATAAGCGGATGCTGAGCTATACCAACAGCTCAGCATCCGCTGAGCTGGGGAGGACGAAGTGGGGACCAACCATACCTCAGAGCCAAAGCATCCTGGAAAGCAGACCTATGGAGAGTGAAACCATGCTCACTCAAAGGTAAGGTGGTGAGCCAGCTTGAAGCACCTCTAACAGTAGCCAAGTCCATCGCACGCCTCAAGGGAGGCCCAAGCTGAGCTATACCAACAGCTTGGGCCTTCCTTGAGGCGTGCGATGGACTTGGCTATTGTTAGAGGTGCTTCAAGCTGGCTCACCACCTTACCTTTGAGTGAGCATGGTTTCACTCTCCATAGGTCTGCTTCCAGGATGCTTTGGCTCTGAGGTATGGTTGGTCCCCACTTCGTCCTCCTTCCCTTTGTGCTTGCGGAACCTCCTTTTCTGTTGAGCATGCTTTATCCTGTCCCAAAGGGGGTTTACCTTCCTTGCGTCACAACGAGATTAGGGACCTTACTGCTACCCTTCTTACTGAGGTTTGTTCCCAGGTGTGTGTTGAGCCAGAGTTAGCTACAGCCGGTTCAGCATTCTGATGAGTTCCCTCTTCAGTGGCGGATTTAGGGGGGTTTCAAAAGTTTCCACGGAAACCCCCTTTGAAAAATGATTGCGTAACAATTAAATGTTTTAATTATCGCGGCGTGCGTCTCGATCGAGATACTCTAATAGAGCAGTCACAGTAGCTACTAAAGTAGTGTGTAGGAAGTTATTTAATATATTTTATGTACTATTACTAGGCTGTGACCTTTTTTTTTTTTTTTTGGTCTCACCTTACCAAACCAGACGATGTAGTGCAAACTTTTGCGTATCTCATGTCAATATATATTTCCACCTTCTAAACTGGAAACCCCCTTTATAAATTCCTAGATCCGCCACTGCTCTTGCCACCTCTAATACTCAGGATTCGGCTCGCTTGGATGTTGCTGTAAACGGTTTCTGGGGAGGTCGTTCGGAGAGATGTTTCATTGATGTCCGTGTTTTTAACCCTTTTGCTCCTTCTAATAGTTCCTCTTCTCTGTCGTCCACCTTTAGGAAGCATGAAAAGATTAAGCATCGTGCTTATGGTCAGCGGGTTCGAGAAGTGGAGCATGCCACTTTCACTCCAATTGTTTTGGCTGCCACTGGCGGTTTAGCCCATGAGGCTACTGTTTTTTATAAGCGACTTGCTTCTCTTCTGGCCACAAAGTGGGGAGATGATTATTCTGTGGTTCTTGGTTGGCTGCGTTGCTGCCTGAGCTTTTCGTTGTTGCGCTCGGCAATTCAGTGTATTCGTGGGGCACGGTCTTCCATTGGTGTTTACACCAGGACTCCACAGTCAGTGGACTTAGTGACCGTGGAATCCCATTTGTCTGCTTAATTTTGTTCAGTTGTCCAGCACTTGCAATCTGTGCTGGGGGTGGTAGGAAAGGGCAGTCCATCAAGCCCGGGAAAATAAAAAATTTCCAATCGATAAACGGATGCACGGAAAGGGTCTGGCCACGCGAGACTAATTTCCGATCTTTTATGCATACCATTTAATATTATCAGCTCACTATCGAAAATCTTAGTCGGGCATGTACTTCACTTCATCTTTTACATCAAGCAGGCTAGTCTGCCTTTGGGGACGGGCGGCGCCATAATACAAGAAGGCCTCACTCAGCGCAGTAGCATAGAGCATTGGTACTGAGAATTTTCAATTTGCAACACTTAAGCGCAATGCGTTCACGTGCACGTCTATCGCGTGAATTTAAAATTCCTACCGTGTTTTTCAGGTTTCTGGCGAAAATCAAAGCATTAACGTGATCAAACACGTGATCCGTGCTTCGAACTAGCAAGGCTTACAGCAAGGCTTACATAACTTGCAACATACTAGCAATACTTGAACGTGTACAATGATCGGCAAAAGGTGCGAATATTCACTTTAAATGCCTTGCAAGTTCGAGATGTTTGAATTGCAGATCACGTGTTTGATCACGTTTATGCTTTGATTTTCGCAAGAAACCTGAAAAACACGGTATAAACACTGTAAGATGTCATGAGACAAATGAAACACTGACACACGGGTTTAAAATCCATCAACAAGTGACTTATTTTTATTTTATTTTTATGACTTGGTTGAATCAAACGGTCTACACCATCGCATGAGTAAAAGGCAGGAAGTGACATACAGGATGAACCGGTGTCATGACGGTTTTGTGATCCGCACAAGTACGAGTCAGTGCAAGAAATCTATCGGTTCAGTAGCATTGTTCATTATGAGTTGGAAGTATCCTTTTGTGTGGCACATGATGCTGCAGTCCCACAATTGATTACATGCATCGTAGCTAGAGACTAGTATGGAGTGATTGCAGACTGATGAGCTATTATATATGCATACAGAATAGATAAGTAACTGTAGCCAGCCATGCCATGCCATGCACTTGAAAACAACAATTTGATGAATGCACGTATGAACCCACACAGATTGTTCACTGGACTAGGTGTACAGGTAAATAGGCTTGCCTGGGCATCATGTTTGGGCTAGATACGCCCCCTGTGCTGCATGAGGCCCACTGCTACAACGATTTTCAGGAAGCTTGCTTCAATGTTAGCTGAGAAGCGTAGCATTATGCACCTATCAATGTAATGCCTGACTACCACTAATATGGGGTGGGGGAAGGTCAGGGATGGTGGGGGAATTGTACCTATTAATTGTACGTATTTTATGGCTGTTGGTTGCTACCAACAGACCTTTGGTGTTTTTTTTTACACCACCAAGCCTAAATAAATAAAATAAATTGATCACCAAATTTCCCCGACATAGTGGGGATTTGTCTTCACTAAAGAAATTCACTCAGACAGCGAAGGTGTGTGCTTTCAGTTTAGGAAGGAGTGTCTCAGGCGCTAGCTATTATTTTCATACTAGAATCCACTCGAACTAACTCATCACTAGACTAACGCCACACGACCGCACAAATCCCCTCCTAGCCCCAACATTCCCGGGGTTTGTAGGTCGAGACTTGGTCAAGGTTTGCATTGCTAGTGCCTCCCCAGTAGGTGGGGAATTGTAATTTTCAGTGATGCAAATCCCCACCTTCCCCCACCACAGCCCGTATTAGTGCATATGTGGCTTGAAATGAGGTATGTAAGTTTGGAAATTAGACTGCTTGTTACTGGTTACAATAGTAACAGAGTAACAACCATGTTAATATCCTTGTGTACACCTATGAATACTACCAACTGCATAACATCAAACAACAGTGGGTAACACCAGGCAACAGAGGGTAACACCAGGCAACAGTGGGTAACAGCAGGCAACAGTGGGTAACAGCAGGCAACAGAGGGTAACAGCAGGCAACAGTGGGTAACAGCAGGCAACAGCGGGTAACAGCTGGCAACAGTGGGTAACAGCAGGCAACAGTGGGTAACAGCAGGCAACAGGGGGTAACAGCAGGCAACAGCGGGTAACAGCAGGCAACAGTGGGTAACAGCAGGCAACAGTGGGTAACAGCAGGCAACAGAGGGTAACAGCAGGCAACAGTGGATAACAGCAGGCAACAGAGGGTAACAGCAGGCAACAGAGGGTAACACCAGGCAACAGAGGGTAACACCAGGCAACAGTGGGTAACAGCAGGCAACAGTGGGTAACAGCAGGCAACAGTGGGTAACAGCAGGCAACAGTGGGTAACAGCAGGCAACAGTGGGTAACAGCAGGCAACAGAAGTTAACAGTGTGTAACAGTAGGCAACAGTGGGCAACAGCATGTAACAGAGGGTAACAGCAGGCAACAATGGTCTAAGTTCATACCTGGGAGCAATACAATATTTCCTGATTAGAAAATTAGTGGTTAAGCTCTCCTAGTTTCCAATCGATTTACCACTGTTATATATTAGTAAAATTTGTAGCCAATAACAAATAGCACATATATACTTGAATAATGCTTTATCAATTTTGAAGCAGCTAATAAGGTGTTGAAAAAAATTAACATCAGGGGTTGATTTATGGTGGGGTATGCTTGGGATGCTGGACCATTCCTTCAAGATTACTACTATGACATAGCAGGGAAGATGGTACAAAGCATGGTGCAATTACGTGTTAAAAACATACAATGCAGAAGAACGGTTAATTTTTCTATACTTATGGAGGAGACATCCTTAAAATGATTCATTTTTTAGTAGTATATAGGGATCAAATTAAGTATAAAATCAAAAATTCTAACAAAACAGTCATGCATAATGAACATCTAATAGCAATTTCATCAACTATATAATTGCAGTGGAAACAATTTCTTGCTTCTATAATCTTTTTGTTCCCACCATCCTGTCACGTCAAATCTAAACTTTTCATAAAGACCTAGTCTATAAAAACCGGGCATGTGGGTACACATATATCAGATGCATGGCTTACCTTTGTGGCACAGCCACCAGACATTTTACCCTCTAATAAGAATGTAGATGGCTTTTTAAGTCAGTTTACAGAATGTATAATATGTTATTCTACATGATCTTATAATCCTATTATGTGGAGTTATAGTTGTAGTTACAGTACATGGAGTTCCAATCCACGTATAATCCTATTACATACGTGAGCTGAGTTACATGTGACTCTGCCAACATGGTCAACTATATTATGCATTTTATTACCTTTCAGACCAAGCAAGATTCCAAACCAAACTTATGTACATGTATGCTTGCAATAAGTGCACAATAGAAATGTCAGATGTACCAGTACCTTGCATTAGTTTTTATGTTGCATCATTATAACACGTCATACTCAGTATTAATTTATGTATTTGCTGTCTAACTATGGACTTTACCTGCAATTACATCACAAGTGTAAAATTGGCTGCCATAGTTGTGGATGTGCTTAACAATTTGTATGGGCAACTATGGGAATTGGACAATTATATATGTCTCAGAAGATATCAAGCTCTAACCGACAGGTATGGCTATATGTAGAGACACTGTAATCCAAACAATTTTCGAAAGATACTTAAATGTATTCCCAAGATCCCTAGTTCCTGCTACTATCGTTAATATTTTATGCTAAATCGATTTACACATCAAACATGTATGGATCAAACCTTTCTTCTGTACCAGTAGTTATATTAGTGATCTGAGTTACACATGACTACTGTAGTTTAATACCTTTCAGGCCAAACAAGATTCCAAAGCAATCGTTAATGCTTTAACTGTATTCAGTCCTCTAGGATATTATCAAGAGTTAACTTGTGATGCTATACTTTAAATCTTTGCTTCCAAATTGTTACTAAATTCAATGCTAGAAAGAGTATTTTTAAAAATTACTTGAAGGCATACCTCCAGACCCTGGATAGCCATGGAGCTTGCTCTACTAGCATGCTTAGTATGCTTTGCACATGCATCCACTGTATTAGTATCAACCAGTTAGATACCCCATTAAATTTTGCTCCAGTTAGCACTCCTCCTAGGGTCTGCCCTTGAATGTATACTTCATAAATTTGGGCTCTGATTACATGACTCCAACATGATGTATATACAATTTCTACACAACAGTTTCTGAAAAAAAGTTAAGTGCACAGCTGATAATATGCATAAGCACAGTAAATCTGTATGGACACTCGATAAACAAGCTATATAATACTGAGTACTTATAGTTGATTTATTATGATCCTTGTTTACCAAGCTTTGCATGTATGTCTACCATATTGAACTCTAGTTCTCTACAACCATTGTAATCATAATTTATGAATTGGTGTCATATTGCACATGTATACAATTTCATAAATAAATACACTGTCATACAAACACTACCAAATAATTACAATACTAATCACATCAACTGTCAGTTGTCTTTGGCTTTGGAGCCACAACTCTTAATCCATTAGCATAGCAATAAGAAATATATTTGTTGCGACGCTTTATCATTCGGTGTAAAAAGAAATGAAAATGTGTCTTTGGCATGGCACAAAGTATCTTCTTAAAGCGGCTCAACCATGCAAATGTTTGCTCACATGCCATCGTATTCAAATCTGGTTTAGCTTTACGTAGGTTTTCTGAGCTATACTTCTGTTTACAGGAAGCATCACGATGATTTTTCATATGGAAATCATCAATAACTTTGTTCACATCTAACCAAATATATTTCAAGTCATTTGGTAGTGGTAGTGGTAAGCGAGAAACTCGCAAATTATTGAGGTGACACATATTATCATAAGATATGGTCAGTGTTTTCCAAGCATCTCGACCTTTAGTTCCAAACTGGCACACTAGCCACATCACCACTAACATGAAAACTTGAGCTGGACCCTCCGACCTACAAACAAAATAACAGTAACTATGTAATATGTGACCAGATTTGTAAAAAGAACACCTTTTCCACACATTGACATGTCAGTAAACAACTGCTACTTCTCTGCACTGGCGGTATGAAAATAAAGTAGGTTTAATCATGGAAAATAGAAAACAAATTTCAGCATTGATACAAAAGTTACAAAGTTTTAAAGTTCACAAATGGGTCAAATTGTATGTGGGAAAGTAGTACCTTTTTGCAAATACAGTCACATTTTATACAATAACAGCATTTTGACAGCTACCATGTGTGTACAAAGTATCAAGGGATGATAACCCCCATGTTATGCCTCTGGTGCTGTAGTAATGTTTTAATAGGATTCCCCGCAAAAGTGATATGCACCACTAAAATGTTTTGTCTAAATACCCCTTGGAATTAAAATAAGCAAGAAAGGTCACCAACTTAGTATATCTAAATCATATGCAGCTCTACAACAAGAAAAGATGACAACCCGGATTTTCCTCTGCCTGTTTGATCAATGATCCTAAGTTAGAGGCTCATAGATGCAACAAACGGCCACCATTTCAGGCCACAATGAGTGGCATGTACCCATTCTAGTTACAAAGAGTGTCTGTCTTCTGTGTTTGCCTTTCTTCTTGCATAGATACCTGCCCTACCAGCAGGACCATCTAGCACATTCCAAAATAATGTCCTTCTACTAAATAATTATGTACAGTAGCACAGAATTATAGTGAATCACAACATTCCAGTTATTGAAGTTCTGTGATGTGCATGCTTACTGTATGTGTTTGAATTTTTTTAATCTTACTTGTACAATGGTTGCCATCTTTCTATATGGCCTCCAGCACCAACACAAAACCATGTTCCTCTTGTCCACTTCTGTAGTGTGCCAGGTTTTTCTCCTGTGTCCTTGTTACATGTAGTTTTTGTTGCTGTCACTTCTTCAGTCTGGTCCACTGCTTTGGCAAATTCAGCATAGCTTTTAATACCAGAATCAGTTCCTGGATATTAAATTGATTTTATAATACATTTGGCCATTTAAGGCTACACATGGTATATCATAGTGCATTCACAGGTGTATTCACACACTATACTCATTATCATGTATAGGGAATTGAGGCACACACTAACATTAATGATATCTTATAAATATTTATCCTAAAAGTGATTGGCAGAGCAGCAAGGTAAACCACAATTTCCTACATTGTATTTTGACCTTTATTTGAAAAATGTTTTAACAAGCAAGAAAGTGAAGTCTGTAAATTGGAATTTAGGGTTTATTTTGCCACTTCAATAATTGCTTCTTTTTTGTTGCCTTTCAGGGTCAGATGTGTAGCTACTTGTATGGGCATCTAAGGCAGCTGCCTCACGAAATTTTGGGTGGTTCAGTGAATTGACAAACTAAATAATCTGTCATTTTATATTTATTCAAAATTTTCATAAACTTTTAATGAGCTATGCTATCTAGTTTACCCGAGATAATGCTGAGGGAAGACCTCAGAAGTAATTCCAGATAGGCTCAGAGGTTTTAAGTTGTCATACAAGATCAATATACCCTAATAGAGCAGTCTGTCTCATCAATTAAAAAAATTCTGGCTACATCCTTATTTTAGTTTTTCATTCCTTTTTAATGATTGTTCTAATAGAATGACTGCTAAAGTCGTGTTATGGCAACTGCTTCACTAGGGTGTATCGTTCTTATGTAATAATCTGGATTAAACTCTCTATTGAAGCATGATTAGTATTTGACAACTTTCGTCATAAATTTTAAATTCACTGAAGCCAAGCAATTTATATAGCTAGAGTTGTACCTTCTGCATATGTATAATTTTAATCTAGGTATCTCAATAATTATCTACACTATTATCATGTGTACCTGGTTGATGGAAACTGGTTAATTTGTTGTATGGCTTAACCCATACAGGAAGACGGAGAAAGCCAGGAACAAAAATAGTATCAGACCTAAAATTTACTTTGCTTTCAACTAAGAGTAAATTACTGGGACTCGATGTAAATATGGAAATTATGTCACGTGTCATTTAGCTTCTAGTCTTTCAACTGCTATACTTACCTAGATTCCAAAATCAACTTATGTAGTTTTGTATAATTTTAATATTTCAAATTCAAGAATGCCTCAAGTGTTGATGGTTGTGATAAGTGATAGATGGTTGTATTCAGTTTTTTATTTGAAATGGTTTTGTTATTAAGGATTTGACTATATTTGTTTTGACTGCTATTAATGCTTTAAAAATCCTACCATCTTTTAATGTTGGTGCAAAAGCAACTATATGGGGTTGCAGATCCCATGCTGAAAAATTTTAAAAATCCATGGGAAAAGTTGTGGCATAGAGATTTTTAATAATTTTAGTATCAATTTGAATTCTAAAACTTCTACAGCTTCTAGGGGTGCAACATAGGTGCAACTCCCAGACTCGTTTGAAATTTATTTATTTACAGCTATATATATATATATATAACAATGTTCATGCTGTCCCACCTGTATGTCTGGTCTAGAATTGCCAGTGTTTGACATCATGAGTTGTATAAACAATGCTAATTTACACAGTACATTTAAGTCAACAGAACAGAATGATTATGTTATTGACATGCATAGGATAGACCTGTCCAGCCCACAACAAATATGCTTGCAGCACCTTTGCATATGGTGGGATGCCTGTTTCACACATTACAGCTCAGTCTAAAGCATTCCAGAACATCATTTACATGTAGTACTTTGTCAATAGCAAGTTATCTTGTTTATCGGCAAGTTACATTACTTAATGCTTTGTCACCTACCCACCAACCCTACTACTTCAGTCAAAAGAAAAAACCCAACCTTTCAGTGATTGACAACTGACATGGGATCCCAGTTTGGAGGGGCACAGTGTTTATTGCTTAAATTAACAGTAATTCTCAAGGAGATGACAATCTCTCAAGGGGAGCAATTTTAATAAAGATATTGCTGCAGCAACATCATCCCACCTCCTTTGCCTAAGAGATTTCACATGCCCCAGTGAAGTCCTGGGCTTGTCCAATTTATCACCAAGTTAGCTTAATTACATAAGCCATAACCATGCAATAGTTTTACTGGCCTGCCTAGGATGCATGTGAGATTGTGATGCTTGCGTGGATGATGTCATTTGGGTCAGGGGCTAAAATAGCTACTTTTTACAACTAG